>NC_140976.1:39915337-40005337 GCF_056783735.1 Eptatretus burgeri | reverse complement strand
AAAAGTGGGCGTGAATGCATTTTGATCCATAAATTTGCATATAGCGACCGCCCTCCAACGCCCTGGAGGCGGGGCCAAATCGCCCCTCGCTCACCGATTGGACGGCACAAAAGTGGGCGTGTGTCGTTTTTGATCCGTTTTTGGAGCGGAAAATCCGTGACTTTGTACACGCTGTTCGGCGCGCGCCCTGCACGAGTCCAACACCGGTACCCACAAGCGGCGCAAGAACGGTGGCGATGCGACGGTTGCGAGGTGTGACGTGAAGCGGCGCCGCGGTGGGTGGTTGATGTTGTGGTTGGTGGTGGTAATCATGGCGGTTGGTCCAAAATAAAGATAGTAAAAGAAAAACGGCTATCCTGAAGAGTCGCAGCACGCATGAATGACATGTATTCCCACTAGACAACGGGTTTGGGCCTAACTACACATATACTTACCGAGATATCTCACCTAAGGGACCTGAATGGTGGTTTGCGAATTTGGTAACCACAACTATATATATATATATATATATATAAATAATATATATATATATATATATATATATATATATATATATAAATAATATATATAAATAATATATATATATAAATAATATATATATATATATATATATATATATATATATATATATATATATATATATATATATATATATATATATATATATATATATATATATATATATATATATATATATATATATATATACTGTATATATATAATCGGGTGCAGCCAAATGACACTGCCAAGGACATACCGGTTAAAAGGAACGGATGGTTGGGAATAAAGCCCCGGCTAAGCTACACCATGACACGAATCGCCTTGCATCGTCCATGCTGGATCAATGAGAGAAAAGACGAAAACGAGCTGGGAACATTTCTTCAAAGGATTTATGAACAGGCAGGCGAGGAAAGATATGTGGCACAGTGAATGTTGTTTATTGTTGTGTGTAGCAGGAATAGGAAGAATGTGAAAGGTGCGGCAATAATACAAGAAACTTTCAAAAGCAGACAGAGCAGAATTATCCCGATATAATTCTTATACAATCTTTTAACTGAAGCAAGGACAGGCGCCAGGAGACACACACACACACACACACACACGTTAATGAAGAGAAAAAGGAAAGGAGATGAGGTTAACAGTCTCTCAATACCTTGCATGATTGCCCGACCGCACCACCAATATGTTTTGGGGGGATGCTCCACTGGGCGATAACTCCCTGACAGCTGGCGCATCGTCTCTTGCTTCGTGGCACTTCTTGCAGCTCACGTCGGTCCAGAGAATGAGACGTGACTGTCGGGCGTGAAGGGAGGGACTTGGGTGGAGCCAAAAGCCAATGGGTGGAAAGAGGTGGAGTCCGAAGCAAGTGGGCGGAGAAGGGCGGCGAGGTGGTGAAGAAGGCGGAGTCAGCAGGTGAATTGGTAAAGGAGGGGGGAGCCACCAGGCGAATGGGGAGGTTGTCAGTCCCAGGCCATGACGAGCAGACAGGAACAGTGCACAGGAAAGATGACCACCAGCCCAGGACGAGCAGGAACGACATGGTGGCTCCGCGACACGTCCTTTCATAGACCCCGTGGTGTGGGGCGGGGGAGACTACCCAGAGCGATGTCGTCACCCGAATCAGGCGCTCTGTTGGACCCCGGCCAGCACATGGGCCAGCCGCCATGATCGGAAGCGGCTACACTTTACTTCCGGCCAGATGGTTCCAAGCTGCGGAATCGTCTCGCTCTGAACACCATGACACGAATCGCCTTGCACCGAACCCCGTGATATGAATCGCCTTGCACTGAACTCCGTGCCGTGACCTGCGGTTGGCGCCGGCCAATGTGCCTGCTCCGTGGTGCGCCACGCGGCCCGAGCGATCCGGCCGCACAGCATGCCTCTGCCTGGTAGCAGCTGCATCGAGGCGGAGGTGCGGAAGGATGTCTGCCGTCTGTAGAAGACATTTGTGGCCATCGTGGTGAGCGAAGACCGATGGTAACATGTTATTGTAACCCCATGCGCAGACTCGACCAAAGATGTGTGTTATTCGTGCCCCGTTGTGTTAAATGATGAAGTATCATGGGCTGCGCGTGAGTCCGCCATTGTACCCGTGGTCAGTGTGCAGGTCCGCCCGCCATTGAGCATGCCCCGTAGAGTGCGCGCGAGTCCGCCATTGTACACGTGGTCAGCACGCGGGTCCGCCTGTCATCGAGCATCCCCCTACAGTGCGCGTGGGTCTGCCATTGTACACGTGCTCAACGCGCAGGTCCGCCCGCCATTGAGCATGCCCCGTACAGTGCGCGCGTGTCTGCCATTGTACACGTGGTCAGCGCGTGGGTCCGCCATTAAGCACGTGGCCATTTATCAAAGGCGGTGTCGTGTGCACCGTGCCAGCCCTAATCTGTGTCAGGGAATTGAGGGAAAGGATTGGATATAATTATTAGATGGAGATTTGGATTGAAAAGGGGACAGATATATTTATTAATGGAGATTTGGATTGAAGAAGAGTGCGTCACGTGCATACTGTATGTTGTTAGCATTTGGTGTGTTGGTTACGCCTCTGATCACCTGAACAGTGGGTGAGGGGTCATTGTTGTTGGGCACATGTTCCATGCAGTTTATTGTTTGCTTCTACTGTTGCCCTTGGTCTTCTGTGAGGACTCATTCTTGCGCGAAGGGCGCGGCTGTGGTTTTTACCGATGGGTGTCCGAGCGGAGTGCCTGCCGGCCTCGCGAGGATCCCTTGGTTGGATTTACCTCAGGAATAGTGAAAAAGAAAGAGTAGGAATGAAGTTCGGAGGTTTAATCAGACCTAACGATGAGATTTACACAACGCACTGTCCCGTTTGACCCACTAGACAAGAAGGAAGGGACTCTCTGAACATACATTAATGAAATAATTGTCTGGGGACCACTGTATGTTGGCTGCTATTAGTGTTGGAGGGATGTGGTTTCCAGAACTGCAACTATATATATATATATATATATATATATATATATATATATATATATATATATATATATATATATATATATATATATATATATATATATATCGGACCCGCGCGCACTGCACGGGGCATGCTCAATGGTGGGCGGACCTGTGCATTGACCACGTGTACAATGGCGGACACACGTTATATACTTCCGTGGAGTAGTAGTGTCTGCCTGCTGGTAACTTTTATGATCAGATTCCTCCAAACATCCCTTCCCATGAACTGCTTCCGGAGCTCTTTCAGAGGCAGCTTGGTTGCATCTTTTACCCCACCCATCCAGCACATTCAAGATCTGTGTCTTCCTCTTTTTCCCTCAACCATCCTCAGCATGGTTGACTTCTCCAGACTTGCGTTTTCTGCATGCATGACATGACCAAAGTATGAGAGTTTGTTTTCACATCAGCACTTCTGATGTACATGGTGGTCTCATTACCTCTGCCACCTAAGGTGAATAGAGGTTGTTTTCACCCCTGTCTGTCTGTCTTTCTGTGAAATGGATATCTCAAAAAGTTGTGGATGGAGTCGGACAAAATTTAGTGGAGAGATTGGGTGTGAGACAAGGACAAAATGATTCGATTTTTGAGAAGATCCGGATCTGCATCCTCGACATTTCCAGTGATTTTTTTTTTTTTCACCATTGAGAGATAGGGCCAAAAATGATTATATCGCATGATATTTCAAAAACTTGTGGACGAATTATGACAAAACCAGGTTAATGAGATGGTTATGTGACAAGAACAAGCGAAACAGATTTTGGTTCAGGTCCGGATCCAAACATGGCTTATCAAAACTTCAACTGTTTAGCCTGGCGGAGGTATGCGCTCTACCGAGTGCCATTCTCGTTTCTTGAATTACTGTTTTGTTTATTTTTTTTGCAGTCCATGGAATTTATCACATTCGTCTCCAACACCACATTTGAAAGCTGTCAATCATCTTCCTTTATTTCTTTTTCACTGTCCATGACTCACGTCCATGCATTGCAACGGAAAATACCAGAGCATTCACCAGCCTCCTCTTCATTTGTATTGCTACAGTGTCACGTCTTGTCACATGTTTCAGCCTGCTTATTTCTGTCCCGTCTTTGTGTAACCTTTTCTGTGGCCCACACAGAACCTCCATTTATATAGTTATTGTAGAGGAATTGAATGGGTGGGAGGGGTTAGGGGTAAAAATGAAAGTTTTTATTTTTTTTTAATTATTATTGCTTTTTATTATTTTATTTTTTTCGTGCTAGCCTGAAGCTTTCTCCATGGCAGGTCTCTCGTGGATCCTTGGTAATGCTGAGGAGCTGCCCGTGGCTGACAATAAATTTGACATCTACTCGATAGCATTTGGCATTAGAAATGTCACGGACATCCCACGGGTAAGAGGAATTGATTTACTTGTTGTGAGAATTCAACTTCTTCATTTCAATTAATTAAATATTTTACATATGGGAATTACAGATTTAGTTGGGACTAAAAAAGTCTGATTGGATGATGCAGAGGAGGTGCATTCATCATATTGGGGTTCAATGGATGATTGGTGCTTCACTGGCAGGACGTTTCATCACAATGTGTGATATGCAAACAGCCACTTACGTGTTTTCGTGGAATTGGTTTTGTTTGCATTTGGATGCCATTTTTATTGATTGTTGCCTTTTTCCAAGGCTTTGGACGAAGCATACAGAGTATTGCGTCCAGGCGGAAGGTTTATGTGTCTCGAGTTCAGCCATGTGACAAATCCAGTTGTAGAAAGGTAACAAGATGTGACCCTGGATTTTTAATCATTGTGAACATGATTCGTGTCCACAAAACCGTTGTTTGAATTGTGATGCTCGCCTCGAGGTGGACTGCAACATTGGCTGGTTTATCTCTGCATATTATTAGATGAATGTGTGAAACTATCTGTTTAAATGCATTGAAAAGTTATCCCTCCAATACTCTCAAGGCAATGTGATCACTCGAACCTGAGCAGAATGCATGATCAGTGATACCATTCACAAGTTCTATGGGGATTTTTTTTCAATATAGACATACACACACACACACACACACACACACACACACACACACACACACACACACACACACACACACACACACACACACAACATTGTTTCACCGCCCCTCCCCTCGTCTTATTTATTTATCTATTTCCATATTGCAGATTGTACGACATTTACTCATTCCAGATTATCCCGGTTCTTGGAGAAGTGATAGCAGAAGACTGGAAGTCTTACCAGTACCTGGTTGAAAGCATCCGGCTGTTCCCAGATCAAGTGAGTTTAATTATCCAATTGAGGGTCATGATGTGGCCACCTTCGCTAAATTATTTCAACACTACAATGTACATGATGCATACAGTGCAGAAGGAGCATTCAATATCGTGACTTTAATATCTTCTTTTGTATGCGGTCCATGGCTGCGGGTGCTATCATTCTTCTCGGGGTGTGGCTTTTCTGCTGGTGCAGTGCCTCCTATAGGTTAGAGCAGGATTTTTTTTAATTGGTTCAGGATGCTGGCGATAACGCGTCCACTCTTCGCGAAGAACACCGTGGGATCTTTAACGTCCACCAACTAATGCTGGCAGACTGGACGCCCAGTTTAACGTTCATCCGAGAGACAGCACCCACGTTGATGTCTCGCACTGCATGCAAAACCCCATGGTGACAGCTTATAGCTGAGACACGATTCAAAACCAGGCTAGACAGCTAAGAAAATAAGCGAGTGGACACACCTCCAGTGTCTCCAGACCATCCTCTCAGCGCTGTCTTATGTATGAAGAAGGTTTAAAGATGGCATGTTTAATTGAAGAGCTATGCAGGCAACAAAAGAGAAGACTGGCCACAGCCTATGAACAATGACTTGTTTATTGTATTGCTGCGAAGATGAGTGTACTTAATGCCGTATTAAAATCTATGCCAAAGGGTAATTTGGAATGTCGTTGACATACCACTTTCTAACGGGCATTCGGTTTTGGGGTATACCATTCTTTAGAGGAAAATCAACACATCTACCTGATCTCCAGTCGCTTATCTACGTTCAATATGCCATGTCTGTGTGACATCCTCTTATGACAGTTTTCATCTTGCAGATTGTACGACATTTACTCAACCCTCCTGTGTTTAGCTCACCTGGAACGTAGTTCCCGGGAGCTTATTGGATGGCGCGTCGTCTGTCTGTCCGTCCGTCCGTCCACAAATACTTGCAACTTCTCTGAAACTACACATATGATTTCGATGAAACTTTACCACTACGTTCATCACCATGGATGTAGTAAAGTTTGTTGATGGCATCACAAAAAACATCGTCCCCTGCGGGGATCTACAGGGTTTGCCCCCCAAAATAGGTATTTACTTTCTTCTCAGAAACAACAAACACAATTCCGTTGAAACTTGACTGCAACCTTCATCACCCATGATGTACCGAAGTTTGTTCATGACAGAAAAATCGGGCTTTGAGGGAGTGTAAGGGGGGGGTTGCCCCTCAAAATATGTATTTGCTTTCCTCTCTGAAACTACAGTCGTGGCCAAATATATTGGCACCCTTGCACTTTTTTCAAATAATTCACAATTTTCTTGAAAATAACTTTAATTTGACAAAAGTATTTGGCCTCCACAATTCTTTATTTCACTGTTAATGTTACAGAAACATTGTTTTTGATTCCGAACTTAATATATGCTTTAAAATCAGAAAATAATTATAAACAGCATTGACAAAATTATTGACTCCCTTGACTTGATATTTGGTAGCACAGTCTTTGGACAAAATAACGAGTCAAGCGTTTCCTATATCCATGAATGAGCTTCCTACACCTCTCTACTGACAGTTTGGGCCTACTTTTCTTGTGCAAACTGCTCCAGTTCTCCCAGATTTGAAGGGTTCCTTCTCCCAACTGCTGTTTTCAGATCTCCCCACAGGTATTCAATAGGATTTAGATCTGGACTCATTGCTGGCCACTTCAAAACAGTCCAGCGTTTTGGCTTGAACCATTCCTGGGTGCTTTTTGAAGTGTGTTTTGGGTCATTGTCCTGCTGGAAGACCCATGACCTTTGACAGAGACCTAGCTTTCTGACACTGGGAAGAACATTGTGCTCCAAAATGCCTTGGTAATCTGATTTAATGATGCCATGCATACATTCAAGACACCCAGTGCCAGAGGTAGCACAGCAACCCCAAAACATCACTGAACCTCCTCCATGTTTGACTGTAGGGAAGGTGTTCTTTTCCTTGAAGGCTTCATTCTGTTTTCTGTAAACATAGAGATGATGTGCTTTTCCAAAAAACTCGAATTTGATCTCATCTGTCCACAGGACATTCTCCCAGAATGATTTTGGCTTGTTTGGGTGTGTTTTGGCAAACTCCAGTCAGGCTTTCTTATGTCTCTCTCTCAGCAGTGGGGTCCTATTGAGTCTCCCACCATAGAACCCCCTTTCATTGAGTTGGCGATGGATGGTTCAAGTTGAAACTGTCGTACCTTGTGTCTGAAGGTCAGCTTGAATCTGTTTTTCCACTGTGGACCCAAATGAGGAAATCCCCTATTTTCAGTCAAAATGAAGAAATTGGAGTGCCGAGCTGTGATAAAGTACCTTTGCAAGAAAGGCTTGTTGCCCAAGCAAATCCATATGGATATGGTAGCGACATTAGGGGATGATTCTCCTTCATATTCCATGGTAAAGAACTGGGTAGCTGAGTTAAAGCATGGCAGAACAAGATGAACACAGATCAGGCCACCCTGTTGAGGTGGCAACACCAAAAATGGTGGACCAGCTGCATGAATTACAACAGTGTTGAAAGACAGACGAGCAACCATCAGGCACATAGCTGAGACATTAGGTGTCAGTTTTGGTTCATTTTATTCAATCCTCACAGACAAATTGGGTATGACAAAGGTGTCAGCATGGTGGTTTCCCCGAATGCTGACAATGGACATTTGATGTGGACTATTCAACCGTTTTCATGCTGATCCGGACGACTTCCTCCAGCAGATTGTTACACCCCAGGCAAAAATGACATTCCTTTCCTGCAGTAATTCTCTGCAGACTACTGTAGTATGTGAGAATACAACTCTCATATACTACAGTTCTCACTGTCGCATTTTTGCTTGGGACAGAACGAGACTTTGATCCTGAGACCAAGCAGCAGCACATGCAGCGGAAACACACTGGGTCCCACCCCCTTAAATGTTCAACAGGACATCATCAAGTGGAAAGGTCATGGCCATTGTGATGGTGTGATAATTGGGAACTTCTTTGAAAAGGGAAATGCTATTACCAAGGAGTATTGTTCTGATGAACTGCACCGATTGCATGATGCGGTTAAGCTCAACGTTTGGTGCACGTGCAAGCTCAACTCCACATACAGCTCAAAGTTTGGTGGCTACTGCTGCGAACTGGGGGTGTGAACTTCTGCCACAATCATTCTACTCACCAGGTCTAGCCACATCAGTCTTGGATTTCTTCCTTCACCTGAAAGAAACAAATATGAGAACTACAACGCCACTCAGTGGAGAGCATACCTCTGCCAGGCTGAACAGTTTCCGTTTTATATCCCACTGATAGGCCGGATCTGGATCCGAAAAAAAAAATATATAAATGACCGTTTTTACAGCCATTTTTCCCTGCTGTGCAGGGGTTGGCTTTTTCTTGAGGCAATGTTTTATGGCCGGATGCCCTTCCTGACGCCAACCCTGGTCGCCTCTTATGACACACAGGGATATGGTACACCTATTCTAACCGGGGCATACACCGGGACCAGTACACTGATACTCATTTCGCCGACCTCGGAAGGATGACAGGCTGAGTCAACCCCCTGGTGTTAATTCAGCAGCCAACGGGGCTTGAACTCAGGACCCTGGGATCCCAAGCCACCACCCTAACCACTAAGCCAACACCAGGCTACCCAGATCTGGATCTGAACTTGAACCAAAATCGAATAGGCTTGCTCTTGTCACCGAATCAACTCGTCCACCAAGTTTTCTCATTAGTCCTTAACGTTTTGAGATATTGTGCTATATATTGTTTTTGGCCCTATCTCTTAATGGTGAAGAATCACTAATAAAAACTAGAAAGAGCAGAGATTGCAGACACTCGCCAGAACTTTTGTGGTGTTTGTGTACTGGTGTGTTACGTAATTAATAAGATACATAATTAGAACTGCCATTTTATAAATGCTGGCAGTGATGACCGGGTACCAAGATGTCCTGCTTTGATTGGACACCTGACCCAGACCCATGACGTTTTTTTTAAAATTATTATTAATCAATTTAATTTAGAATGGGATTAAAATAAATTTAATTCAAATGGAAGACCAAATAGGTACAGTCCTGCATTGGAGTAATCAGAAGGAACCCCCCCTCCCCCCCCCAAAAAAGCAAAGGTCAAGTCATCAGGAGAAACCTGGATAGATTTCGCATTTCAGGTGCTACTCCTTCACCCTCACACCCATCCAGGCACAGCCAAGTGAGCCTTATTGAAAAATTAAATTATCCTAGCTGCCAAACCATGTGACCGATCAATTATTCCGGAACAAACTTGTACACCCAAGACTTGGAGAACATTTCTGTGAAGTTTCCCCTCAATCTGTCCAGCTGTTCTGGAGAAGAAGAATTTAATTGGATTTACGGTAAATCCAATATGGATGCCAAACCATGCGACATATTACGTCATATGTGTGAACCGTTTGTTCCTCATGGATAGGCGGTCATGCTTGTAAAGTTTTGCCTCAATCTGTTCAGCCACTTCAGAGAACAATATTTTTGAAGGTTATTTATATATTTATTTATTTTTAACAATATGACTGCCAAATCACATGACTGATGACATCATCAATTATTTTTTTTCTGTGGACCATTTTGTCCCGAGATGACCCTCAAATTTTCATACTGATCAGATGTAGCGTTCTACTTATGCAATTATGACGTCATAACGAGGGCACCTATGACGTCATAAAAAATCACATTCCCTATGAGGAGTACATGCCGTGCGTGTGCCAAGTTTCAATTTTTTCCTTGGTGTGCTTTCAGAGATAGAGGTCTAAAGTTTTCCCGTTTTCCAACATGACTGCCATGCCACGTGACCTATGACATCATAATTATGATTAAAACATTCTACATGAGTAGTCGCAGCAATGGTGAAAATTTCGTCTCAATCGGACGAGCAGCTGCGGAGAAAAACACGAAAGTTCTGTGCGGACAAATAAACTAACAGACCCAAACGCAATACCCTCTCCTTCACTGAGGGCAACTATGGTAGCTGGATCCAGATCTAGATCTTCACCAAAATAGTGAATTTGTCCTTGTTACACACCCAACCTGTCAACAAAATTTCATCTGAATCAATCCATAACATTTTGAGATATCCCCCTCGCAAAACAAGCAGACCGGGGTGGAAACAACCTCCCTCCACCTTTGGTGGTGGAGGTAACAACAATTCTGTGATGGCAGTTGTAGGGAACTTCCTGGCATGGCACGATAAGGAGTTCTACAGAATGTGCAGAGCCAAAGATAGTTGACCGATGGATGAGGAAGTACATTGCCAGGAAAGGAGATCATGTTGAGAAATAGTGAAATAAAAGTGATTGTACTGAATAGTGTTTTCCTTAAACAAACTGATCACCTCGCACAAAAATGGGGCCTCAAGTTCATCCCGATTGGTGTCTTGTTGAACGTAAAGGGTCACCATTGTAAAATACTTTCCGTGGTTGCACCACTTGATACACTATTTTATCGTATCACGTGATGGATAAGCCTGGTGTTGGCTTAGTGGTTTGGGTGACGGCTTGGGATCCGAGGGTCCTGAGTTCAAGCCCCGTTGGCTGCTGAATTAAAATACACCAAGGGGTTGACTCAGCCTGTCATCCTTCCGAGGTCGGCAAAATGAGCACCAGTGTACTGGTAAGGGAGACACTGCATCAGCGGCATAGTCGCGTCCCAACCAATGATGCAACCAGCAGCCACAGGCTGCACGAGAGAGAGAGAGAGAGAGAGAGAGAGAGAGAGAGAGAGAGAGAGAGAGAGAGAGAGAGAGAGAGAGAGAGAGAGAGAGAGAGAGAGAGATGGATAGAGAGAGAGAGATGGATAGAGAGTGAGAGATGGATAGAGAGAGAGAGATGGATAGAGAGAGAGAGATGGATAGAGAGAGAGAGATGGATAGAGAGAGAGAGATGGATAGAGAGAGAGAGATGGATAGAGAGAGAGAGAGAGAGAGAGAGAGAGAGAGAGAGAGAGAGAGAGAGAGATAGAGAGAGAGATAGAGATAGAGATAGAGATAGAGATAGAGATAGAGATAGAGATAGAGATAGAGATAGAGATAGAGATAGAGATAGAGAGAGAGAGGTTGAGAGAGAGAGGTTGAGAGATAGAGATAGAGATAGAGATAGAGAGAGAGAGGTTGAGAGAGAGAGGTTGAGAGATAGAGATAGAGATAGAGATAGAGATAGAGATAGAGATAGAGAGAGAGAAAGAGAGAGTAAGAGAGAGAGAGAGAGAGAGAGAGAGAGAGAGAGAGAGAGAGAGAGAGAGAGAGAGAGAGAGAGAGAGAGAGAGAGAGAGAGAGAGAGAGATATATATATATATATATATATATATATATATATATAGATATATAGAGATATATGGAGATATATGGAGATATATAGAGATATATGGATGGATGGATGGATGGATGGATGGATGGATCCCGTAAATTATATTGTTGTTGTATGAAATGTTTCTCTGCAGCATTTGTGGTTTGTTTGTTTGTAACAGGAGGAGTTTAAATGGATGTTGGAGAAGGCTGGCTTCAGGAACATTTCCTATACCAACCTCAGCATGGGCATCGTTGCTATTCATTCGGGATTTAAAATTTGAACTTTGATCTCACTGAGTGATTTTACTTAACCGAACACCGTATTTTTGTTCATCCATCTGTGCTGATGCTCACCACTCTGACTGCACCCCTTTCTGTAGTTCCATGTACGAATGAATGCAACAATTATTTGTGAATGTGCTTGTGTTCAATAAAAATCACCAATTCGTATGACTTTTTCTGTTGGAAACTCATTGCTCTTCCATGAGCCTAAACCCTTTTTTTTCTCTTGCCACGTTTCCTGGCATACATCAAACGTACCGCTCGCACAATGATCTTCCTTCCGAAGCGACGCGGCAGGGTCGCTGTCCGAGTCTCAGGACCTTAATCCTGATGCCGGATTTTATATTAAAACGAGGGGAAAACGCTGCTGGGGATGGGAAAGGCAGGTGAGGTCTCCACCGAGTGGATGTGTTTTCGCAGAAGGAGGATGTGAAAGAAGCGTTCGATTGTGCAGGGTAGTGCGGCTCCTCTGTGGCATGGACCCCGATACGGATCTTAAAGACGCACCGGTCATGAAGGGACATGGCCTGTGCTTGCACAACTCGTCTGCGTTCAACGGAAGTCAGGTCACCAAGAGTGGGGGTGTATGTTTGGGGGTGGGGGGGGTGGCACCATCTGTGGAAGACCTCGATTGGAAGTCGTTGATGAATCGGTGCTCGGCCTTGCATCATCGTTTGGGATGGAAGATCTTAAGAATTGCAGCAGCAGCAACAACAGTGGCAAGGATAACTACGACGTGGCTGAGGTTTCTGAATGGAGAGCCGAAACTGTTTTGAAGCTCGTAGACCTTTACGAGAGCCACCCCTGCCTCTGAAGTACTTCACGTCACGATTACTACAGTGAGATCGCCCGTTTGAGGGCTCTTCAGGTGATCGCGGCACAAATCAGACGCTCAGGTGAGGGACCCACGCACGGCCGGATTAAGACCTTTAGAGGCCCTAAGCACTGAAAATATTATGGTACCCCCATATATATGTAATCCAAAATAAAAACAACACTAAAGCGTAAAATGAATTTTTATTTTTCGAAATGAAACAAAACTTACAGTAAGGTTTATTTACAGTAAACACTACGGCATCAGTATTACATTGCATAAAAAAATGTGTAAAAAAAAATTAATATTCTCGGATATTATTTTTTTTTCCTTTATTGTGGAAAATGTATTCGGCTGGGAGTCAGGACTTTTTATTATTTATTTATTTTTATTATTTAATATTATTAAATTAATATTAATATTATTAACTTTTTATTATTTAATAATGGAAAATTTATTATTTATTTGGCTGGGAGTCAGGACGGCTGGCTACCTGGCCGCGAGCACGCGGCTGGACGTCCACCCCTTTCCGGAGCTCCGGTTGCTAAAGGACTGACCAGGGCAGCCGAATCCAGAGGAGGCGAGACAAGGTGACCTCCCGTGTTGAGTTGACCAATCGCTTGTCATACTGCGCCGGACGAGACGCCTCGGAGCATGGGGTGCAGCCAGACCGAAGACGCGCTCGAGCACACAGGACCAATCTCCTCTCTCTCGACCCGACAACCACGATGCCACTCGGAGTGCCCAGGACGGAGGATGAAGGGCGGACGCTGACCAGCGCGAGTGCAAACGAAGCAGCGAGCGCCAGCAGACAAGGTCAGGCGATCCGGCAGACCAAAAACCAACTCAACTCCGACCCTTCTGTCGGATCGTGCCGAACTATTATTCACCCCTTCTCCAGAGGGGAGGAACCGCCTGCCATGGACCCGCTCTCGCTAACTGGACGGTTTTGGCATGCCAATGCGCTCGCCGCCCCCGTGATTGGCCAAAAGGGGCGCCAGGTCCGCTGATTGGACCGGGGGGCATGGCGGCCGCCACGGCGGACCGCGCCTCAAACAGGGAGACTAACATTGTCCTGCGTGGGCTGCACTCATTGCCCGACCGACGGCAACCTCGCTCGCATCCTCCGGATTGGGTGAGAGAGATGCCAGGTCCTCTTGAACTTCGCCCACCGCGAGCGTTATGGCGTCAGGATGGAGCGAAGGTGTTGTTATAGTTGTTGGTGATGTAAAAATGTAAAAGAAAACCCTGACTATCAAAATAACTCTGCAGCGCACGAACATTTAATTCCCACTAGACTAGGGACGGGTTCTATCTATAAACACACACTTACCGATATAACTATTCTCTAAGGACCTGAATGCTGAGTGCAGTAAGCTTCCAAATTCGTAACAAAATAGCCTCTTACTGTCAAACCAATAGTGGAGATTCTGAAGTGAACTTGATGTCCTGGAGATTACAATTGATATCCCTAACAGTGCTGCCTTTAGCTGAATTTGAAGACCACATCCTCTTGCCAGACCAAAATCCACACCAATAGGCCACCACTGTACGTACCCATCAAAATATGTATTCATTTGGATTGTTGAGAGACAAACATAATATGTATAAAAAAACTTGCGCGCACACACAACACACACACACACACACACACACACACACACACACACACACACACACACACACACACACACACACACAAATACTGCTTGGTCATTGGGAGGTACCTCGCCTGGTGTCATCTTGAGAGCTTAGCTCGACTTCTGAGCTATCTTGCCAGACCTTTACAATCAAACTATGTAAGCTCTCAAACGATTGGTTATTTATCGGTCATTGTGAGAAAAAAAGTCATCTGGCTGGCCAGCATGGATGAACAGGCTACACAACCCTCAAGCCAGGTTGATAACCATGATGAAGTGAGTGATAAATATGCGGTGGCTACGACCGGAGTCCGACAGGATGATGCAGATGTAATGCACTTAGCTTTGAGCTGTCTGCTCTGGGTCCGATTCCTGACCCGACTGTAAACTGTCGGATTGTTGTTTCACCGGTAAGGTGATGCATTGAATGTGCTATCTCTCATATGGGACGTTAAGCTGGGTGTCCCATCTGCTGGCATGAGCTGGTGGACATTAAAGATCATACGGTTTCTTGTGAAAAGCAGGCGAGTTATCACGAGCACCATGATGAAGTTCCAATGTCTTACCCCAGCTGTGGGTAGAAAGTTTTCTCGTTTTTTTTTCTCAGGTATTCCTCGACATTCAGTTACTCATTGCGCTTCCATGAGCTTAAATAAATAAAAATCATCATCATCATCATCATCATCATCCATTTTACACGACTTGCTCTCTCTCAATGTCATTGCTGTCTATGGGCAACAGCTCCTATACCATCAACAAATTCATGTATCCAGGTGGCTATCTTCGGCTATGATGGGCAACTATTATTATTATTATTATTATAGGGCATTAGTAATCATGACATTATGATGATTAGGTGCTAGTGTTACGAATTTGGAAGCCTTGTGCACACAGACAGCAGTCCCTAAGCTTAGTTATTTCGATAAGTATGTGTTTATAGTTTGAATCCGTTCTTCTGTCTAATGGGAATTCCGTGTGTGCGCTACGAGTTATTTTTTAATTAGGTTTTTACAACTACAACTACGACGACGACAACAACAACAACAACAACAACAACAACAACAACAACAACAACAACAACAACAATGCCACCGTCCCTCACTCGACCCAGTCGCCATTGCCCACGTGTTTTTGGCTGAGGGCGTGGACGGAGCCTCCGTCGCTCCGGATCGAGGCTCCGCTCCAAGGAAGGGCATGGACCAAACGTTTCCTCCAGCCAATGAGCGGAGGGCGAGCACCACACGCGCGCCCCAGCCAATCGGGAGGCTGACCACAAGTCGTCCGACAGCCCCTCGTCCAACCAGGAGGCGAGTGGCGAGGAAAGAAACCCTCCCACCTCAAGAGAGAAAAGGAGACGAGATGACGACAGATAAGAGTCTTGGTGGCGATTGCGGTGCGGTCTGTGGTCGTTGTTGAGCAGTCTGCAGTCTTGGTGCTGACAACGCCAATGTTGTGGGTTTGAGTCCCATCGTGGTGGTTCGGTGTAACCGTACGAGGCGGGACAGGTACCCCGGCCCAGCTCTACCGAATAGACTCACAGGGTTCAGTTTGTTTTGTGTGTGTGTGTGTGTGTGTGTGTGTGTGTGTGTGTGTGTGTGTGTGTGTGTGTGTGTGTGTGTGTGTGCGCGCGCGCGTGCCCCGTCTGTAAGTAGAAATGTTTTAGTGTTTTCCTTTCCTTGTAAATTCCATTTTCTTATTCGGATAACTCTGCTCTTTTTGTGCTCCCCCTCCCCGATTATTGTTATAAATAAACCCCTGTTAAATGTACCAGCTCGTTTTCTGTGCTTTCTCTCATTGGCCTAGCAAGGTGCGTATTGAGAAATAGTAAAGCTGTTGGTGCCGTAAATTGTTAATTTGGTCCGGCACGGCTTTGGTAACTTCCGCTCGGTTACGCCGGATCCGAGTCTGTGATAGCGACTTGATTCGGACAAAGTCGGCCGAGGGTGTGGTTTCCCCGGTAGTTGGACGGCGTGAGTACTTGGGTAAATTGGAATTAGACAAGTGGACCGTACCTCACGCCGTCAAAATATTGGTGACCACGGTCCTCTAAATGACCCATGAACGTTCGGAGTTGTCTGAGAGTCACGACCTAAATTCCGGGTGTTCGGTGGGAGAAGACTCCACTGCTCCACCTAATGGTCGTTCATAGTCACCGAACCCCGGCCCACAACACGAGCACATTCCCGATTTGGTAATTTTTCTTAATTTACGAGTCATCTCACATGCCACAGATTGTTCATTTGATGATTAGTAGGTTATCATAGTTATCTCATTTTTTGTATTATCTATGTAGTTCATGATCTCAGCAACATGCTTTGCTGTCTTGTGTGTTTTGTTTTCAAGTCTGCGAAGTCGAGACCGAATTGAGCAACCTCAGAACTCAATATACCCGTGAAAAGGCCCGAGCACGCTCTACGCCAAAGAGTGGTTCTGGAACTGTTGAAGTATATCACAGCAAGTGGTGGCTTCTCCCCAAAATGGCCTTTTTAGAGGACTACGTGACTTCACGCTGAACCACAGTAAGCATGAAGGGATTAAAGTCATTATGAGATTTAAAATATCCATTTTTTTTTTCTTTGGAATAAAATGAAAGAATGTTAATGCTCATGGAATGACGTATTTGAGAGACTTAAAGAAGGAAGAGGCGTTTGGGCATTTACCTTCTTGGCACAACTCAGAGTGCCATTGGTGACCCATGATAAGTAGCCCGGCCTCCTGTGGGGGGAAGCCATCTGGCTGGCTGCAACCAAAAATGCCCATCAGTGATTGGAAACCATTACAAAAATTCAATAAAAGGATAAAAATCCATCCTGGGCTGAGACCTCGGTCTGTGTGGCCACACCGAGCAGCTGGAATGTGTGCTGAAAATAACGATCTCCAGTCATTCCGTTCCACCTTTCGAGTCTCTACCTCACTGAGAGAGAGATCTGCATAAAAGCAAAAAGTTGAAAAAGTGCCGCCTGTCCCAAAACCAACAATAACTAGAGTGCATAGAACACTTTACCCCATGCAGGTGCGCTATCTTGCAAAACAAGGACATGGGTGGGGTCTATGAGCAGATAATTTGATTGGTCAATTCTGTAATATTTTGTTCAAGTACTGTTAAATGGAAGGGTTTCCAAAGTGCCAAAAAGGTGATTTGTGTTCAAGTATGTACATAATTACTGCATATTGAAATTTTAAAAAGATTTTCAAGGTTCTGGAAAACTTTTTTTTGGAAATCATCTTTTACACCTTATTTAACCCTTAAAAGGTATCCTGGGATGTTGAGGACCCCAAGCCAAACATATATTTTCAAAATAATATCTTTATTTTTTAACCATTTTATTTCTAAAAAATAATAAAAACAGTTGTTAATAGTAGGTTAATCTAGTTTTAGTTAGGGTTTTAGTCTTATGCCTGGTGTTGGCGCAGTGGTAAGGGCAGTGGCTTGGGACCCAAGAGGTCCTGAGTTCAAGCCCCGTTGGGACACTGAATTAATATATGTATGTATATGTATATATATATAATGTGTATATATATATATATATATATATATATATATATATATATATATATAATATATATAAATATATATATATATAAACCAAGTCGAAAACACCAGGGGGTTGACTCAGCCTGCCATCCTTCCGAGGTCGGCGAAATGAGTACCAGTTGTACTGGGCCCGGTGTATGCCCCGGTTAGAATAGGTGTACCATATCCCTGTGTGTCGTAAGAGGCGACCAGGGTTGCGTCAGGAAGGGCATCCGGCGTAAAACATGTGCCAAATCACTATGCGGATCATAATGGATGATCCGCTGTGGCGACCCCGAACGGGAGCAGCCGAAAGAAGAAGAAGAATCTAGTTTTAGTCTTAAAATATTGCAAAGGGTTTCAATTTGATATTTACATAGTTATTTCAATAAAACAATTAGAACATTTTTCTTTCTAAAAAAAAATTCCTTCAGGATCTTGGAGGGGGATCTGAAAGACCCCATGTTGCCCAGATGTTACTGCGAGATGGAAGGTTACCTATTAAGAGTGAACACGTTACAATAGTTCTTCGTGCATGTTGTTTGTGTCCTTTATGACGTCTTTTAAGACAGTAAGTTTCCTGTTTAGAATGATTTTCAATTTTGTTTGACTGCTGGACAGGCAGACAGTAAAAAAAAAATCTCCTTCCTCTCTGTGCTTGCGCGATTGTGACTAATTCAGAGACAAAGTCCGGTAAAATTGCAGGTTTGTTTTCCAATTAATGTTCAAAATATAACATTCAGATGAAATTAAGTTGTTCCTCAATCATAAACCGATGGTTGTCGCCATACAGAGCTTTTCGCTTCACGTGCATGTGGTAAAAACAATTGTACAACCACATACCCACACCTGTCATTCTCTGCCTAATTCAGTCACTCTACCCCTGACAGAGGGACCAAAGCTGAATAGTTCAGGGGGTGATCCCCTCGGGGTCTACATCGTTCCCTCAGCCCTTGTCTTACTTTGCTTTGCTCTCTGTGGAGACTTCATCTTCACCTGGGAATGCTGCAAATTCTCCAAAGGTGATCACTCAAAGGAACATTCAGATGACATTCGCTGGCACCCTGTGCCTAGGTTCATTGTGATCCTTGAGTAAGATGATGCCATAGCCCCGTTTGCCGACAGGTGATGATACACCGCCATTCACCTGGTAACCACGCTGATGAGGGGTTGGACTTGTAACCAGGACGCACCACACCACACCACAAAATTAAAAAAAAAGAAAAGATTATAAGCAAAAACATATGCATGTGTGCAAACGTACATGGACGCACACACACATACACTCGCACATGTAAACAGGTTGCAATAGTCTCTCAACACCTTTGGGGTGAGATTAACAAAAGAAGATAACCAAGTAACTGCACCAGAGACAAGGTTGCTTATATAGGTCGAGATACAATGGATCATCGTGATCTGATTAGTAGATATCTACAACAGCAGGAATGGTGTTGGTGCTTGAGCTGTTGTAGTAGATGTGATCCAGCAGAGAACCCAAGTCTGTGGTGGGCACTTTCACAAGCTGTGAGAATCCTTTTGAGGACATGAACCTGAGTAATTTTGATTGTATAGTAACTGATAGAAGATCGTCATTGAAGTAACCCAGGATAACAGTTGGGATTGTTTGATGTGGAATTGTTGAGAGGTAATCGTCAAAGTCTGACAGGGTGGTCATTAAAAGCTCTGGATTGCGGTAGACAGCTACAACTACAACACACATCCTTAGATTAGAATGTGTGGTTACTGTAACAGCCTAACTTCAAGTAGAGGAGAGTGTGAGACGTCTGTGCTTAAGGCGCTGTCACACCTTGACGATTTAGCCAGCGTATGCCGACTTATGAAAAATTTGTCTAAAACGCTAGCACACGTCGAATACGTTATGGGTAAGTTTTGTATACGTTAAGAGCACGCTGAAAAACACTGCCATACGTCGTAGTACGCTGGCTTTCATCGTTGTACTTTGCGGTTGTCCTCAAATTTTAGCATGCTTGAAATTTTATGACGTATGCCAGCGTATGACTCACACGTTCCACTACGCTGGCCATAAGTTGTAGGCACGTTATGCGATCGTTGACACATGTCGACACACGTTACTTGTAAGTTACTCATAAGTCGAAACACGTCGAGGTAATGCTTAGCGTACCCGAAACTTATTTATAACCTATGAGTAACGTATTGTAGGCACGTTACACGATCGTTGACACACGTCTAGGCACATTATGCGATCGTTGACACATGTCGAGGCACGTTACTTGTAAGTTACTCATAAGTCGAAACACATCGAGGTAATGCTTAGCGTACCCAAAACTTATTTCTAACCTATGAGTAATGTGCTTTGAACCGATGTGTAACGTACCTCCAACGCATATTGACGTATGTAGACGTATTTGATTGACGTCTTCCGGACGACCACAGAACTTACTGAACGTGTTTCTAATTTACAGCTACCGTATAATGGCGTATTGGCAGCGTTAAAAAAACAACAACAACAATAACTTCCGATATTTCGTCACATGCCGTTACGTCACGTCTGATTGCCTCTTCAGTTTGCTCATGTCTTATTCTTAGTTCCTCCTCTGTGAATATTTTCTGTTTGAGGATATTGTCACGTCGACGTCGAAATTTAAAAGCAAATGTCCGAATATATTTTAAAATTCGTGATGGACTAAAAAAATAAATAAATAAATAACAACAACAACAACTTCAGATATTTCGTCACGTGCCTTCACGGAGCCAAGGAGAAAAAAATAAAATAAGTTTCGGGTATGCTAAACATTACCTCGACGTGTTTCGACTTATGAGTAACTTACAAGGAACTTGTGTCGATGTGTGTCAACGATCGCATATCGTGCCTACAACTTATTCCCAGCGTAGCGGAATGTGTGAGCCATACGGCAAGTACGTCGTAAAATTTTCAGCATGCTTGAAATTTCACGACGTACGAGACGTACCACGAAATATGACAGCATACTTCAACGTTTTTCAGCGTGCTCTTAACGTATACACAACTTACCCATAACGTATTCGACGTGTGCCAGCTTGGTTCGGCAAATTTTTCATAGGTCGGCATACGCTGGCTAAATCGTCAAGGTGTGACTGCGTGGTTGACACTTCCAATTCTCAGGCGGTTATGATTTAAATCGGCGTGCGGCAGGTTTTTAACAGGCTACGCCACGAGTTCGTCGGCGATACGTGCAGCGCGCTATGCCTAAGTTAAACTATCGTTGGGCATAGGTTGTGAACGCCGACAACAGGCTAAGCATTCGTTGGTATAAGTTATCTATAAGACAACGAAACGTTCTGTGCCCGTTACTAATATGTTATGCATACGACCAACATGTTATGAATGCGATCAAAACTTAAAAAAAAACATCAATTTCAGCGTACGCCAACGTTTTACATACATTTTTATACGTTGCCATTGCTGGCTAAATCGTCAAGGTGTAACAGCGCCTTTACAGGAAGTAGTGAAGTTCGATGTGATGTCATGACTCTACTATTGGATAGGTCTTGACTGCTTGTAGTGAGATGGTCCAACCTGTAGACTTTGCGCTTGCCAAGCCAGCCGTTCCTTATGAACGGTTTTGAATGGAGTGCTTGCTCGAGTGCTTAAGCCACTTAACAAACGCTCTACAAGAAACCTGGTAACTGAACACACTCCTGCAAAACTGGAGGTTCGTGGAAGTATTATGAAGGCTATTTGTGTCATCGTGTTCAAATATATAATTCAATTTCAATAGAGGTTTAAAGAGATTTTAAAGGTGTATTAATAGAAAAATTATGGGTTTCACCACCATTTTCTCCAGCGTCTATTCCACCATCCTGTCGAACACAGTACATTAGTTATTCATGCCTGTTGTTTGTATCTATTATAACGTCCTTAAAAACAGTAAGTTTCCTGTTTGGAACGATTTTCAATTTTATTCGATTGCCAGGCAGGCAGACAGAGTAAACATATCTCACTCCTCTCTGCGCACGTGCGATCGGGATGAATTCTGAGCTAAGCTATGGTAAAACAAAAAACTCGTCTTCCTATTCATGTTCTGATTCATGTTCAAAATATAACATTCTATTTCAATAAGCTGTTCCTTGATCATAAACTGACGGATGGACGGACAGATATGAACCAATTGCTTAACCCTGCTTTTCGTTTTGTGTGTGCGGGGTAACAAAGGTCCAGCCCAGCAGAAAGAAGAGATGGATTGAAACATAGAGTAGAAGGAGACTATCCTCCACTGCAAAACGCATTTTGCACAGGAGGCATGGAGGATGCATGGAAAGGGAGAACGTTTCCTGCACCATCTCGGTTCTTGAAACATGATCCTATACTAAAATAGAGATGGATACTTTCTGTTCCACCTTCTGAAACCTGCAAATGGAGATTAAAACCACCATGACTGCAAATTTTTATCAGGTCTTAAATTATTTTTTTCCCCCTTGTTATGGACAACTTGAAATAGTTAAAGCTGTGATGAACCTGACATGGTGCCCATGTTAAACGAAGCGTACGAGTCAACTCTGGAACAAGACACTGCCTCTGACCGGTTTGAAAGCTCCCAAGTGCTTGCTTCGGATATGGAAGAAACCTTGCCCATATCACCTCCGTGGCAGCGAGAAAATGCTGGGAGATGGAACAGGAAAAGTGAAACGCATCGCTGAGGAGGAAATCATCATGAGCAAGGCTATAGAAAACATGGCCAGAGTGGCAGAGTGTTTTGAACGACCATCGATACCTCCGGTTAGTGCTCAGGCACAACCAGTCGCCGATGCCGACGTACATTTCAGACATTTTGTAACGGCTCAGCTAAAAAACATCCGAAACACAACGCCTTGCGGAGTGTTTTGAATATGCTGCGAGACGCGCAAAGGGTACCGGCTGTTCAATTTCAAACAACGACTGCGAGGAGTCCCGTTTTGGAACCGTCGACCTGTGCCTCTGATCCCATCTCTACAACCAGTTGCATTTCTGCCACTGCTAATCCACAGCCAAACACTAATGGTGATCGAACCATTTACATGAGCCAGTACCCGCACCTCAGCCAATCGAGTCAATGAGATGATACCACCTGTTCAACAGGTTGGCACTTTACGCCACGTGCACTTTGGAAATTTATAACAGGAATCGACTGTATTTTGTAATACTTTGTTGTGCACTTTTCTTTTCAGTAAAGCAAGTTCATTTATACAAACAAGTGTCTGCTTTATTTATTAATGCCCAAAACATTAGCTTCTCCTCTCTTCCCACGGCAGTTAACATCCCTCGATCAACGTCGTGTTGATTTAATCTATTGTTGCGGCCTCAGTTTGTCATGTTCCACGAGAAACACCCGCTTCCTTCGGGAGCAGCCTGGGGGAAGGGAGGGTGGATAGTGCAGGAGGTGGGGGAAATGTATTCCCCCCCCTACCACCTCTCCCCCCAGTCTGTAGCAGGGGTCAGTAAACCACCTACACTGTGGTATGTGTACAAGCAACATCATCGTTTTATGGCCATTTTCATGCTTGCATGTATCAGTGCCCGTGTACAAGCAAAAAACGTACGTCGCCTACCCCCCCCCTGCAAGTGTGGGGGGGGGGGGATTTCTCTTTTTTGTGCCTATGAACTGACCCTTGGTACTACCAACACATGCAAAATTTGTCGATCAGCCCAGCCCTGTTTTTTTTTTTTTTTCTATGACCTTCACACACATACAGAGAATTGCCTGATATAATATAATTAGAGCCGACCTGTTGCTTTGCTGACGGAGCAATTAATCATCCTGTTTGCCAAAACCCTTCCCCCCCACCAAACAAAGTTGTATTTGTAAAGAGAGAGGAGAGAAAGAGAAAGAGAAAAAAAAGAAAGAGAAAGAAAGGTGTTTACATATGGATATTTTAGTAGGATAACTCAGCATTACCTTCTGGAGTGTACATTCAACACGTGCTGCCATGGGGTCGGAGAGAGTGTTGTTAGACCGCCCAGGGGGGTCAGCCTAGCTGGAAAGTTAACCAATTTTCATGTATACAGCAATGGTCCGTGTGCATGTACATACAAGGAAATGGACGTCTGCCGGGCCCATT
Source organism: Eptatretus burgeri (assembly GCF_056783735.1). Lineage (NCBI taxonomy): Eukaryota > Metazoa > Chordata > Myxini > Myxiniformes > Myxinidae > Eptatretus > Eptatretus burgeri. The sequence continues at coordinate 39,981,505 of NC_140976.1, read as the reverse complement.
ATGGTGGATGTGTTCAAAAGGGCCATTAGAAAGGGACCCCAAAATGGAGCTAGATCAGCTCTGTGAGTTAACCTGATGAAACCTAGTGAAAAATGTTCGGCGTAGTTCGAAAATGTTCGTCTGGCCACTGCCAGACATTTTCAGTGGTGGGGTGTGCCTGCCGGATTACAAAACCGGAACCCCAAAATTGAGTGAGATTAGCTCATGAGTTAACCTGATGAAACCTGCTGGAAAATGTTCAGCATAGTCCCAGATATCATGAATGACCACTGCCAGACATTTTCAGTGTTGGGGTGTGCCTGCCAGACACCCCTGAATGCCACCACCCCAAAAATTGAGCTAGATCAGCTTGTGATTTAACCTGATGAGAATAACATTGAGAATAAAATACAATGGAATAACAGCAACATAACTTTTGAAAATCAGATGTTTTACTTCAAGTCATGGGAAAAGGAGGGATTTCTAAGGTATAACACGTCATTTGTCGTGGGTGTTGTAAAGACGCAGACGTTATCTGTTAAATGTAATACATTGCCGAAACTATTATTTCCCTTTAAGTTCATACAATTAAAGAAAGCGTTTTCGAGATTATGGTTGGATAAATTGTGGCCTGCTGAAACAGGTATGGATTAATCAGGGGAACAATTTATAGAAATGTCAATTGCAGTAGATGTTATCAATGTTTTAAACATGAAAACAAAACACTTTTACTCATTGATTGTAGAGAGAAAAAAAAAAAACAGATAGAACCTGACGTATTTAATCTTTGGCAACAACGATGAGCTGTGGTACTAAAACAAAGATGAGCTTTGGTACTAAAACGCATGCCAGAGCTCTTTTGCACGAGTTGAAATATGAACTGATTTTTTTTTTACAGTAAATCAAACGAAAGAAATGACAGAAGTCAGGTAGAAAGATTGTTTGACATGCTATGTTACAGAATTTGATTTCATTTGTCTGTACATTTATGTTTTGTAATGTGATTATCATATGATGAAACAATAAAGTCCTTCGAATGAGGCAAAGAAAGAAAGAAAAAAAATGAATGCCCACTTGACATTTTCTGTGGTGGAGTATGCCTGCCAGACACCTGGAACCCCCTCCCCAACTCCAAAATACAGAACTAGATCTGAGCTCATGAGTTACCAATCCCGATGAAAGTGACTGTAAATGTTCAGCATAATACGGTACTGTATAGCCCATATGAATGACCACAAGTAGATGTCAGCCATTCATTCCACAAATTCAAATTCTCTAGAGTGGTCTCCTCTCAGTAATCCCCATCTTCCTCCTCTGATTCTGAGTCTTCACTCCATGCTTCGCCATCTGAATCTCTCAATAATCAATCAATACTTTCTACTTCCAACTCCGACTCGCTGTCAGCTTCAACCTCCATCTCCTCTGCGTTATTACTGCCATTCGCAAACAAACTGTCTGGTATGGCTGGCCCTTCAAACCAGATTGTCTTCAGGATGATGTCATTCACAGACCATCCATAATCGGTTGGTGACAAACCGTCTCCAGTTTCTTCTTGCGTCGGTTTCTTCCTTCTCGAAACTCTATTGGATTAGTATTGGCATGTTGGTCATCTTGCAACACATTTTGGTGGGTGTGTCCAACTGTCACATGTAACGTTTCTTTCCCATCTAGAGTTTTCACGTTTGCATCATTGTTATCCCACACACAGGCCGTTGCTAAATTTGGCTCAAGGCGAATCCAATCTGGAGTGTCGCGTTCGTCACCCTTAACTGAATAGGCGAATTCAGTCTCGAGCGCCTTGGTCTCACTGTAGCTTATACAGTGTCCTGTTCTGTTCAGAATCTGCATGGCCAGTTTTGATCCTGTGAGGGATGCAAGCCCAAGACCCACGGCTGTGCGTTTCCATGGTTTTATGGTACCACGAGTGACGTTGTAAATGGCATCCGATGCCATTGCAGTTACCTTTCTGTCGACTGTAACCTTGTGTGCACCACTGAAAGTTGGTGTCATGCCACCAAGGAGACATCTGAAGAACAGGTCCAGCTGTGTTGGTATCTCTGCAGCGCATTCCTTCAAATTTTGTACTGTTGCAGGATTTGGGGTCTTGGTCTTCGAGAGCTGCATAATCAGAGATCTAAGATGGAGAGCGGCCCATCTTAACTTATTATCCTGTTCATACCATTTAGAATCCTCATGAAGGCGAGCCTTGGCATCCTCTTCTGGAAGAGCAGAACTATAGATGAAGTTGCCTTTCCGATGGTCCGCCAGTTTTATTGCGATATCTTCTTTGAAATGGTCTTTTACCTTCCTGGTAAGATTTTGAGCTGTGTATGCCTGAACCTCTGCCCCATCTCCTCCGACACTGGTGTACTCCTCTTTGTACATGCCAAGTAAATCACTAACTATCACAGATCGTTGCTTTTCTACCACCTCATTCTGGATATATGAAAGCAGAGATGCAAATGCTCTCTTGTGGTAGGACTGAGACGAGCTCCCTTCATTGGGTCTATCTTGATCATCAGTCTCCCTCAGGAACTGGACACGGCAGGATTTGTGGTATTCTGCTTCCTTTGCGATCAGGTCCACGCCACTCCGAATGAGACTCTTGATACGTTCGTTTTTAGAAGACTTTACCTGATGGCAAAGTGACTCACAACCGGCAACTGTCGCTATCTTCAGTCTGGGCTCCTCTTTTCCATTTTTCTTCTTCTGGCTTTTGCCACAGAAAATACAAGTCCCTTTCAACAGGCCCTGCTGATCAGACTTGGGAAGGACACTGCAGCATATTGTTTGGATAGAAGCCTTTTTGGCAGATGGTTCATCATTAGGTGGCAGGGGTTCTTTCAGACGCTTCACTGCTATGTAATGCTTATGACAAGAAGGGTGATAGCTGACTGTAGATTCGTGATCACTGCTTATCAAAATCTTTTTGTGTGACCTCAAAGTATTTGTCAGATTTCAAATTTTTACGCAAGGCAGCAGCATTCTTTACTGTTGTCCATGTCCTGTCACTGAACTTTCTCAGCTTGCCGTCCTCTTCTGTGCACTTGTGACAGATATAGCAGCTTGAAACACCCTCAGCATCATTGTTCTGGAATGAAAATAGGGTCCGTTAATGTGGAGTAAAAATTAAATGGTCCAGGGACCATATGATCACATGTGGATATAACTGTCAGCTCGGCAACCGCATAATGTTTGAATCGATATTCTGTGCAAATAAATGGACCTGTAACCTTTGATCTCATAACCCCAAATCTAATCATGTTGCCTCTTCTTCCAAGTGCATACAGGTAAAAAGTTTGACGAAAATCCTTTCAACGGTTATTAAGACATCACGATAGCGAGACTCGGACGGACGGACAACCCGAAAACATAAATTTGTGGCGAAGGCATAATGATGTTTGACATTTGGTTATGGGAATTCCGAATTTCACCTCTGTCTTTGAAGTTACAAAATTATGCTAACTCAGTAGACATTTTGAGAGGAGATTTCTCTGGTGGCTTGGTGAGTGGTATCTTCTCAGTGCTTTAGAATGTGCAAATTAAGTTTCATTCCCCTTACCGCTTGATTGACAATAGTGGATGAACGATTTGATCCTTGGGCTGACTCTCCCAAACATTGCTCTTCTGAAGTTGCACATTTTTCTTCTGGATCCATCCTCCTGGGTGATTCTTCCGAACCCTGCTCTTCTTAAGTCATCCTCCTGGGTGACGTCGTTAATCCAAAGCTGAAAGAATAGAATAATGTATTGAATTAAAAAATCCCCAGAGCCACACTTTTACTAACACCCATTATAAAAAGAAATGACTACAGTAATAGTGAATATTAATTGAGAGGAATCAAAATTGACATTTATCATAGTATGGGCATATTAGCTTACCTTGAGGGAAATTCTTCAGTAACATGTACAAGAATGATCATAATGGTCCAGTCAGACAAAAAATATGAGGCCCCGCGAGGAGGAGTGATGATAGGCTCGGATGATAGGGTAAGTGTTAAAATAGTGCTATATGGCATTAACTCCAAAATGGCCGATGTTTTCCTTACATCACTCCTCCTCGTGGCGTCTCATATGCCTTCATTTCCCTCAATCAAGAAAAGAGTATACATTCATTGTTTCGCTTTGAAATTAATGACCGTAGACCTAAGCATATAGGCTCCACTTGTCGTATATAGTGTGAGTAACCTTGGCTGCATAAGGTTCATTGAAATATCTATATCAGTCGATAAAGTAGGCCGAATTAATGGACAAGTGGCCCTCCATATGATGGATGGACAGCATCAGCAGGAGGGTGAGGGTTAGGTGAATCCTATGTTGTTTGTGATTAGGCCTCTGCACTATCCTGGTAACATACCCGTACCTGATGGATTCAAAGGGATGTACATGTACATGTACCGCTTTGCACCACCATAAACACACTGATTTTGAGTATAGTCACAAAGGAGAGACTTCTCTTAAATCTTTAAGGTTTTAAAGCTTGATTAATGAGATAATAGGTGGCAGCATGATATCTATGGGGGAGCAATTTAAGTAACAAAACTTACATCTCGGACTGCGTCGAATATCTTCTTGGATGTGTTGATGACTCTGATCCTCAATAAAATAAGTTGGGTTGCAGTGCAAAGAGAACTTGACTACTTGATTCTTATTTTAAAACTGACACATATACCGGTAAAAGTGTCACAAAACGTAATACATCTAAAGTAACATGCCTGGCACCTTAATGTTGTCTCGGTTCAGGCTTGGTCAAATACATGCTATATTGATAATTGTGAGTAAATAACAATGCCACAGAATCAAGAGATACATTGGGCTTATTCTTAGAATTCCGTCTGGCTCAATGGAGGGCAGGCATTTAAGGGTGTCTGGCAGGCACGTGCACTCCGCCACTGAAAATTCATGATACAGGGAGTTATGCTGAACATTTTCCAGGAGGTTTCATCAACGTAACTCACGAGCTGATCTGGCTCAATTTTGGGTGTGCGGGCATTCGGGGTGTGTCTGGAGGACACACCCCACCACTGAAAATATCTGGCAGTGACCATTCCTGGTACTTGGGACCATACCGAATGTTTTCCAGTAGGTTCCACCGGGTTAACTCACGAGCTGATCGAGCTCAATTTTTGGGGTGGGGGCATTCGGGGGTGTCTGGTGGGCACACCCACCACTGAAAAAGTCTGGCAGTGATCATTCCTAATACTTGGGACTATACCGAATGTTTTCCAGTAGGTTCCACCGGGTTAACTCACGAGCTGATCTAGCTCAATTTTGTTGGCGCCTCAAAGCCTGGTGTTGGCGCAGTGGTTAGGGCAGTGGTTAGGGCAGTGGCTTGGGACCCAAAAGGTCCTGAGTTCAAGCCCCGTTGGGACACTGAATTAATATATGTATGTATATATATATATATATATATATATATATATATATGTATATATATGTGTATATATAAACCAAGTCGAAAACACCAGGGGGTTGACAGCCTGCCATCCTTCCGAGGTCAGCGAAATGAGCACCAGTTGTACTGGGCCCGGTTAGAATAGGTGTACCATATCCCTGTGTGTCGTAAGAGGCGACCAGGGTTGCGTCAGGAAGGGCATCCGGCGTAAAATCCTATGCCAAATCATTATGCGGACAACAAAACGAATTTCCATACGGGATCGGTCGAGGCCCGGGTTACCAACGACCGACACCGGTACCGGTGGTCAGCAGGGTACCAGTGGAAATTGTGCTACTGCTGGGCGAAGGAGGAGAAGGAGACGGGGAAGGGGAGTCCGGAGGCAGTGGGAGAGGAGGAAGGGTAGAAGTGTGGAGGTGAGAGTTGGAACTCTGAATGTTGGGACGATGACTGGCAAAGGGCGAGAGTTGGCTGATATGATGGAGAGAAGAAAGGTGGACATACTGTGTGTACAAGAAACCAAGTGGATGGGGAGTAAGGCTAGGAGCATTGGAGGTGGTTTCAAACTGTTCTACCATGGTGTGGATGGGAGGAGAAATGGTGTCGGGGTAATCCTGAAGGAAGATTATGTCAAGAGGGTATTGGAGGTGAGGAGAGTGTCTGACTGAGTGATGAGTGTGAAGTTGGAAATTGAAGGGGTGATGATGAATGTCATCAGTGCATATGCTCCACATATGGGGTGTGAGATGGATTATAAAGAAGATTTCTGGAGTGAGTTAGATGAAGTGGTGGAGAGTGTATCCAAGGATGAAAGAGTGGTGATTGGAGCAGATTTCAATGGACATGTTGGGGAAGGGAATAAAGAGGATGAGGAGGTGATGGGGAGGTACGGTCTCAACAAGAGAAATGTGGAAGGGCAAATGGTGGTCGAGTTTGCAAAAAGAATGGAAATGGCAGTGGTAAATACGTATTTCAAGAAGAAAGAGGAACACAGGGTGATATACAAGAGTGGAGGAAAGTGCACACAGGTGGATTACATCTCAAGTAGGAGATGCAACCTGAAAGAGATTAGTGACTGTAAGGTTGTGGCAGGGGAGAGTGTAGCTCGACAGCCTTCGATTGGTGGTCTGTAGGATGACTTTAGAGGTGAGGTTGAGGAAGAGAGTGAGGGCTGAACCAAGGACCAGATGGTGGAAGCTGAAGGAGGAAGACTGTTGCGTGAAATTTAGGGAGGAGGTGAGACAGGCGTTGGATGGTGGTAAAGATGGGTGGGATGATTGGGCAACGACAGCAGAAGTTGTGAGGGAGATAGCGAGGAAGGTACTTGGTGTGACATCTGGACAGAGGAAGGAAGATAAGGAGACTTGGTAGTGGAATGAGGAAGTACAGGAAAGTATAAGGAAGAAGGGGTTGGCGAAAAAGAAGTGGGATAGTCAGAGAGATGAAGAAAGTCGACAGGACTACAACGAGTTGTGGCGAAAGGCAAAAGGAGAGGTGGCAAAGGCCAAGGAAAAGGCATATGATGAGCTGTATGAGAAGTTGGATACAAAAGAAGGGGAAAAGGGTTTATATCGATTGGCAAGACAGAGGGACCGAGCTGGGAAGGATGTGCTGCCGGTTCGGGTGATAAAGGACACAAATGGGAATGTGCTGACGAGCAAGGAGAGTGTGTCGAGAAGGTGGATGGAGTACTTTGAGGAGCTGATGAATGAAGAAAATGAGAGAGAGAAGGTTGGAAGAGGTGGAGATAGTGAATCTGGAAGTGGGGTGGATCAGTAAGGATGAAGTGAGGACTGCTATGAAGAAGATGAAAAGTGGAAAGGCGGTTGGCCCAGATGGTATACCAGTGGAGGCATGGAAGTGCTTAGGAGAGATGGCAGTGGGGTTGTTAACCAGATTGTTTAATAAAGTCTTGGAAAGTGAGAGGATGCCGGAGGAGTGGAGATTAAGTGTGCTGGTTCCGATTTTCAAGAATAAGGGTGATGTGCAGAGCTGTGGAAATTACAGAGGGATAAAGTTGTTAAGCCACACCATGAAGTTGTGGGAAAGAGTAGTGGAAGCTCGGTTGAGAGGAGAGGTGACGATCTGTGAGCAGCAATATGGGTTTATGCCAGGAAAGAGCACCACTGATGCGATGTTTGCTTTGAGAATGTTGATGGAGAAGTATAGCGAAGGCCAGAAGGAGTTACATTGTGTGTTTGTGGATTTAGAGAAAGCTTATGATAGGGTGCCAAGAGAGGAGTTGTGGCATTGTATGAGGAAGTCGGGTGTGGTGGAGAAGTATGTGAGGATCGTGCAGGATATGTATGAGGACAGTGTGACAGCGGTGATGTGTGCAGTAGGAATGACGGAGCGGTTTAAGGTTAAAGTGGGATTGCACCAAGGATCGACTCTGAGCCCTTTCCTGTTTGCAATGGTGATGGACAGGTTGACGGACGAGATCAGACTGGAGTCTCCATGGACTATGATGTTCGCGGATGACATCATGATCTGTAGGGAGAGTAGGGAGCAGGCTGAGGCGAGCCTCAAGAGGTGGAGGTATGCACTTGGGAGAAGGGGAATGATAGTCAGTAGGAGTAAGACGGAGTACATGTGCGTAAATGAGAGGGAGGGTGGTGGTATGGTGCGGTTGCAAGGAGTTGAGGTGGGGAAGGTGGATTGGTTTAAATACTTGGGATCAACTGTCCAAAGTAACGGAGAGTGTGGGAGAGAAGTGAAAAAGAGAGTGCAGGCAGGATGGAGTGGGTGGAGAAGAGTTGCAGGACTGATTTGTGACAGAAGGCTAGCTGCAAGAGTGAAGGGGAAAGTATATAAGACGGTACTGAGACCAGCTATGTTGTATGGTTTGGAGGCGGTGGCACTAACAATAAGACAGGAAGCAGAGCTGGAGGTGGCAGAGTTAAAGATGCTGCGATTCTCGTTGGGAGTGACGAGGATGGACAGGATAAGGAATGAGTATATTAGAGGGACTGCGCAGGTAGGACGGTTTGGAGACAAAGTGAGAGAGGCGAGATTGAGATGGTTTGGACATGTGCACAGGAGGGAAACGGAGTATATCGGGAGAAGGATGTTGAAGATGGAGCCGCCAGGCAGGAGGAGAAGAGGAAGGCCAAAGAAGAGGTTCATGGACGGGGTGAGGGTGGACATGCGGGTGGTTGGAGTGTCAATGGAAGATGTGGAGGATAGAGCGAAATGGAGACGGTTGATCCGCTGTGGTGACCCCTAACGGGAGCAAGCCGAAAGAGGAAGAAGAAGAAGAAGATCGAGCTCAATTTTGGGGTTCTGGTTATGTAATCTGGCAGGAACACCCACCACTGAAAATGTCTGGCAGTAGTCATACATGATATTTGGGACTATGCCAAACATTTTCCACTAGGTTTCATCAGGTTAACTCAGAGCTGATCTCGCTCAATTTTTGGGTCCCTTTCTAATGGCCCTTCTGACCACACCCACCATAATGTGCCCGGCAGACGTCCATTTCCTTACATCGACATGCACATGGACCATTGGTATATACATGCAAATTGGTTAACTTTCCAGCTAGGCTGACCCCCCTGGGTTCCCGGTTTATGTCTCAGCCAGCACAGGGTGTTTGAGAAGATCTTCAGATTTCAGAAGAATTGCCATCAAAAGGACACTAAGCATTTGCATGAGAAAACAAAAGGCATTTCATGACTGATGACTCAGCTGAATATAAACTCACTGGCATGGCAGGAGCACTGCTGAACTATGCAGCTTTATAATTGGGGGGGGGGGGGCAGAGAGGGTGACAGATTGACAGATCATTGATTGCTCCCCTTCCATATGCATCCGACCATGCATGTAGTTTGGAGCTGTCAAACACTGCCATTATTGCACCCAACATCGATAAAAAGAGACATTCAGCAAGAAGGACAAAGCTGTAGTCGCCTTTATAATGACCGCCCTTCAGCAGGATAGACAGTGATGGGACGGGGCACCATCACCTGAAAATAAAGAAGAGGACAGCTACGTTTGGACAGTAATAAGGTAGGGGTCTTTCACTCAGAGAGGAGTTAATGCATGAAATGGTCTCCCCAGAAAGGTTGTGGCAGCAGAAACAGGATACGCGTAGGTTTAAATTGGAATTGGATAGGTAGCCAGAAGCATTGCAGATGGAAGGGTTTTGGGATGTTGGCAGGACTCGAAGGGAGCTTGCATGTGGATGGGTGATGTTCTCGGGTGTGGTGTAGCGCAGGCATGGTGGGCCGAATGGCCTCCTCCTGCACCAAAGTTCCTTGCCTCTCCTTGTGTGATCATCACCAATGTCTCTCCTCTCTCGTTTTCTCGCCATTTCACTGTAACTTTCCTTCACCTCACTATTCCTCGAGTCAAGATATCGTATGGTTAAAAAATAACAAAGAAGAAGACATCAAACGAAATGAGCTCATCAAATTTTGGGTAAGTGACGTCATCACAACGATTCAAAGTGACGTCATAGTATGAAAAGCAAAATTAAGCCCAAGGCCATTTGGCCCGTCACGCCTGTGCTTTATCCGCATTCAAGCTGCTAATTAGATCCACTTATTTATCTTTGCAAGTACTAAAGCCATTGCCATGTAGAAATTTATCGAGCTGATGCTCTTTACACGGACACGTCAATATAGCGGACGTACTCCAGGATGCTGCGCCACCTACCGGTATTGGGTCGGAACGACAGCTTTGTCTCGCATTCGGCGCCACAACAGGGGTCAACCCCACGACTTGACGGCTAATAGGCGACTACGTCGAGCAATCCTGCCGTCCCTGGGCAGAAAGGACCCAAGCTTCCACGGAAGTCACCCGTCCAAGACCAAGTACCCGCTCGACCCGTAGTTTTCGACATCGCACGGGATTCGGCCCGTTTTAACGAAGATTTTGATGCAGATATTAAGCTCAAGTTTTAATGGCTGAGATGAAATAACAAACGGGACATATTTTTGTGAAGTCAACGTCGAGTCTGTGTCGTTTTTGGAAGTACTGTACTGTAATCAGTACGGTACAGTACCTCGAAAATGTCTGCCAGCATTAGCGGAAGTGACGCAATTGCTCCTCGACGCAGTGACGTCACGCGTAATTCTAGCCGAGAGCAGGCCTCATGTGGAAGCTTAAGCGATTTTAAGCCGTAAGTTACAATAGCTTTGATTAGGCAGTTCATTGTTATTGTTTTGTTAAAGTGAATAATCTTACGTGTTGTGGATTGTAATGTTTAACTTATTTTATGGTTTTTTCATTCAGTGGGTTGAGAGGAAACCAGGCAGGATTATGGGGATTCAACGTTAATTTGTGATATTAAAGTGTGCATTACGAACATTTTTTTCTCGTGTCATCTCTCCCATGCGTCCAACACAATTATTAATTACCAATCGTTATTATTTTGGACAATCTTATATAAATGGTATAATTGTTAGTGACAATGTTATGTGATATGTGTTTCTCTGGCAATACGTGATGAACTGTCTGTCATCCTACCATACATTTAATAAGGCAATTCACTGTATCGATCATGTACATCTGAAAATCATGAAAAAAAAACAAAACAGTCGAGATGATGTCCACCAAAGTTTACTTACAATGTTGGTAGTTACCCAGGGTCAGGTTAATTACGTAAACAATCCCCCCCCCCTTGCGAGGGGGGGGGGCACGATGACGTCCTCTTTTTGGTCTGGACACGTGACACATTGTAAGTAGTTTTCCGAGCAGGGGGGAATTATTATCCACGGTACAAAATATATATTTGCCTCATCCCCCCCCCCCCCCCAGAAGTAGGTGTAGGTGGGTAGGGGGACCAAACTGAGAAGTAAAGGTGAGAAAAGAAAAAGAGGGTATGTAGGAGGATGGATTTGGGAATGTGGGAGGATGGATTGGGGAATGTGGGAGGATGGATTGGGGAATGTGGGAGGATGGATGGGGGAATGTGGGAGGATGGATGGGAGAATGGGGTAGGATGGATGGGGGAATGGGGTAGGGTGGATTGGGGAATGTGGGAGGATGGATGGGGGAATGTGGGAGGATGGATGGGGGAATGTGGAAGGATGGATGGGGGAATGTGGAAGGATGGATGGGGGAATGGGGTAGGGTGGATTGGGGAATGTGGGAGGATGTATGGGGGAATGGGGTAAGCTGGATGGAGGAATGTGGGAGCATGGGCAGAGGAATAAATGGAAGCTGGGCAGGGGAATAAATGGAGGATGGACAAGGAAATAGTGGATGGATAGACAGATGGGTTGAAAGGCTGGATGGGAAATCTGGGAGGATGGACAAGGGAAATCTGGGAGGATGGACAAGGAAAATCTGGGCTGATGGACAAGAGGATTATGGGAGGCTGGGCAAGAGAATGTGGGATGATAAAGTAATAAATAGTAGTATGTTATGTGAATAGTGGGAAGTTTGGGGAGTTGTGTGAGGGCTGACGAGGGAATAGTGGGAACATAAATTAACAGTTAGGAGGATGATTTGGGAAGATTAACAGGGGAGTGGGGAAGGAAGTGAAATAATTTTAACAGCAGAAGATGAATGTTAAAGAGATGGAAAGTAAAGTGGCATATGTAGAGGTCACAAAATTATACCGTAGTCACATCTCTAATAATAAATGTCCCCTTCCTATCTCCCCCCCCCACCCCTCTCCCCTCTCTCCCCCCCCCACCCCTCTCCCCTCTGTCCCCCTGCTCTCTCTCCCACCCTCTCCATGTCTCTCACTCCCCTTCTTCCGTCAGTCAGTCGGTGTGCGTGTCTCCTCCATAACTCCAAAGCCATGAAACCTTGGGGCGTGAAACTTTGCATGGGAACTCCAAGAGAGTGCATTAATGAAAATTTAGTGTTTGGGTTAATTAATTACACCCCTTTTGAAGATAACTAACGGCCTTATTTAATTATTTCCTTTATCAAGCGCATCCTCAGCCACCTCGATCTCCTTGATGGGGTCTTAAGGCGCATCCTCGGTTTCATCGCTGGGGTCTTAATTCGCCATTTTGTTCGGCCTGCTCAACAATGCCTCAAGTTGGAACAGGCTGCAACAATTACTTAACGATAAAGTTTTTGTTTTCACTTTCCTCACTCCTATATCATCGAATGCCTGATCAGCATACCTACGAATCACTGGATACATTGCAATGTTTATAAATTGACAGCATTTGTGGCTTTATTTCATTTCCGCACATGCCATAACCTTGAGAATCTCTTAATCTGAGCCAAATTTTAAAATTTAAACTTCTTAATTGACCTCAGCAGCAGTTCTGACTGCTAAAAAAATAAAAAAAAGTGTTCATTTGTCCAATTCAGACATTGCTTGACATTCTCCAGTTGCATGGTGTTTATAGGACTGATCAGTGATTGCTAATCGCTTACCAAGCCAGCCATTCCTAATCAACCATTTCGTTGATTGCTTAAGCCACCTGTCGAGCACTATACAAGCTGCTTGGTTGTTCGTGTCTAAGCCATGGCCATACATGGCAAAAGTATCCACACTGTCACTGAATATATCGATTGACTTGAACAAGGTTCAGGCCATACTCACCGGCATTTTGCCCCATATTGTCATGCAGTCCTTCAGGCGGTGGCTCGCTCGTTGAAAATGTGCAATTTTATTTCGACGTTTCACCTTTTTGTGCGATGATCTTTCATTATACGACCATCACTTCGACATAGATATATACATACAAAAAAGTAAACATTTCCTTTTCAAAAATTTCTTCAACCATTTTGTTGGAGTGCTTGCTTGGAGCGCTCTTCAAGATTCGATCTCTACAAGCTTCCATGGTGATACTGCGGTGTGGTACTCCTTGGGGACATCTTTGGAGTTAGGAAGGCAAAATAAATTAGATGATTTCGATGAGTAAAAAATGCTTTCATTTGTCACAAAGCAATGAATCACCACATCACGGCAGGATAGGTGAAAGGTACGCACGCTCGCTCTAAGCGTTTGAATCACAAGCCAGCTATAAACATTCATCCCGGTGTTTCACAGGCAGGGAGATTCATCAATGTGTGTGCCATCTGGACATTAAACTGGATGTCACATCTGCCGGAATCCCCCTCTCACCCTCCCCTCTCCCCTCTCTCCTCCTCCTCCTCCCCTCTCTCCTCCTCCTCCTCCTCCTCCTCACCTCTCTCCTCCTCCTCCCCTCTCCCTCTCTCTCCCCTCTCCCTCTCTCTCCCCTCTCCCTCTCTCACCCCTCTCCCTCTCTCACCCCTCTCCCTCTCTTACCCCTCTCCCTCTCTTACCCCTCTCCCTCTCTTGCCCCTCTCCCTCTCTCGCCCCTCTCCCTCTCTCTCACCCCTCTCCCTCACTCACCCCTCTCCCTCTCTCACCCCTCTCCCTCTCTCACCCCTCTCACCCCTTCCCACTCCCACACCTCCCCTCTCCCTCTCTCACCCCTCTCCCTCTCTCACCCCTCTCCCTCTCTCACCCCTCTCACCCCTTCCCACTCCCACACCTCCCCTCTCCCTCCCTTTCCTCTCCCCTTCCTCTCTCCCCCACCCCTCTCCCCCTGCTCCCTCTCCCACCCTATCCATGTCTCTCACCCCTCCCCCTCTTCCGCCACCCCTACTCCTCTGTTAAGGGAACTGTTAAGGACTGACGGTTTAGTTTTGATTTTATAACGGCTTCCCCAGAGTGCAGCATGTACGAATAAGATTCTGAGTGAGCTTACCGGAATGAGCGCAACGGTCACCGCATGTGCGAGCATGCATGTAGGCAGGCCTTTGCCAGGTAGATATCCTGAGTTTTAGATTATCCCGCCTGGTGTTTTTTTTATAGAACCCGGAGGTTAAAAAGAAAATGGTGCTTTTGGGGTCCGTTTTATCAGCTTCCCTTCCCCTCCTCTCATATTGCCCCCCCTCCAATGCTGCCTTCCCCTCCCTCTCTCACCCCTCTCCTTCTCTCACCCCTCTCTCACCCTTCTCTCACCTATCTCTCTCTCCAACGTGAGGCCGGAGAGGAGACGGATACAGATGAGGCCGATCAGCCTTGGTTTCCACAGCGTGAATTTGGATCCGGATCCGAATCCAGAATTTTGTTAAATTTCATGTCATTCTTCATCATTGCGAGATGGAGCCAAAAACGATAAATAGCATGATATCTTAAAAAGTTGAAGACAGATAATGACAAAACTTTGTGGGTGAGTTGGTTCGATGACAATAAAAAGCCAATTAGATGTTGATGAATGTCCGGATGCAGATTAGGCCTATCAGTGGGATACAAAACGTAAACTGTTCTGCCTGGCAGAGGTTTGCGCTCTACCGTGTACCGTTCTAGTTTATTAAAGTCACTAGTGTGGGCCCGTCGGTGCGTGCCCGTATGTGCGTGGCCGTACGTGCGTGGCCGTATGTGCAAAAATTTTTTTAAAACTGGATTGGGGCATTGTTTCAATTATATCGTACCAACCGTATCATAAATGGCCATAGCTTGGGAAACACTTGGGAAGCAGCTGAAACGGATGAAGAAGAACGATATCAAACTTTGAAAAGGCGCATACTCAGGTCCCAGTGTCAATTGTGACATCATATTAAAAAAAAGAAAAAAGAGGAAGCATTGTGACGTCATTTGTGATGTCATAGCACCGCATCCTGTCATTGGTTGACAGATAAATGGCCGTAACTTGGGAACCGCTTGTCCGATTAATATCAAACCTTGAAAAGGCACATCCTCAGGTCCCAGCGTCAATTGTGACATCATATATATATATATATATATATATTTTTTTTTTTTAAAGAGGAAGCATTTGACGTTATTCGTGACGTCATAGCACCTTGTCCTGTCATTGGTTGACAGATAAATGGCCGTAACTTGGGAACCGCTTGTCTGATTAATATCAAATCTTGAAAAGGCACATGCTCAGGTCCCCGGTAATATTCCTGGCAAGTTTCAATTCAATCGGACCGGCGGTTGTCGAGAAACGGTGGTCGCAGACACACACACAGAGATTGCTGGAATTATAGATAGAAGATGATACGAACAAGAAATTGCATTCATGTTGAAATATTTAGTTCATTTTCGGGAGTTTGAGTATAAGGCAGTGTTCACCCATAATACAATTAAACTGTTAACTGTTGCTTATGTTATGCTCAGAAACTGTTGTTGTCATACTGTTGAGCTGCTCTCAATATTCTCTCATGATTATATATAATAAATATCACTCATATTTGTTAGAAAAAGAAAAAAAACAGATAATGTCTGTATCCTTGATGAACCCAAATGACAAACGTCTGGTCCATATTCTGACCCATACTTGCAATTTGAACTAGAAGGGCAATCAGTAGAGCTTATACCTCCACCACGCAAAATCTGATCAATGAGAACATATCAGGCCCAATACATTTTTGAAATATCATGAAATATATCTTTGGAAATACTTTGGAAATTAAATAATTCTCGTATCCAAATTTGGATCTTCACCAAAATGGAATCAATTTGTCCTTGCCACACACGCAACATGTCCTCCAAGTTTTGTCCGAATCCGTCCACAACTTTTTGAAATATCTTGCTATATATCGGTTTTGGCCCTCTCTCTCAATGGTGAAGAATAACTTTTAAAATTCTAGTAGTCAGATCCGGATCCGGATCCGGATCTTCATCAAAATCTAATCGGTTCGTCCTTGTCACACACCGAACCTGTGCACAAAATTTCATCCGGATCCGTCCACAACTTTTTGAGATATCCTGTACACAAACAGACAGAAAGGGGTGAAAACACCTTCACCTTTGGTGGTGGAGGTAACAACAGTTCTATCACTCCAGTTTTAATGGTTTATGTTTCAATTCTAGTGATGCTAATCTGGCTATCACATCTGCTAGCATTTACTAGTGGACATTAATGATGCTGCAGTGCCTTTCAATATGACTAGGCCGCTTGCTCTAAGCTTGTGCCCTAATCAAATTCCAAATTCCTATCTTAGTAGGATCTTGAAAGGAGGTGAGCACCAACAGGTTGTAATCTATAATATGTGTAATATAATAGGAGCTCAGTCACGGTGTGCCTGCCTGTGTGCGTGCGTGCGTCCCTGTGTTCGTCCATCTGTCAATAATTTTCCGATGTATGTGCGCAGCACAGCAATACATACGTACACCGTACACACATGCACACAAACATAAACACGCATATGACGTGCTGCACATACACGCGTGAGGAGAGTTTGTTTCCTGGCATGGCCCATGCCTAATACGTACCCCTGACAGTTTGATCAAAAGAAGGAAGAGAAGAGGAGGCTAGGCCGGTATCTATACACCGCCAAATTTTTTTTCTCCCATTAAAAACAACCGTTTTTTTTTCTTAGCAATTACACAAAGATTGATATTCCTGTTAGCAAAAGCGACGGGTCTTACCTTCTAGTGGTTCCTGAAACATCATGATGGTGACTGCCTCGATGGTGCCTCAATTGGCCATTACACCCCCTGGATCACTTTTATGTATACGGTACTTCATATTGTTGTGAAGCCGGGTGCCGGTAGCGAGCACGACCGCCAGGTAGAGCAGTAGAGTCGGCTCCACCAAACACCCGGAATTTAGATTGTGCTCCTCGGAGAACTCCGAAAGGCACGGGTCCCTTACAGGACCGTGAATCGCCAATAATTCGGCCACGTGGAATAGGGTTAATTGCCAACTTCAATATACCTAAGTATCCACGCGGCAAAGCTACCGGGGAAATCACACCCTCGGCCGACTCTGTTCGATCCGAGTCGCGGGTAACAGCTCGGATCCGGCGTAACCGAGCAGAGTTACCAGAGCCGCGCCGGACCAAATTCACAATTTACCGTTTCCCAATTTCCCAACATGCACCGTGCTAAGCCAATGAAAGAAACACAGAAACGAGCTGATACATTTAACAAAAGGGATATTTATTTACAATAGGCCAGGAGGGGAACACAGAAGAGCAGAGTTATCCGACTATAAGAAGTGCAGTTAATGTACAAGCAAAAGCACTTATACAGTTGCTTCTTAAAGACGGGCCCACACACAGACACACACACACAGAAATGGACCCGTCGGGTCTTTATTGAAGGCTTCCAGCTCGAGGACAGGTGAGCTGGAGACCAGAGCCTGTGCTTGGACCTGTCCACCTTGTGTGGTCTTCGACGATCCGGCTCGGCGGGACTCAAACCCGCAACACGATGCTGCTCCAAGCTCCAGGTACCGTGCTCTCCAACCGGCAAACCGCTGTCTGAGGCGCTCTCCACCCTCATTGGAGGGGGTGTCATGGGAAAGTCACTCTCTGTGGCAATCTCAATCCCATTGGCCGGGGTGCCGTGGGAAAGTCGCTTTCTGTGGCGTGATTGGACAAGGGGCACGCCCCTGCCTTCCTGGGCGGAGTCCCGGTCTGAGGCGATGGAAATCTCTGCCCACGTACGTGGCCGAACGCACGTGGGCAATGGTGTGGGTGTGTGAAGTGAAGTGAAGGAGATTTGTTGTAAACGAAACTCCGCAGCGCACACATGTAATTCCCGTTAGACACAGGTAGGGGGCCCTAACTATAAACACACACTTACCGATATAACTGTTCTATCAGGACCTGAATGTTGAGTGCAGTGAGCTTCCAAATTCGTAACAATATCTCCATTCAAATGTTTGACAATATTTTGTATTTCCACCATCAGACTTATTATTGCAACCCATCTCTATTATAATACCAAGCTTGCACACTAAAAACGCGGCTCGCCGTCACACGATCCCTATGAAATTGCTGTGGCACTTAGCGGACATGCCGACAATGTTTGGGAAGTCTTGGCGTTCCATAGTACCACTTGCATTTTGCACAATGCGTATTTTTGTCATTCCCCGTGTACGGCCTGTCGTCTGCTACCAGCTATGTTGTACTGCTACCCCGTGCATGTGCATGGGTATCGCTAGTATATTGTTCATAGTGACTTGTATGGGTAACAGCATTAACAGAAATACTCTTTTCCTACCTTTCAATTTTTTTCTTTTGTAATTCATTTTTTTTAACTGCACAAAAAGGTAAAACACTGGTGGAAAGAATAAAGAAAACACACACACACACACACACACACACACACACACACACACACACACACACACACACACACACACACACACACACACACACACACACACACACACACACACACACACACACACGCACCATACTGTTTCAAAGTGATGGTGCTGCAGAAGCAATTTATTGGCAAGGGTTATACTGAGTGGTTTACCATTGCCCTCCCAGTAGTAGTTCGGCCAATAATTTGTAATTTGTTTATGGTGCTGGCGATAGCTTGCATACTCTTCGTGAAGGACACCCTGAGATCTTTAACTTTCACCAACTTATGCCAGCAGATAGGACGCCAGTTTAACGTCCATCCGAGGGACGGCACTTACATTGATGAATCACTTCTTCCTCTACTTCTCTTTCTTCTTCAGCCACTATTAACCCACCTTTCCTTGTGGGGTTGGTCGGGGGAAACTTGGCACTAGTCTTCACGAACTGGTTGGCCAGGCCTGACGTTCAACTAGTTAGGGCAGGGATTTGGAATGTGGCCATTGTGCTGGCAATAGCTCACCTACTGTTCGTGAAGGACACCATGAGATCTTTAACGTCCACCAACAAATGCTGGCCGATGGGATTCCCGTTTAACGTCCATCGGAGGGACGGTACATACATTGATGAATCACCCTGCCTGTGAAACACAGGGATGACCGGTTGGGCCAAAATTCTAACCTCGGCTAGACAATTTTGAAGCAAGTGTGCATACCTCTAGGCCATCCTGCCAGCCTACTCTATATAAATTCATATATTAAATGTGGAATTATGTACCAACTGTGCACTTGTGTGGTGAGTGCTACAGGACTTACACGGTGATGTTTGCCAGTGACGGCGAGATGCGACTTCGCAAGTGTTGTGCAAACTGCCTGGCGGAGGTGTGTGGGCCAAGGTTGTGCTGCAATGAGTGTGCTGGGCTGGTGCTGTGCCCTGAATGCTTTTCAGCTGGAGCTGAGCTTGGTACCCACCGCCGGATACACTCCTATCGTTGGGAGGTCAGTAGGGTAATACTTTTGTGATGGACCTTCACATAATCATTTGTTTCAACAGACTTGAATGATACTACTTACGTGACTGTTTTTTTGGCTGGAGCAAAAGCCGGTACTGGTAACAAATAATGGTTAGTCCACTGGGAGCTGAAATGATGCTTGTTCAGGCCAGGATTCAATCACGTGATTTAATTGATTTGTTTATAAAAAGTGTCAGCACTATACATGGTATAGTATTGTCGCATGGATGGTCCTCGCTAATGCCAAACTTCCAAGCCAAGATCTGATCTTGAGGATGACCGATTTTGTTAGGAGTCGACACGAGCGGACTGCTGGCTCCTTCTCGCTATTATTTAAATATCCACAAAGGGGTTTACTTTACCCGATCTGGGCCTCCTCCAGGATCGCCAAATAAATACGTAAATGGTTTCCCACATGCGGGAGGTGGAACAATATGGCAAACACTTCCTGATAAATAAAATAATTTATTGTAAGAAATGAGACAGGTTGGCAAGAGATCTGCAAAGACAACATAAAAAGGGAGGTGTGGGGGGGGGAGGGATGACACAATGTTATTGTACACTGTGGCATACAGTAGACCTAAACTCCACTATGGCGCCCACTCACTTACTCACTCTGGACAATGGGGAACAGTTAAATATTTTGGGAAGTCTCGTAGCGGTCTTCATACTGCACGGATGTCGAGCCTTGCCCTACCAAATCCATCTCCGTGCTGCAGGCTCAACTCCAAAGACCCATTTTATGTGTCGCTTGCACACAGCTCTGACTGACTGCACTTGCACTTGTGCGCTGCCCAGCTTTATCCCTCCCCGCAGACCCGGCGACTGGCCACCCGATGTCCCAGGGGCGGGTGTTCACACCGCCCAACTGCGGCCTTGCCGTTAATAGCGCACTACCATCCTCAGCACTAATCAATGCTCATGTTTCAGTGTGGTGGCCTGGCTGCCATGCAGACCGCTCAATTTACCAGGGCGGGACCCACGGGAGGTTTACCGGTCCATGTGCGAAGCGCTATTGAGTCTTTCGCTCAGTTATCTCCCATACCTGCCTGACCTTGTCTGACAGGAAGGTGAATACAATTTACACTCTTAACTCTGTGCTAGCCTCTATCGGTAACACCACCGCCTTCCTCGATGCACATAAAGTAGGATGAATTTAACCTAACCTGTCCCTGTTTACAAGGGAAGAATCTATCCTACTCGAGCACATGGACCTTACTATCTTAACAGTTGTAACTAGGGGTTCCCTCCCGCCCTCAACACACACACACACACACACACACACACACACACACACACACACACACACACACACACACACACACACACACACACGTAACAGTATAATACAGTCAGATTTCACCAATGCAAATAACTGCCAATTGGAATCCAACTATTCAAATAGGGTCCTACTTTGACTATTCTCACCGATGGACACACCATGTTGTGCTGCATTAGAGTACATGTAGTCTACTGTACTGTCGTTATTATTTCTCTTTGATATTGCTGATAAATGATCATGTGCAAAGTGAGTGTATGTGCTACTGTGTTGATATTGAATAATCAAGCACTGACAATGCAGAGTTAGGGTGAGGATTAAGGTTACTGTTGTGATTAATGAAGGGGTTAGCATGGCATTTGAGGTCCACCCTGTTCATTAACACTGGCGTTAATGTTACGGTTACAGTTGGGGTTAAAACCTACCACATTATTCACGGGTGGATCCAGGTTTATTTTTTAAAGGGGGAGGGGGGAGGTCCAGAAATCAAGGGAGTGGGTACATACTCGTCCAGATGGTGCGAGCGTGACGCCATTAAGGCATTCCTTGAAGCTTTGGGATCTCATATTCTCTTGGGTGCACTCTGAGTTTTTACTAACCACATTGGCTACATTTTGGGAGAGGGAAAAATCGTTAGTTTCTATCGAAAAAATTAATTAAAATTTTTTTTTAAAAATTATTATTATTAATTTTGAAGTGATGTTGCTCTGTCAACTTAAAGGGACACCAGTTATTCAACACTCCTCTTCAACAATTACTCTGAATTTGATGTTTTTAATGTCTGGAGTGTTTGCCTGTAAGCGGTCTGGCATGAAATCGAGTGCGATATGCAAATATATATATATATATATATATATATATATATTTTTTTTTTCTTTTTTCTTTTATTTACAATCATGTTATTTAGAAGTCTTTACACTTCTTTACAAAATCACTCCAAGTTGCATCACTTCACTGGCTGATATATCCATTATTATATGATCCATTTTTATTGACTTTTGTGTCTATAGGGGTATAACAATAAACAGTTAATGTGCCTCCTTTAATTTGTGACCTGTCACCATGAAAGCCGAATAAAGTTGTACAAAATTTGTTTTTATGCCTCTGCTGACGAAGTCGCTGGTGGCATCATAGTATGTTTTCGGGTTGTACGTACGTACGTACGTACGTACGTCTGTTCATGCTAATTTTCTCTCTAACTGCTTATCCGATTGACCCAAAATTTTCACCATAGGTGTGACTACTCGTGTAGAATGTTTTTATGATAATTATATCATGGATCACATTGTGTGGCAGCCATGTTGGTCCAACGGAAAAAGTACTCCCCTTGGAGAATGTGATTTTTTGATGATGTCGTAGGTGGTTTGGTTATGATGTCATAATTGTATACGTTGAACGCTTTATCCAATCAGTATGAAAAAATTTTTCAGGGTCATATAGGGCTAAATTGTATGGCGGAAAAAAATTGATGACATCATCATTTATGTGGTTCAGCAGCCATATTGTTTTTTACATGCAAAATTTCAAAAATCTTCTTAACATTTAACATGCAAAAACTTTTGAGCGATTATAGTGACGGCTTCCATATATATATTTTCTCCACACAAGTGAAGAACCTGCCCCAAGCCTCCAACCAAGTCCAAGATTTGATCCCTTTTTTGGTGCTGTGACGACACATGGTGTGGCAGTGCAAGGGGCTGGAATTTTTTTTTACGGTCAATGAGTACAATGACCAGTTTTCAAGACATTAAGTCAGGCTGTTCATGTGTGCAGAAGCCAAACGAACACACTAACACAAAACAAGCCCACAGACAAATAATAATATACAGTACATTTTTTGTTTTTTCAAGGATTTTGTGGTGACTCTTTTTTTTCCCCCACAAAAAAGGAGGACCATACCCCCCAGGACCCTCCCACCTCCCCTCCACCCTCTCCCCGATCTCCCCGATCCCCAAAAAATTTCAAACTGATCGGATGTAGTGTTCTACATATGCAATTATGGCATCATAGCAAAGGTACCTATGACGTCATTTAAAAATATCCCACTTATTCCCCATGAGGAATACTTGGCACGTGCCAAGTTTCAATTATTTCCTTGGTGCGGTTTCAGAGATACAGAGGTCCAAAGGTTTTCCGTTTTTCCAACATACCTACGACACCACGTGACCTATGACGTCATAATTATCAATAAAGCATTCCATCTGAGGAGTCGCTCCGATGGTGAAAATTTCATCTCAATCTGACAAGCAGTTGCGGAGAAAAGCAATAAATTCTGTGCGGACAAACAAACAAACAAATGGATCCAAATGCAATACCCTCCTCCGGCGAGGGTAAAAATAGGGACAATACCCCTGGGCGCTCACTTGGTAGCGGCTGGAAAGAAAACCAGGGACCCACTGATAGGCATGGATAACCCACAAGATATTTAACGGAGAAGAAAGTAAATACCTATGAATGTTTTATTTTTTATGCCATGAACAAACTTTGGTACATCACGGGTGATGAAGGTTGTGGTCAAGTTTCATCAAAATCATGTGTGTTGTTTCTGAGAAGAAAGCAAATACATATTTTGGGGGGAAACCACCCTTCTCCCCGTAAACCCCCTTCGACCCTCATTTTTAGCTCAACTGTGACATAGTTCTGGGGAGCTTATGGGATGGCGCATCGTCAGTCCGTCCGTCCATCCACAAACACTTACAACTTCATCTCTGAAACTACCCACACGATTTTGATGAAACTTGACCACAACGTTCACCACCCAGTATGTACCAAAGTTTGTTCACGGCATTAAAAAAAACAATCCGGCCCGTAAGGAGTCCTAAAGGTAAAAATGTGATACTTAAGAACAACTAAACGGATTTAAATCACACTGGTACAAGAATGTATAATTATGTAAAGATGAACTGATTAGATTTTTGGGTCAAGAAGTCAAAGGTCAGAAGTTATGGTAGGTAATTTAAGTGATTCTTCACCATTGAGAGATAGACCAAAAAACGATACAGTATACAGCACGCTATCTGAAACAGTTATAAGTGGATTCAGATGAAACTTTGTGGATGAATTGGGTTAGATGACAAGAACAAGCCGATTAGATTTTTGGCTGGGGTCCGGATCTAGATCCAGCCTATCAGTGGGATATAAAAGTAAACTGTTCAGGCTGGCGAAGGTATCTGCTCTACTGGGTGCCGTTCTAGTTTCTACTCTGATAAGTTTAATGCTCCTCTCTCCCATATTATCATCTGAATATGTAATAAGTAGATGGTCCATCGTGTTCAACATATAACATTCGATTTAAATAAGCTGTTCCTTCATTATTAACTGACGATGATAAACTAATAAGGTACATCTGTACGGCGTCTTCAGTTGTTTGTTCATCAACATACATTGTAACAGGAGAGCATCCAGTGTCATTTAAAAATGTCTGACCATAAGTGCCCATAATTTTTTCACTCATTTAAAAGCATTTTATTGTTTCAGGATGGTGGATTTGCTCCCTTAATAGGAGGACCAATGCCTTGGGGTGCTCATGAGGAGGAACTCCTCCTTGAGGCCGTGGAACAGCACGGACTGGGAAACTGGGAAGGTGCAGCCGCAGCTATGGGAGGTTCCCGTTCTGCCAGCGACGTTGCTGCGCATTTCTTTGCAGTGTATATCGAGGCACGTGTGCAAAAGCAGAATGCATCATAGTCGTGGTACATTCTACCAGGGTGTCGTTAGTTTGAAACAAAGCAAAAGTTTCTGGTTGCAAATTTTGGGGTGGCTGTGGTGGAGGGGGGGGTCAATGTATGTTCCTTTTTGCGGCCCTCGTGAGAAGATCATTTTGAACTGTTGCATATACTGCCTCCTCCATCAAGTTGATCCTTGCATCAACGGTTCTTATATGATCCTCATCAGTCAACTTTCCTGACTTGTAGAACCTTTACCACTATTTCCACTCTTGTATTGTCATCATGAGTTTCTCGTTTTCATACATTCTCTCCCTCCCACCTTCATCCTCCAGTTTATATCCTATTTATTTGAATGCTTCTTTTTGCCTCCCTGTGAGTTCGTTAATAATTTATGGTTTTATTTGCGGTATATGACGCGAATAAAGACGTGCTAATTGCCGCTGCAAGCACAGGTCGTCCTTAGTTGCTCATTTGTCATATTTATTCTTTATTTTGTTATTTTGTGACTCTTGAATTTATAAATGCACACTGCATCGTCTGGCTGTCCATTTTACTCACAATACGATCAATGACCCAAATGAACTGTTAAGTCATCCATTGTAATTTTTTTTCTTCTATTTCTCAGGGTAATTTGGGCCAAGCTTGTCTCCCACCTCATGTCACAAGCCGGGTTCATGACCACAACACAGCTTCCCAGTTGCCTTTATCATCACCGCCTGAGCAGCTTAACCTCTCATCTTTAGAGCAAGGTGCACTTGGGTTTGCTCCTCTTCGGGGAGATTTTGACGTAGAGCCCGATCCGGGGGCAGAATCGCTGGTGGCTTCGCTATGTTTTGATCCGGCCACTGAGGACGACCTGGAGATGGAACTCAAACGAGCTCTTGCCAGCGTGTATGTACAGCGCCTACGAGAGCGACACCGTCGCAAAGCGGTCGCCCTCGATTATGGACTGATAGATACATTTTTTGGGCATTCGACAGGGCGAAGCTTTGGCTTGTCTTCTCAACTGTCGGTGGAGAGCCGCAAGTCAAACAGCACAACCAATTCTGGTCTAACTCAGACTTCATTCGATGGACGAAAAAGTGGGAAAGCAGGAGCCAATGCCACTGGGAATTCGATTTCTGGCCTCACCTCGGCAATTTCAACCGATAGTCGAAAGGCAGCTAAACTCTGTGGAAATACAGCTGCAAACACATCTGCAGCTTCTGGAATACTGGTGTCAATGAATGGAAGCTGTGAGACCCGTAGAGCGCTTCCCATGGAGCCTCGTACCCGGCTGCCAGCGTTGTTCGGTATAGTTACGTGTAAAGAACTCGACAAGCTTGAAGAAATGTTGCGACGGGAACGTGCCTTACGGACACGGGTCCGTGAACTTCAACGGTGGCGTCGCCACGGCGTGACTACTGTAACAGACGGGGCTGGATTTGAGGCTGCTGCCCGCCTTCAGCGAGCCCCCAAGCCAGCCGATGCTTTGACTACTACTGAAGGCTCCTTAGCCACATTTGCATCAACGTTCTCATTACCATCAACGAATGCCTTCCCAGCTGCGAGTTGGGATTTCTTGTCTATGGGGGAAAAGGCTGTGTGTGATGTGGCTGGCCTTGCTCCTGGCCAATACATCACTACCAAAGCAACCCTGCTTTTGCAAGGACCAGGAAGGCCTGGAGGGGGGAGCGGCACTGGAAATGTGGGGTTGGATCGGCAGCAGTGGAAGCGAGTTCAGCGATTTTTGGTCAGAAATCGATGGTATGGACCACGACAAGCAGCCTGAAGGCTTAATTATCAGGTTTTTGTTCCACCTTTTGACTTTCCAGTTTGGTTTGTTGACTGTTGTTGCTGTTCTTGTTCTTGCATCGCCCCGGCAGATTGGAAACTGATTTTGCCATTTCGTTTTGCTGTGCGTTGTATACAATGCATACAACCATCTTGATTAAAATGCATTGAAGCTAACAATTATAATTTCAATGTCCGTATCTAACCACGTTTTAAAACAAGAGTTTCTCTGGTTCAAAGGTGGTGTCCTAAGTTTGATGGTCAAATCCTTCCTAATTCTAAACAGGAACTGGGAAGCTTGATTGTAAGCGGAGGATATAAATTCAGAAGTCAGACAAACGAAGCACGGCACAAGCATGGTCTGTTATGTTGTTGTTGTTGTTGTTGTTGTTGTTGTTATTATTAATAATATTATTTCTATTTTGGATACTTTTCTGATCAATATGTTTGAACTCCAGCATATGGTCAGCTTTACGGTCTCCACTTGGATGATTACTGAAGTTTAAAACTACTGCTCGGCTGTGATATTCTCTTTCAGAACGTGTGGGTGAATTTCCTACATGGCTGTTAAATGGAGTTATTTCTGTGTCCAAGTATTTTCTCTTTCTTCTCACTCGACTTGCCACTCAGGGAAAATTTGGATATATTCAGCATTTTGTCGATCAGTTAATGTTGTCAAAATCGTCATTTATTTGTTGCGTATCTCTCGTCCATTTAGGTCTTCTTCTTCCGTATGCACCACATGGTTGCGGGTAGCATCATTTGCTGGGGTCACGGCTGTGCTGCTGATTTGGTGCCCCATGTAGGTGAGAGCAGGATTTTGTAATTTGTTCAAGATGCCGATCATAGCTCACCTCTTCTTCGCTAAGGAAACCGTGGGATCTTTAACATCCACCAGCTAATGCTGGCAGATAGGATGCCCAGTTTAACATCCATCTGATAGACTGCGCACCACATTCTTGCCTCAGTCCTCCATGTGAAACACCATGGTGACAGTTTAACTGGGTAGGGATTCAAACCCAGGCTAGACAGCTCAGAGGCAAGTCTGCATACCTCGAGGGCCTCGGCCATTCAGCCAGCCCTTCCCCTTCGGTGTGGTTGGATCGGTGAGGTTAGTGAGGACGTGCATGGCCATAAGCTCATATTTACCAAGATTCGTCCACCAGGTTTTCCACAATAATCCAAGTGAGGATCTCGTACATTTTGCTCAAATTTGCACCCTTCTCACTCGTATTTTGTTACTTCACTCTCCTTTTAAAATGAAATACCGTATAACGTTTATAGCTTGCTAAGCGAACTCATCAGTTTTCCACGATAATCCAAGTGAGGATCTCGTACATTTTGCTCAAATTTGCACCCTTCTCACTCGTATTTTGTTGCTTCACTCTCCTTTTAAAAAGAAATACCGTATAACGTCTATAGCTTGCTAAGCGAGCTCATCACTACGAGTTCTCGGCAGTCATTGAAAATACATATACGTACTTCACAATTATTGTGACGTTCAAACTGTCTACAGTTGAATGTATGCATATTATCTATGCCTTTTCGGTGTGTGGGGAAATTGCACAATCAGTGTTCCATTGTTCCTTTCGGGGTGGGTAAACTATCCTTTTTTTCTGCATGTACCATGAGCGAGAAGCTTGATTGGAGAGGGGGGAGGGGAAGCTGCTGTTTTATTTTCAGTTGCTCCTGAGCAGATATAGCTCGTGTAATCTGGGAAATTGCATTCCCAATGCTCTGCTCAAGTCAGCCAAAGTGGGTGCGCTTCTGTTCGCTGCACAAAAAGCAAGCGCAGCTTATGCAAATGACCACGTCACTTTGACTTCGATCAGGCACGATCTTCGACCCAGACGGTGTTTTCCCATGGCCGGGCGACCTCCGCGGAAGGGATCGCACCTGCTCCCGGGGTCCACTAAAAAGGTCCTGGGACCACGGATGGTTTCTCCACGGGCCAGGGGTCTCTGCAGATGGGATCCCACCTGCTTCCGGGATCCCTGGCACATTGAAATCACTTTATCAATGAC
Source organism: Eptatretus burgeri (assembly GCF_056783735.1). NCBI lineage: Eukaryota > Metazoa > Chordata > Myxini > Myxiniformes > Myxinidae > Eptatretus > Eptatretus burgeri. Next base: position 39,953,389 of record NC_140976.1, on the reverse strand, counting down.
TTCCACTGTTTAGACTAATCCTTGTTGTGGAAACATTGTTTCACTTCGATTGTTGTATAATCACGACTGATGAGCCTTTCTTTATTTAAGAACATAAGCCTTGCATGTGTGACTGAGCACACAGATCCTCTGTAAAAAAAAATCCTTCTATCTCAGACTTGAGTTTTGCCTTTGAACCCTGTGTGCCTGTTCGAAATAAAGCAATGAGCATTAATCAGCAAATACGTTTGTTTTGTCATTATCTCTCCTAAAATCCCACCGTAAGAGTCTCTTCCCTCCCCCTCAATTACCTATTCCTTCTTTGTAAAGCACTTCATGAGATTTTGCTTCCAAATGAAAAATGAACGAAAGAGTTCTTAGAACACCTTACCCCATACATTCTTGAGAAATAAGGACATGGACAGGGTCTGTGAGCATCAAATTTGATTGAATTTGATATACTGATATATATCGCTGGCAGTAGGGTGAATATACTGATTCTGGCTCACTTTTCCCCATGTAAATGAATGGGGGATTTTCAGCGATTCCTTTTTTTTATCCCTAAAAAGTAAACCCCCTTTTTATCCCAAGGTATATTTATTTGTCTCCCCTTTTAACCTAGGGACACTTTTTTTCAAATAACCAATGCAATAAGATAAAGATTTGTTCAAGTCGTAAAGTAGTAATGTGATTTGTTAAAGGTGATTCTAAAGAAATATCTGAAACATGTAAGCCGAGGGGCATTCTTTTTCAAATAACCAATGCATATTGTTTAGCTCACTCATTGAACCTATAAAGATTTGTTCATTCTCAAATTCCTTCAATAGTTTAATTTTCTTTGCACAATAATCCCCATCTAAAATATTTAAAAACAAAACATTTGAATCTTTATATTTTTTAAGATACCCCTTTTGTGCCATTACGAAATGATAAACTTCTCTTAATGCTCTTGTTTGACCACCTCCTGAGCCACATATCATTTTGAGATTATAGTAAATTGTTTTTTCATTGCTCAATTGATAACCATCAAAGTTTTCAGTCCATTCAAGGATATTTATTTTTTTCTTTACATCCTCTAACTTACTAGATTTTAAATTGATTCGCTTATTTGTTTTATTTACCTTTGTTTTAGTTATTTTTTCAATAAAACTTATTTGATATTTTTCACATTCATTATGTTTTCCATTTATATACCAAGACTGAGATTTTCTCCACTCTTTAGTTTGATTAATACTTGGTTTGACCATTTATATATTGTGAAAAAAACACGGTGGTAGCCCTTTAAAAACCCTAACCCATCTTCCCGTCGTTAAAACACAATCTATTCTATGCACTCTGTCATACAATATTCTTATGGAACACAATCTATTCCATTATCTAAATAAATCTCTTATCATCAAAGGCTCCTAATGCCTTTTTATTTACTTCTTCACTATATATGTTATGTTTATAACTTCTTATTGTATTCATTTTCCGATATTCTTTCTTATTCATCAAACAATTATAATGATTTCTAAAAGTTATTGATTTCTTTATTACATATTTCTTTATTCCCTTTAACCTCTTATCAATCTGATCACCATACTTATAAGCATATACCTTTGCTCTCAATCCAATAAACTCACTCATTACTTTTCCACCCAACTCATCCTTAAACTTACCAATAACCTTTTCATTCTTTTTGGAAAATAACTCACTCTTCTTACAAAAATTACTTGTATCATATACTCCAATATTTTTCTTCATATCGCTATAAACATCATCAGTTTTTATATCTAGAATAAAACTATCAGTGTCCATATACAACAATGAAACATATTCACCATACTCTTTCCTTAAGCCATTATACAAATAATCATACATCAATATCTTTGATAAATCAAGAACTGCTGTTCCAATATAAATTGGTTTATCCATTACAATACTTTCTTTTCCATATGAATAGCAGAAAAGTTCTCTGAAAAAAACTCTTCTCTCTTAAAACTTGGTTTAGTTATCAATCTCGAAGCTTCTTTCCAAGATGTTGCAAATCTAATGTTTTGCCTGTTTCTAACATGCTCCATTGTTTTTCCAAAAACAGCATTATTCATCAATTTATAGAATTCCACTTCAAATTTTACCTTTGTATTTGTTCTCATATCTGTATTGAATTTAATATACTTTTTCATCCAAGGACTTTGTTTAAATTTTAAAACTCTATGAATTTTAGCTACTCTCAATCCTTCTCTCTAAAACTGTTTCAAGCTTCTCTGATGCAAAACATATCCCTCTTTATCATAGAATGTTGTTAATAACTTTTCTGTTGATTTTCCTTTAATATTAAAACTTTTATGATAATCACTTAACCATTCTTTCTTTGGGGTTTCTTTCTCACATGCAAAAGGAAGGTCTTTATGCTTATTATGAAGATCACTCGGGTACCTCAAATCAACTTCAAAATAATAACCTTCTTCTTCCTCATTCAATTCCTCTTGAGAAGAAATAACAATATTCATCAAAGCCTTTTCATAATCCTTTTCTTTCACCCACTCTAATTTACCATAAGGCAGAGATTGAGACATTGCCCATCCATACAAATTATTAGCATCAAAATACATCAAATAATTACTATCTTTTTCACCATCATAATTTGGAAGATATTTATTATTTGCTTTAGCATATCTTTTTGAACATACTTGTGATATTCCACCTCTCTTAGACTTCTCAATCATCAAAAGCATATCTACATCCCTGATTAAATCTATATCTTGTTTTGTCATTTTCAACATTGCACTCCAAGCTAAACCAGGAGCTATGAAATAGTGGGCAGGATCTAATCCATAACAATTTTTATTATGACAGAGTGATCTAGAAGCTTCAAACACATCAGCTAACAATAAAACATCTGTTTTTAGATACAAATCATGATATTCTCCAAGGTTCTTTATCTTAAATATTTTCCATATTTCTTGTGCGTGTTTATATTCCTTATCACTTATCTCTTCTTCATAAAGGTTATTATAGAAACTTTCTTTTGAAGGAAGTTGTGTTTCTTTAAATCTCATTAATGAATCCATATAATCATAAGGATAAATTCCCTTACTTGTAAGAATTTTTTCTTTACTTTGAATTTCATTCCTTGTTTGAATTTCCTCTCTCGTGAGAATTCCCTCTTCAATCAGAATTTCATCTTTAATCACAATTTCCTCTTTAGTTAGAATTTCATTCATTGTTTGAATTTTCTTTATAAATAGAATTTCTTCTTCAGTTAGAATTTCTTCATAAATTTTCTCATTAATTAGAATTTCCTCTTTACTTTGAATTCTCTCTTTAATCTGAATTTCCTCTTTAGTTAGAATTTCCTCTTTTGGAAAGAATGAATTAAGATTTGGAAAAGACCCCATGGAGCTTACATTTGATAATCAGTAGGCTAGTGGTGTTCCCATAAACTTGTAAGAATCTAGAAACCTAATACAAATCAAAGGTTTTGTGAGTATCATTTTTGCAAATGAAATATACTTTTGACTTGTGTTTGTTATGGCAGAAATATTCCCTGGTGTTTTTGAAAGTTCATTTATAAATAGATGTGTATCATAGTTGGCGCTGTTGTGAAGAAAGACTGGAAAAAAGAAGGAAATTTATAATTAAGATTACAACAGGAATGAGCGGGACCTCTATATTTACCAGTAAGATGACAATGATCCTTAACTTTAGACTCCTCAATTTCCCCTCACAAATATGACAGATATTGTTCTTTCTAAATTCTAATTTTTCTTCTTCGGTTAATTTCATCGGTTCATTTGTTTCTTTCATTAATTTAGTTAGTCTTATACAATCCTTTTCTAATCGTTTTACAAACTCTTGTGGAGCTTTTTTTCCACTATAATGTTCAAGTTTATTAAACTTTTCTCCAACAGATGATTTGATATAATAACAGAAACCACAAGGAATATGTTTTTGATATTTATTTGTATATGATTCTTTTAGATTAGGAGAAGCAGTATTTATCTTTTTTAGGATACATTCAAAATCAGCATAAATCACAAATGGGTGCATGATAGATTTATTATAATCTTCAAAAGAAATCTTTTCACCAGGTTTCGGCATTGTAATTACAGCTGATTTATGATTACTACAATATTTTGAATGTTGTTATAATCGTTCTTTTGTATGAAATGAATTAAGACATCGCTTACAAGGATATATTTTGTTTGCTGTTCTGAATACCTGAGAAGAGATTAATCTTGATAAATTACACTGAACAACAAAATTTTTTTACTGGAGATGTGTAAAGTGATTTAGACTAATTTGGGTACGCTGATTTCAAAAATCGTAACCGTTTTGCTGTATCACGTCAGGATTTTCAGGAACAGAAATATTCCCATTGCCTAGAAGTCAGGATTTCAATGAAATTTACATATGTCTTTAACATGTCTATTTCGTACAATTGTTGTTAACTTGTGTTATATTTCTTTCTTTCAGATAAAGATGAGTAGGCGTTCCTGTACCAATCATCCTGACAACTTCTGTTATGTCTGTGGTCGGTATACCAAAAAATATCAACAGCGAAGTATATCTACAGCAGTGAAAATGAAGGCCGCCTACTTTCACTACTTCGGGTGTAAGGTGGGGGACCAAGAACAGAGCTGGGCACCACACATCTGCTGCACAAGCTGTCACACAACCTTGACTCAGTGGTTGGTGGGCAAGCGCGCGAGCATGCCATTTGCGGTGCCCATGATATGGCGTGAGCCGCAGAATCATCATGATGATTGTTATTTCTGCTGCACAAGCATCGCCGGCTTCAACAAGAAGAATAAAGGTCACATCAAGTACGCTGACTGCGTCTCTGCTCGTAAACCTGTGCCTCATGATGACGAGAACCCCGTTCCAACACCTCCAGCTGATCAGAACATAGCTGTAAGCAGTGGTGAAGAGGATGGTGATGATGAACCTTTTGAACCCGACACTCAAGAATCACACCTTCTGAACCAGGGAGACTTAAATGATCTTGTAAGAGATCTCTCGCTGTCAAAGGCGAAGGCAGAGCTGCTTGGATCAAGGCTGCAGCAGTGGAATCTACTTGAACCTAACACCAAGATATCCTTGTTCAGAGCACGTCACAGAGACATGGCTGAGTTCTTTGAGATGGAAGACACGATGACATTCTGCAGTGACATCAACGGTCTGTTGAAAGAACTTGGGTGTGATCACGATCCTGCAGACTGGCGCCTCTTCATCGACTCGGGGAAGAACAGCTTGAAGGCTGTTTTGCTCCACAATGGCAACGAGAAACCATCAGTCCCACTGGCTCACGCGTTCGGCATGACAGAGACCTATGAGACTATGCGGCAGCTGCTTGATTCCATCAAGTACAATGACTTCAACTGGCACATCTGCGGAGACTTGAAAGTGGTGGCGCTGTTGTTAGGGCTGCAGTCAGGCTACACGAAATACATGTGCTTCCTTTGTCTCTGGGATAGCAGAGACGACAAGAATCACTGGACGAAGAAAGATTGGGAAGAGCGAAAAGAGCATGTACCTGGTCGACACAACGTGAAGCATGTCGCCCTTGTCGACCCAGCCAAGGTTTTCCTTCCACCACTCCACATAAAGCTCGGCTTGATGAAAAGTTTTGTACGGGCAATGGATCTGAATGGGCGTGGGTTTTTATACCTCAAGAAAAAGTTTGGCAACACCTTGTCGGAGGCCAAGATCAAGGCTGGTGTCTTAGTTGGACCGCAAATCCGACAGATTATGAAGGACGAAACTTTTCCGACAACTCTAAACCCCAAAGAGCTGGCAGCGTGGAGGAGCTTCAAAGCTGTGACGGACAACTTCTTGGGGAACGAGCGCGCGGACAACTATGAAGAAATAGTGCAGCAGCTGCTGGAGTCCTTCAGGAAACTTGGCTCCAGGATGTCCCTGAAAATCCATTTCCTACACCAGCACCTGAACTTCTTCCCTGACAACTTGGGAGCAGTCTCGGACGAGCACGGCGAGCGATTCCACCAAGAGATTTCACTCATGGAGACGCGTTACCAAGGGCGGCACAACCCGAACATGATGGGCGATTTCTGCTGGTTCCTGCATCGTGAAACTGACACAGAGCAGCACAAACGCAAAGCCAAATGCCTAAAGCATTTTTAATTACATTCTAGTGGAGTTTTTCTGTAATTTCTATAATTTTGAAGCATTCATGATGAAATAAATGAATAAATGAATTTTTGTAAATTTCATTGAAATCCTGACTTCTCGGCAATGGGAATATTTCTGTTACTGAAAATCCTGACGTGATACAGCAAAACGGTTATGATTTTTGAAATCGGCGTACCCAAATTAGTCTAAATCACTTTACACATCTCCAGTAAAAATTTTTTGTTGTTCAGTGTTATTGATGTACGTATAATGTGAATTCTTTCCAACACTAAAATATAAAAGATCAATGTGTGTTTCTTCATTTTTATAGTTGTTTGAAATTTTTAATATATGAACTTTGTTTGTATCCGTTAATCCATATACATTAATAGAAAGATTTTTTTTTTCTCAAATTTAGGAATATCTGTTAGTGGCATTGGGAATTTAAAATCTTTAATGTCCAAGGTATTCTCATATTTCATATATTGCTTTACTCTTTCTGAATTACAATTTTGGAGGATGTAAGTGAGCAAGAACAGACCAGAGAAAAGATTTATTATCATTGTTCTTAATATTAACAACTGCCTTCTTTAGTTTTATTTCTGTTGGTAATTCAATATAAGAAGAAGCTTTAAGAGGGTTTGATTTTAGAATGTGTATATCTAAAAAGATGATTTTTTAAAATATGAAATCCACTTCCTACCACTGTATTATCAACATCCTCCTCTTGTCTTGATAGTTCTTCATAAACCCCACTATTCAAAAAATCTTGAAATGATGTTATGAAGTGAAGATCTGTTCTCATATAAGGAGTTTGTTCTTCATCTTGTCTTTTCATATTCATTTTCACTACCATATAAAACTTTAAAGTTTTCATTTCTTTTAATGTCTTTCTAATAACTTTTTCAACATTAGGTTTCACTATTTCAATTGATTCAGCTATTGATGATGGACCGGGTTCTCCAAATTGAAAAATCCTTATTTTTCTATGCCCTCTAAATGCCCCATCAGTGTTTTCAATATAATAGTCTCCCTTTACTTTAAACTCATTTTTCTTGTGTTTTTTGTGATTGAAGATGTCTATTATAACTACTCTTCAAAACATCCTTTGAGCAGATATCACAATGTTTTCTTTCCAACTCAAGAGGAGATATTTGATGAAATAGATTAAATGTGTGTTTGTTGGTTCGAAGGTGTTTTTCATAATGTTTATATTCGTGATTACAAACATCGCAGTACGTTGTATTCACCATATTTATATAATAAAACTTTGCTTAAACTAAAATTTTCTTTATGAAAATTTAGTTTAATTTATAGGTGAATCTGTGCTTAAAACCATTTTATCCTTCAACATTTTTCACTTAATAAATACAATGTTTCAAGACACAAAAGACAAGTTTCAATCAACCTCTTAATTTGTAAAAGATACTGAGAAATATGTCAAGGATGTAAAATTGAACAAAGATAAATATAACAACTATTGGATAAAAACAATTATGGTGGATAAGATGAGTTCTTCAATTTCCTTCAGTGGAAGGGCTTTTAGTATACCTGGTGGAACATCAATTAAAGTATCTCAAACAAACGTTTCTCCTCTCGTTCTGGTAATGTATTCAAAACTAGAAAAAGCAATGAAACAAGAAAAAGTATCAAAAAACAAAAACCTTATGGATGAAGCTTTAGAAAGAAAAGATAAGACCATCTGTAATATGCAAGGAGAAATTTGTATTTTTTTCAAATTTGTCATATGGAGAATCAGGGAAGTCTAGCATATTTATAAAGTAAAACTTTACTTAAACTGAAATTCATCTATACTTTCAGTTGCATATTGACTCATATTGAATAATATTACCATCGATATCTATATACTTTTTTTCATTACCAGATTCAACTACAACATTTTTTATATTAAAGGTAATTTTAAAATGATCCTTAACTACTATTGAATGAAATGTCATTTCACCTGATATATTAACATCCTTTATTTCATCAGGATTTACATCTTTAGGGTTGTTGAAAAAAATACAAATTTCTCCTTGCATATTACAGATGGTATTCCTCTGATGCCGACCATCGCTGGGGCACCATCAGTACAAATGTGCTTGAAATTCTGCCAACCGAGTCCATTAGCTTCAAAAGAAGAGTCCACAATAGCTTTGATATCTTCCGCTGTCGTTGTGGTTGGTAGGGTATTGCAGAACATGAACTCTTCCTTCATCTTTCCCTTTCTCTCGTAGCGAGCAAAGGCGATCAACTGGCCCTCCAGGGCAGTGTCGGTGGACTCGTCTAATTGAAGGTGAGCCTGGAGCGTGCTTTGTTTGATTCTGGAGCAAATTTGACGGCACACATCAGCGGCCATGTCGTCAATCCGTCGTCGGATCGTGTCATTAGAGAGCGAAACTTGCTGGATCTTCTTTTTCGCCTCTGGTCCGATCATCAATTCCACCATTTTCTCTGTACATGGCTTGATAAGGTCCTCAGCAATATTGTGCGGCTTCTTGCACTTCACAATTCGGTATGCCACTTCGTAGCTGGATTGAAGAGCAGGTTTTTCTTCTGGCCAGAATCCAAATTTGGGAAGTGTCGCGTCACGGTCATATTGTGATCGTTTCGCAGACAGAGCATCGATATTATCTTCCTTCCTTCCTTCCGGGATGCATCTTGTCGTGATGGTTTGAAAGTTTGGAAGGACGTAGTGACGCATTTGACATCACGACCGAGCAGTGCAGACATTGCGCGCGCAGTCCACGCCATCTCGACTGACATTCGTGAATCCAAACTTGACATAGCTGTCATTCCATTTTTGAACCTTCGACATCTGAGAAAAAAATTGAAAAAAACAAAATTCTAACGTTTTGTAAACATTGGTTTACTATGAATGCTCTGTGGGCTCCGCTTTCTCTTTTAAAATCGTGGTTAAACTCATCTACCCTTTCTACTTTGACACTATGACCGGAGACTCGTCACCTTAATTGTACATTACAAGCTTCTGCATTCTGAATCGCAGTTTTTCGGCGTCCGCTCATGGCCCCCCGGTCGAAGGCCGATGGCCCCCTTTGGGGGCCGCGGGCCCCCGGTTGAGAAACACTGCCCAAGAAGGAAGTGGGGATTTTGCTCCCACATTCTTAAACCCAAATTAGATAACCAACGGGTGAAAACATAACCTCCGTCCACCTTAGATGGCAGAAGTAACAAGAAAACTTCACAACTTTGTCCATGAATCATGATCCATTACTGAAATGGAGATGGATGCTTCGAAACCTGAGAGGACTCTGTTCCACCTTCTGAAACCTGCTGATGAAGATGACAACCAACGACACACACACACACACACACACACACACACACACACACACACACACACACACACACACACACACACACACACACACACACACACACACACACACACACACACTTCACACACATGGACATACAGATGAATACATGAGACAACACACGGCTATATATGAGACAAACAACACCACTGAGCTGAGGGGAAAGTGCTGTTAGTGTTTTTCCAGGGCACTCTGGGTACCAGCGACGTCACAACAATGGCTCCGCCTTTCTTACCACCCTTTTTCTTTTGTATGCAGCCTGTGGCTGCTGGGTACATCATTGCTGGGAGCATGGTTATGCTGCTGATGCAGCGCCCCTTGTTTGCTTTAAGCTGGTACTCATTTTGCTGACCTCGGAAGGATGACAGGCTGAGTCAACCCACCTGGTATTATTTAAAGACACGACAGGGACTCAAACTCAAGATCATAAGTGTGGTATCGTGTACAGCTGAGTGAGGCCGCTGTTGGCTCAGCCAAGTGAGGCCTGCTTCAATGGAATAAATGGCACTTGATTGTCTCCATGTGTCCTCATCATTGTGCTAAAGATACCACAATTTATGACGAGGATTAGTCGAACCATGACTACATTGCATGGAAAGGTTCTGGAATATGCCGAGACAACTTTTAACTCTTACCTCAGCAGCTGACTTTCGATTGCATCGCTAACGACATCGCCGTTGCTGGGAAACAGAAAGTGATTCTTCTGTTGTTGCTCCTGGAGGAGGTGTTCCGTCTGCCGTCTGACTTTATTTTGCCGGTGAAGGCATCGGATGATGCTATCGCCTACGAATCCATCGTCAAGATGTTGCACGACCATATTAAACTGGGCAAGCAGCCACAGTTATCATTAAACCTACCTTAAACCACAGTTATCACAGTTAAACCACAGTTATGTGAGCTACCACAGTTATAATTAAACCATGCTAAACTGGGCAAGTCGCCGCATGAGTTCGACAACCTGGTTCGGCTTTCTGATGAGAGTGTAACTGATATTGTTTCCAGACTCAAGCATCTGGCAGGGGATTGCCGTTTTAGTTGCAATGAACGGTCACAGGGGTTGAAGGATCGTTTTATCGCTGGGTTGCAGGATGAGAAGATGGTCGCATCAGTTTTTCTATTCGGATAAAGTTTGAAGACATGTTTGCTCAAGCTGTTGAAACTGCAGCTGTCATGGAACAAGCCAGAAAGGATGTTTGTGCCATTGTTGGGAAGGACTTGTTTGTCAATGCCATAGCTGCTGGCAGGTCACATGCTCACAATTCCCCATCTTGGTCAGCATATCAGGAACCTCTTTCATCCTGGCTGCATGCAAGCAGGGCATCGCAGGGCCAGCTGAAACCACAATCTTGTTAGAGTTGTGGTAGTTCACATTCTCATCGGAACTCTCCATTTCGGAATGTAGTGTGTCACCAGTGTGGTTGGACAGGCCATGTTTGGAGGGTCTGTCAGGGCCAGGTACCATCATCAGTTAATGTAGTCAAGGCGAGCAGTGAGGTTGATCGGTTGATCAACTTGGCATATTTCTGATGACGACAGCTGCAAATCTGGCTACTCTCTCCCTGGCTACTCCCTCTTACGGTATGACATACCTGAGCCTCGTCCTGGTGGAGGTGTTGCTCTCTTCATCAAAGACTCTATTCCTCACTCTCCATGCACTGCTCTCACTCCCCCACACCCCCAGGAATACCTCTGGCTTCGGCTTCCCCTCCACTCCCACCTCATGTTTATATGTGTACTGTACCGTCCACCGAACAGTGATGACTCCATCTACATCTCACTATCCGAAAACATGGACCATCTTCTATCTTCTCATCCAAACTCTCTCTTCCTCTTATGTGGTGACTTCAATTGTCATCACGCCAGTTGGCTAGGTGTGGGTACCTCTCTCACCTGCCATGGCACCTCAGCAAAAGCTTTCTGCGACTCATTGGGACTGACTCAATCGGTCAACTTCCCGACCCGGATCTCAACCAATGGTACTCCATCTCTTCTGGATCTGATTTTGACAAATTTTCCTGACAATATCTGCTGCTCTTCCTTCGCTCCAATTGGTTCTTCTGACCACGTCCTTGTTAAAGTGGACATCTCTCTGGCTGTTATCAGAGAACCACCTCACCGCCGTCGAGTCTGGCATTTCACTCAAGCCGACTGGCAGGGTCTCCGAGCAGCCATCAAACTTACAGACTGGTCTCCTATCACTACTTTCTCAAACATCAACTCATCCTGGGAATTCTTTCAAAGAAACTTGCTCTCCCTCATGCACAGATTTATCCCCTCTCGTGTTCAGTCGTCCCAGCAACGGCGATGTCGTTAGCGATGCAATCGAAAGTCAGCTGCTGAGGTAAGAGTTAAAAGTTGTCTCGGTATATTCCAGAACCTTTCCATGCAATGTAGTCATGGTTCGACTAATCCTCGTCATAAATTGTGGTATCTTTCGCACAATGATGAGGACACATGGAGACAATCAAGTGCCATTTATTCCATTGAAGCAGGCCTCACTTGGCTGAGCCAACAGCGGCCTCACTCAGCTGTACACGATACCACACTTATGATCTTGAGTTTGAGTCCCTGTCGTGTCTTTAAATAATACCTCGGGAACCCTAACAGCTTGGTCACCTTCACCTGAAAGAGGGTGTCAGTTGGCGATTCTGTAAGCCTCGACCTGTGCCATATGCCTTAGGGATTGGATCAAAGCTGTACTTGACCGATTGGAAATGGTTGGTGTCATTGAACCAGTGGCGCACTCTGAGTTGGCAATGCCCGTGGTCATAGTGCTGAAGCGGAATGGAGGTATCGTCCTGCGTGGTGACTTTAAAGCAACCGTTAACCCCAACCTCTGTGTTGAACAATATCCACTGTCATCCGTTGAGGAGATGTATTTGAAATTGGCGGTGAGTCAGTATTTCACGAAGCTGGACTTGCGCGATGCCTACTTCCATCTCGAGATTGCACCAGATGATCGTCAATTCCTTACCGTCAATACATGTCAGGGTCTGTACCAGTATACCCGGCTTTGTTTCGGTATTTAATTATGCTCAAGTTGAGCGTGAAGCACTGAGTCTGGTTTGGGGCGTGTTGAACTTTCATCAGTACTTGATAGGTCGACATTTCCTCCCACAAACTGATCATCAGCTGCTTCAGTTCTTGTTCAATCCTCGTAAAGATATTCCAGTAGCTGCCGGTGCTCGGCTACAGAGATGGTGTCTCTTCCTCAGTGTGTATGACTACAAAATCAAATTTCGTACTTCCGAATGGCACAAACTGTGATGGCCTATCTCGACTGATGAGATCGACATGTTCAAACAGATCGAGTTGGGTCTGGTAGTTGCTGTGGATATGGACGGTGTGCAAATCCATGGTTCAAAACTGCAGTGACGGTGATGTTAAAAAGAATGAATTTAATTTTTAAATAAATAAAAAGGGATGGGGGACACAAGAGCAAAAAGCAGATATCATAATGAGAATGGGAACGGGCAGAAAGACCATTCATGTCGGTCTTGCTTATCCAGACATAAACGCACTGAATCTCTTTCTTAACCTAACACCTTAATCACACAGAGTCGTACGGGGAACACAAGTCACCGCAAGAGCGAACAGATGGAGATGTAAATATTGTTACGAATTCGCGCCTGCCGGCGTGCGATCGGCCGCATACCTCTAATCGCAACCGCGTCGCCCACCGGACGGACAATTCAGTCGTGACCCTCCTGGAACTATCGCCAGAAACCAGTCACGGGTGGGGGTTTAACCTTACCACAGCCCAGTCCGCATTCTACCCGCGCGAAATAGGGTCACTCGCCGAATATCGAAATACCTAAGTACTCGCGTGGGTAACCTACCGAGGGGCCGTACCTCGCCGCAGGTCAGCTTGGGACACGAACCGCTTAAGCGGTTCGTTCCGTTCTACAGCGATAACCAAGCGGGTATTATCGCCGACCTTGACGGATCCGATTCTCCTTACCGGGTGTTTAAAACCCAACTAATTATTCCGCGATGCAAGATGGCATTTTCAATGGGAAATAGAGGACGCAACGAACGGGATACATTTCACACAACCACATTTATTATTTACACACACATCACAAGCAAGGCAGTCATGCAATGTACAAGCAAGAAACAAAAGCAATACCACCGACTACGAGCAATAATGTACTTGCACAGTCACTTATGCAGGTTTACTTCACAGGACACGGCGCCACCAACATTCGTTCAAAAGCAAGAAATGGCCACCCCCAAAGACGAGGGTGGCAGACAGGGTCTGCGGACCTTTATAACGCGGGACCTAGAGGACGGAACGGGTCCCGCGAGACCGGGGCAGGTTACCTGCTCCCCTCGGTGGTCGGTGAGTCACAACGTCCCGCTCCCACGACCGTCAGCGTGGTCGCGCCTGGTTCCGGGCCTCCCACGTGGCTGGTAAGCTCTCTCTGGTGCTCCTCGTCTGGACGCGCAGGTCCACCACACAGCCGGCACTGCTGCGCCTTCCATCCGCGTCTCCCACCAACAAGCCGCTCACAGGACCACGAGCGCAGGAACCAAGCGAGGAAGAAGAAGAACTGGACCACCGTGAGACAGGGGCGAGCATGAACCTCGAAGAGGGCTGAGCCTCGCGTGCGGTCCGCCCTTTATAGCGCGAGACTCTGCCCATCGCTCCGCCCCATTCTCGGCTCCACCTTCCTTCGAGAAGCTTCTCGAAAAGGGCGTTTCTCAACTCTGACCGCCTCACTCCTCGTATCCACCAATCGCGAGCGAGCCACCTCGCCCTTCTCGTCACACCCCTCGGAGAAAAAAGGTGGTAAAACCCTCGCGTCATCGCAGTTCTTTCCTTGGCGCCTTTGTTTGACGTTCTCAGACGGTTTTCGACGCGGAAGGGGTGGTAGCGTGCTCTGTCGGTCCAAAATAACGAGAGAAAGAAAAACACTATCTCAAAGGGTCACAGCCCAGTGAACACGAATATATCCCTCTACACAACGGTGGGGAAACCTATCTGAACACTCACTTACCGGGATAACTGATCTAAGGAACCTTTATGGTGTTCTGCGAATTTCCACAGCCATAACAATATGAAGAGGGCTTCCCTTGAAGTACGAGGGTGCTTGGTGTGAGGAGGGTTTATCTGACCTGCATGCGAGTAGTTCCGCAACTCATGCAGTGACTGGCACTCTGCATTCTGATCTTTCTGGCTCGCACCCTCCACTCGACTCGCCATCTGCTGGAACTGAACTGATACTGACTTTTGATGTCTGTTCGAGTGAGCCCTGCCCCGTTGAGGGAGGTCCATAAATTCCCGAGCACTCTCTGAGGCAAGGGGTTGTTACAAAGGTTGTTCTGAGGTTTTTGACACGGTTGTGGTGGTTGAGAGTCGAGTGAGGAAGAAGGGTCTTGGAAGAAGTTCTCCATGGGTTTCTGACAAGATTTTGGATAGGGCTCTGAGGGTTGTGTTTGAGCGTGCAGTTCTTTTGAAGCGGAGGGTTGAACAGTGAGGTTGTGAAGGCGGTGAACGTGTCCCTGCTGGCCCTCTACAAGGAAAGGAAAGAGCAACCCTGACTCCCCTCCGTGGACCCCGCTATTCACCACCCGAGCTCCGCCATGAACCATGAGTCCCACACGTGCGACTGGGGACCAAACCAATGACCATTGTCAGGTGCCGCACCATGGAGCACCCCTTTCCTCCGACGGTCAGGTACCCAGCTGGACTCTGACCCCCAGCTCGTCTCCTCTGCTGCGAGGGTCCAATAAAGAACTCTGGGTTTATTTTCATTTGTGTGTGTGTGTCTGCGTGTGGGCCCGTCTTATAAGTAGAAACTGTTTAAGTGTTTGTTTTTGATCATTGTAAATACTAGTGCGTACCCGTACGTGCGTGGCCATACATGCAAAAAAATATTTTTAATAAACTTTCAAACAAACACACAGGCCATTCCTTTGCTCTCGTAAACAACGACTGGATTGGGGCATTGTGTTTATCTATAAATGCGCATTAGAAATCGAGAAATTGTTAGAATACAGTAAGTCATCACTATCCGCAAGTCCGTACGTTGTAACCCGTAATGGGGAACGTAGCTGAGGATCTCTTCCCCAACGGCCACGCCTACGCAGCAACGTGTCCTGTCATTGGTAACTAAGGCGCCCTTTCTCCATCGGCCATGCCTACGCATCAACGTGTCCTGTCATTGGTTTGGTAAATAAATGGCCATAACTTGGGAACCACTTGTCCGATTAATATCAAACCTTGAAAAGGCACATCGTCAGGTCCCCAGCAATATACCTGGCAAGTTTCAATTAGATCGGACCAGAGGTTGTCGAGAAACAGTGGTCACACACACACACACACACACACACACACACACACACACACACACACACACACACACACACACACACACACGCACACGCACACGCACACGCACACGCACACGCACACGCACACGCACACACACGCACACACACACATTGCTGGAATTATGGATAGATTACTTGCATATCCGCGTTAAGTCTTCCCTGTGTCTTTTTATTGTAAATAAACAATTGTAAAAATGTCCCCAGTTCGTTTCCGTCCTTTCTTGATTTGGTCCAGCATGGTTCGGATCTGAGTTTAGACGGGGTTTTATCCCCGGTAATCGGACAATTGCAGCCGGAACGTCCTGGGCAGGCCTGCCCGACTGCATCCGAGCCGGAAAGGTGGGTGACAGATTGGTAGTCGGTAGGTGTAATTTTACCGCTGCCGGTAGAGTGAATCCATTTCGGCCAGGCGTTCCGAGGGCGTGGATCCCCGGTAGCCGAGATCGCGTGGTTACCTAGGTACATTGGAGCTAAACAAAATAACCCTACGCCACGCGGTCGAGATATTGGCGTTCCACTGTCGGTTAAACGACCCGCCGGCTGGCGGAGTTATCCGAGCGACGGCCTACAATTCCGGGGAGTTTGGTGGGAGACGACGCAACCTCCCCCACCTAGTGGTCGTTCTCACCACTGACCCCCGGCCCGCAACAATATTGAATTGATTGACTGAATGTACTGCTCATCCGAGTCTACTTGATCAGAATCAAACTCTTTCATAACAATACATGTAGAATTTCGGCAATCGACCCTCCTAACAAAGATTTGTAGAAAATGTGCCAATGTGATAAAAGTTCACTATTATCAATACAATGCATTAATGTACATGTACATTTTCAAAAATTGTCATCTTGTTGCAATGCATTTAATCTGCATTCCTGCATAATTCATAAAACCTGCAAAAGAAAAGTGTAACCTGTAATAATGATGATAATCTAAAGTAATGCACATCTACTCATATTTAAAGACAAGTACAAATACCATCCTTATCTTGCACTAAACTTGTTAATTTTTCAGCACTATTCATTTACAACAATGTAAACAATGTGGTATCACACAATGATGACACGGTCACTGTGTCATTGAGCATCTACTCATCATCTGATTCTTCATCATCAGAATCTAAATCTTTCGTGGTAATAGAGTTTCTGCAGTCGACACACTTGCAAAGCTCCTTACATGACGCACCATTCTGTCGACAAGAACAGGTTCCTTTGCCTGTACCTTACGGCTTGTCACGGCTAGTTTTCTTGCATGAACAATATGTTAATTCAAGCAAGCTGCTCGGAGCTGGAGGCAGATCACCCCAGTCGATGTCTAATTCATCATCTACAACTTTCCATCCATGTCCATTTGGACTGGGAATTGGTGGAAACTGTTCCAGACATCGAGTGTGTACAGCAGCCTGGTAATTTGTTCCCATGACATGCTTCTTGAGACAGTCTGCATTGGGTGGAAGATGTTGCCTCTGATTTGGTTAACATAAGGAACAGATTGTATGTGGCTGGCTTCATTGACTTTCTTACAGTCCTGCCCATACATTTTGCAAACAAATTTCTCTACACCTTTCACCAATTCATCACTGACTGTGAATGAACTCCCCAACTCTTGAAAGACAGCATGGCAAGCAGTGTCACTTTCAAACAACTTGAAGGTTTTGGGTTTAGACTTTCCATGAAAAGAGCTGACCGAATCACAACCTGTGAAACAGTGTCGTGATATCAAGGCTTTGCTGACATTGCCACCACATCGTTGATTTAATAGAATACATAGCAACTGCAGATGGAAACAATGGTAGTGTTGTGATTCATGTTTAGAATTTTAAGTTAGGCCATACTCCATACTAGTCTAGATTTCAGTTAGGATCATTGACACATGTCACGGTCAGTTTATGATTGAACTTCAAAGGATGATACTGATACGAAGTGATAGCAGAATTTACAGCAGAACATCCAATCGGATTCATGACAGTTAGATTCTATAGTATAGTAATCAATGGATATTGATTTTGACCATTTTCTCAAAAATTAGTTAACGGTAGAAAGGATATCCTACCTTCCACATCCGTCACATTCATCGTCATTATAATGATCATCATGCTCATCAACTGGCACGGCATCGGCGGCTACAGTAGCTGCAATCCCCACACCGAGCCTGTGCTGGCTGTGGCGTACTTGTAGCGCCTTGACAGCGACCTTACTTTTGGGGCTTCCTTCCACATCAATCCACTTAGCAGCACATTCCTGAAATTTCTTAATGCTTTTCTCACTAAATGGAATTACTTTGCTGTGGGTGTTGATGACATGCATAAAACAGAACCCCGAATAACTGCCTTCAGAATCTTCGGCAGCACTAGCATCAGACGACATGTACGTCGCCATGACAGCTAGTGAGTTTACAGCTTGCCTGAAACGAAGCGTGTGATTAGTTGATGAGCGTGGCGCTGTATGTGAAAAGCGCCGTGATTGGATGATGTTTATCAGAAAATTGTCACAATTTCAGGTGTTTTTCCATATTTTGAAAAAAATGTGCAAGTTTTGTGCTTGACGAGTTTCAGATATGATTTCTATAATATTTTCACACAACATATTATAAATACAGGTAGATACACGAGGTGGGTCACGAAACTAAACAAAACGTGAGCTCGGCCCACGGTCTAATAGGTGCGACAACTCAAGAATGTTGAAATCATAATTATGACGTCATAGGTCACATGGCGTGGCAGCCATGTGTGGAAAAAAAGGAAAAATTTTGGACCTCTGTATCTCTGAAACTACACCAAGGAAAATTTTTAAACTTGTAACATGGCAAGTACTCCTCATGGGGAATAAGTGATTTTTCATGATGTCATAGGTGCCTTCAGTATCATGTCATAATTGCATAGGTAGAACACCACATCTGATCAGTATGAAAAATTTTGAGGGTCATCGAGGGATACAGGCCTACAGAAAAAAATTTGATGATGTCATCGGTCACGTGATTTGGCAGCCATATTGCTTTAAAAAAAGGACAAATGTGTCCAAGAGCCGCGTCCTAAAGGTTTTGTCTTCACCAGAAGAAGAACAAGAACAAGAAGAGGAAGAAGAAAAAAAAACAACTTCCGATATTTCGTCACGTGCCTTGATTAAGCCAATAGCGAGACCCATCATCGTGTTTACGAAATAAATAGGATATGTACGAAATTACAATACATTAAATGGAATAATCTTTAAATAGTAACGTGAACTTTTCGAAACTTTAAAGCAAATGTCCGAATATATTTAAAAGTTCATGATAGACGCTCTCAAAAGGCACCCACAATGCGAGGATGTGTACAAGTGTTCAGTATTTAAGGAGATCCTGATCCTGTATATAAAAGAGCCGAATCCTAAAGGTTTTGTCTTCACCAGATGAAGAAGAAGAAGAATAAGAAGAAGAAGAAGAAGAAGAAGAAGAAGAAGAGGAGGAAGAACGCCGAGCTCTCCTGGAGCCACTTTCGCTATGCGAGACGTGGCTAAAAACCTTCAAAAATCTTCTTCTCTGAAGTGGCTCAACAGATTGAGTCGAAACTTTATACGTATGACAGACTATCTATGAGGAACATCCATTTGTTAAGGAATAATTGATACGTCACATGGTTTCGCAGCGATATTGGATTGGAAAAATAAAGAAATAATGTTTTCTCTGGAACTGCTTAATCAATCAATGTGAAACTTCACGTTAATGATCTAGTGGTGATGGGGAATACATGTATTAAATTTTAATTTGATCGGATGCATGGCTGGGAGCCATAATTTTTTTTCCTGGGTTCTTTTTGATTTTTGATGTTTGATGAGGACTTGAATAAGAAGGGGGGAATGTGGACATTGGGTGGTGAGGGTGGGGGGGGGGTGAGTACTAGAAGAAGAAAGGAAGAAGACAGGACAGAGAGTTGGGGTGGGGAGGGGGAGGTAGAGAGGATTTGAGGACTTTGGGCTGGGTTGTGGGGGGGGGGAGACGATGAGGACTCGAAGTCCCATTTTAGATGACGTGGAATTTCTCTGCCATTGGGGGTGTTTTTTCAGGCGACTTTCAGGCCACCCAGTGTAGCACCAAGCTCTCCTCATACCTCCAACTCTTAACATAATCCTTCATGTATGATCACTTGATATCAAATTTAATGGTCTCCAACCTCAACCACATTGGGATCATTTATTTAAAAGGATCTCTAACCCTAACACTCCCCCAAACGTTTAAACGAACCCTGTGGCATGGCCACGCTGTACTAAAGATCCTGCACACCGAAGAAAGGAGACTGACCATCTGCAGGATGAACCTGATGATGGTTGATAAGTGTATTAACATCGAAAGTTTCAGCACAGTGCTCTGTCTGCTCTCTCTGAAACACAAGGCCAGCGCATTCTTCCTCGAAGTCAATGAAGTGGAAAAACTTTTCGAGAACTTAAATCTTAACAAGGCAGCTGTCGGGGCTCGGGGGGGGGGGGGGAGGGGTTCGATCTGCGGATGAGCTCCAAGTATGTGCGGACAGCTGGGAGTGTTGCCCGACGCTGTTCTTTTCGAGCAGCCAATGGAATTCACATTGGTGTTGTAAATCTGCTGTTGTTGTAAATCTGCTGTTGTTGTAAATCTGCTGTTGTTGTAAATCTGCTGCTGTTGTTGTAAATCTGCTGTTGTTGTAAATCTGCTGCTGTTGTTGTAAATCTGCTGTTGTTGTAAATCTGCTGCTGTTGTTGTAAATCTGCTGCTGTTGTTGTAAATCTGCTGCTGTTGTTGTAAATCTGCTGTTGTTGTAAATCTGCTGCTGTTGTTGTAAATCTGCTGCTGTTGTAAATCTGCTGCTGTTGTTGTAAATCTGCTGCTGTTGTTGTAAATCCGCTGCTGTTGTTGTAAATCCGCTGCTGTTGTTGTAAATCTGCTGCTGTTGTTGTAAATCTGCTGCTGTTGTTGTAAATCTGCTGCTGTTGTTGTAAATCTGCTGCTGTTGTTGTAAATCTGCTGCTGTTGTTGTAAATCTGCTGCTGTTGTTGTAAATCTGCTGCTGTTGTTGTTCCAGGAATATTCATCGATATCATGGTCACAACACCGTAAATCGCTGGTCTTCAAAGGACAACAGCAACTCTACTTTCTTCGGCAACTGAAATCATTTAGGGTTGATAAAAAAACCACACACTGTAGTGCAGTTGGGATACTGGAGTCGTCTGTTGAATTGTTCTTTTTTATTTTCTTCTGCTAATGTTTTTCTCATTTATTATTTTAATTACAGTTGTAAATTAGTTGTATAATACGCTTTATTATATCCTAATACTGCAAGCTTTATTTGACGGAGCAATTTTTTTCACTTTTAACGGACAAGTAAATTATTTCATTGGGCGGTGTATAGGATGCGCGCTGTTCGGTGCCTCGTTCAATATTATTTCGCGATCTGTATAAATTTTTCAGTCACATAATAACAAGTGAAATATCCATCGACGTCGATCTGCAGAGCATTATAACGCTATCCGAAGGGATTTAAAACGATATTTTCGGTAGTCGTAAATCACGTGACGAAAGTATTTCCGCCCCGCTGTGGAGATGTATAAGTTGTTTAATTAGTTGTTGTTTTATTCATTTTTTTTTTTTGTTTTAGTATCATCGAGTTTTTCCCCACATGCCGATAGATCTGTTGTCTGAATGTAGTGCGAGGCGGCGCTGGTTAATACTAATATTAATAGTTTGCGTCCTTCGGAGATTGAGCGCGTGGAACCGGCGTTTCCTTGGCGTTTGACCGGGAAGCCTTCGCTAGGCCTCTCCGCCGAGTCGCCGTCGCTTCCCCCCCGAGCAGCCGCTCCGCCGTGATGGGGGAGCTGAGTGATCTTGATCGCTGGATCGAGCAGCTGAAGCAGTGCGAGCTGATTAAGGAGGGAGAAGTGAAATCTCTATGCAGCAAAGCCCGGTTTGTGTTCTCTTTGTCTCGGGGTGGGGTTTTTTTTTTTTTTTTGGTTTTTTTGTCCTCCCCTTCTCGTTCTTTGTACAATGGAGTTCCAGGATACAGGCCCAGGCGGACCTCTCACCATGTATTGTTTCCTGGGTTCCCCGACAGAGAGATCCTGGCAGAGGAAAGCAACGTACAACGAGTGGACACTCCCGTCACGGTGAGTGTAAGACCCACAAGGTTGCTACCAGAGCTCACAGCGGGTCTGAAGTGGGAGTGGGGTTTAGAAAGGGGGGGGGGGTACACAAGCTGAAAGGTTTTTGTGTCCATGACGTCACAAAGCACAATGACTTGGATCCTCCAAGTGGACCTTGTCCTGGTGTGCCGTTATGTAATGGCCTTTTTTGTTGTGCAGGTGTGTGGGTCTCCCTCCGCACACCTTTTGATTTTATTACGGAGGTCAAGACTCGTGAGAGAGCCGTGATGACCTTCCTTGTAGCGGGTTAAGTGATCTATTTGTGGTGCCACCGTCTCTCTTTCGATTTGCCGCCAAAAGTTTTTGCTTTCTTTGCCACAGCTGCTATGGGTTCCCCCCCACCCCCTCACCTGACCTTGTATTCCATCTGTGTGCACCCCCCCTCCCACTTGCCCCCTCTCCTTCCTTTAGGTATGCGGTGATATTCACGGTCAGTTTTATGACCTGAAGGAGTTGTTTAAGGTACGTGTGTGTCCACTTTTCTCGAGTTCGACTATTGCTTGCTCTTCGGTCGACGTGTCCGTCTGATCCGTGCCATTATATCGCTGCCGTTTCCAGATCGGCGGAGAAATCCCCGACACCAACTACCTCTTCCTCGGAGATTTTGTGGATCGGGGTTTCTATAGCGTCGAAACCTTTCTGTTGCTGCTCGCCCTCAAGGTGTGTGTTCGCTTAAGCGCTCTTGGGGGTTGGGAGATGAAGTGGAAGGATGGCCATGAAAGTTGATCGAAGCCGGAGAGGGCCCTCTCGTGGTATTACAACTGACCGCCAACCAAAAGGGACGGTGTTAAACCTTCAGTGGCAAAAAAAATAGAAGGAAAAGTATAAAAAGGTGAAATTGAGCAATTCTGAGCGTAAAGTGGAGAATAGACTCTGTGTGTCTCTCTGTCTGTCTATGTGTTTGTCTAGCTCTATCTCTCCCTCCAAGACTGAGACTCCATGTTGAGCAAGCTGTGAACTGACAGTAGGGTAGTGGGGCCACAATTAGGTCCAATTGCAAAGGGAATGAACAAACAGGAAAGACAGAGGATGAGAAAATAATTTATTTTGAACGGTTATGGTTGGTTTTACTGAGCAACTCATTGAGGTGGCACATGACCACACTACCTTGTACGACCCTTGCGGTCTTGATTTTGAAGACGCAAGTGATGAAATACGTGTGGACTTCAATCGGTCAACTCATCTGTCTTGATAGTCGGTTTCATAATTGACCTGCACACAACTCTGAATATGATCTGAGCTAATTTACATGATCGTCATCTGCCATATTCCTTGGAGCGTTGATTCTGCCGAAGCAGTTTCTTTCATTGCTTTGCTGTGGGTGGTTTGGCTTTACCTTTCCAGCAGTCGATCAGCGCTGGGATTTGTAATTTGTTTGTGATGCTGGTGATAACTCGATTACCCTTCGAGAAGGACGCCGTGGGATCTTTAGCGTCCACCAACTAATGCCGGTAGACGGAAACGCCCAGTTTAACGTTCATCCGAGGGACGGTCCACGCATTGATGCCTCGCTCTGCTGACAAAACACCAGGATGGCAGTTTATAGCTTGGTCAGGATTTGATCCCAGGCTAAACATCTCAAGTGAGTGTGGGTACCTCCTTCAATCCCCATCTATAATATACAGCTTGGTAATGAGCATGAGAAATTTCCTTGTTTCCTGAATGTGCAATTGTTTCTGAGATTTCCAGTAATGTGGTTGTAAAAGTATTGGAGGAGGCATTCTTCCTCTTGGAATATTATATAATTATCTGCATGTAAATAATTGCCAGGCTTTATTTGCGATAAACATAAAGCATATAAGGTCCAGCCTTTGTTCGGTGATTGTGTACTGTCAGAAAGGAAACTATTTGGCCTATTTGTGAGCTCTTTAGTGTTTGCTGGTCATCGTGATGTCAGTAATGAGACTTTTGTGGAGTGTGACCACCATGTTGCCATAAAGGAAACGGACAAAGGCCGATGGAACTTCTTCTTTCGTATGTAGCATCATTGGCTGAGGACGTGGCTGTGCCGCTGCTGTATAATGCCCTCTGCTGGTGAGGGCAGGAATTTTTACTTTGCTCATTTTACATCAGTCGGTGATGGCTCGCCTACTCTTCGCCAAGGACACCGTGGGGTCTTTAACGTCCACCAACGAATGCCAGCAGACACAACGCCGACTTTATAGTTTATAGCTGGGTCAGGATTCAAACCGAGCCGAGACAGTTTGGAGGCGAGTGTGCGGTACCTTTTGAAACTCAAAATGTTCTTGATGCATAAATCTGTGTTCTCGTTTCAGTCAAAATTATTTTTAATTAAAATTAGGGGTTTTTTTTTTTTTTGAAGTAAAGGTTTGAGAGCAATACGAGCTCCTTGAGGTGTTTGTTGAGTTTGGGTTCCTGCCAATCGGTGATCGAGATTGGACGAGACATTTATTTGATTATGAACTCGTACATGTTCTGCAGGTACGGTACCCCGACAGAATTACGTTGATCCGAGGGAACCATGAAAGCAGGCAGATTACACAGGTGTATGGTTTCTATGATGAGTGTATGCGCAAGTATGGTTCCGTCGCCGTCTGGAGGTACTGCACGGAAATCTTCGATTTCCTGTCCCTGTCTGCCATCATTGACGGCAAGGTATGTTCGTTTTAGTACTTCCTTGTTGATCATAATGTCGGAGGCCAAACGTCTCCTCGTGACTATTTAATTTCCCGTTTGTCCTTTGCACGGTTGTGCAGATATTCTGCGTCCATGGCGGCCTCTCACCCTCCATCCAAACCTTGGATCAGATCCGTACCATTGACCGGAAGCAAGAGGTTCCACACGACGGACCCATGTGTGATCTTCTCTGGTCGGACCCAGAAGGTCGGTCACTACAGTATTTCTGCCTGCAGCGTGAATAGCACGAAAGCCAAATGATTTTTTAGCCTCGTCTCGCGTAGTGAACTTGGCTCTAAGAGAGCTCGGCGTTGTTCTTATTCTTCTTGTTCTTCTTCTTCTGGTGAAGACAAAACCTTTAGGACTCGGCTCTTTTATCCGTATCTCCTTAAATACTAAACACCTGTACACATCCTCGCATTGACGGTGCCTTTTGAGAGCGTCTATCATGAACTTTTAAATATATTCGGACATTTGCTTTAAAGTTTCAAAAAGTTCACGTTACTATTTAAAGATTATTCCATTTAATGTGTTGTAATTTCGTAAATACACGATTTTCTCGTCATGAACGAGGAGCCTCCATGACGGGTCTCACTATTGGCTCCATCAAGGCACGTGACGAAATATCGGAAGTTGTTGTTGTTATTGTGATCAAAATGCTGATGTTTCGACTTTCTGTAATGAATTTTTAGCCGTGTCGCGTTGCGAACGCTGGTTCTAAGAGAGCTCCGCGTTCTTCTTCTTCTTCTTCGTGTTCTTCTTCTTATTCTTCTTCTTCTTCTTCTTCTTCTTCTTATTCTTCTTCTTCTTCTTCTTCTGGTGAAGACAAAACCTTTAGGACACGGCTCTTGGACACATTTGTCCTTGTTTTTGTATATAGTCAAGGCTCATGTTGGAGCTATAACGCAGGACATTTTATTATTTTTATGTTATTGTATTGTTACGGACTCTGGGATCGAGGTTCGCCATGAGGGAAAGCACTCTGGCTCCTCCCGGCTATGAGGTCACCAGCCTTGGATAACTCTGCGGTCCAGTGGGTTGCTGGTCAACCATGGATGCTGATTGATTCAGCCATACCTGGCAGGATTCTTGCCACGATACGTGTTACCTTTCCTGTAGCTTGGCAATATCAAGGGGGGCTCGCACCTTCGATACATACTCCTCTTATCTTATTTTATCAGATGAAGCCGAGCAGAGCTGCCACGTACGTACTGGCTAACATTGTTGGGTCGAACGTCCTAGGCTAGCAATACATGTGGACCATGCCAGACTGTCGGAGGAAAGGGTGCAACGAGCAGGTTGAACTGAATTGACATTGGGTGTATTTACAAAGGGGCATGAGGAAAAGCATGCAGCACAGTGAAGACACAGTAAACATTCACAGGGGTATTTGTACAGCAGAGATGCACAGTATTCATGTTATGCAGCAAAAGACTGAGTGGTGTGTGTGTTGGGGGAGGGGGTGGTCATGAAGAAATGGGGGGGGGGGGGGTGTCGCTGCGTGTTGAAGAAGTGAGTGATGTGCGGTGCTGGTGCGTTGGGTGAGAATTCAATTCAACCCCTTCCACAGTAGACGGGTCGGAAACGAGAGGGAGAGAGAGAACGTGTGAGAATGAGTACTCCTTATCATTTGTTATTGCAGATTTCACCTCTTGCTCAATATGGTGCCCGTACTGCTTGACGCTGGGTTCGCTTTCTCAGTGGTTCGTTCCGTTCCAACCACCAGCAGCTCTTGCTCCAGAGGACTCGCTCAAATTTGAAGTTGAAAATTTTGCACCTTTTGCCCTTGCGACCGACACTGGTACTTGAGCACGTGGGGAGGGGGTGGAATTGAGGGTGAATCCCTGTCTTTTGTGGGGAGTGGTCTGGGAGCATGTGTCACGCAGCGTGCACATTGGTCTAAATGTGCTCTGAGGTGAAGTCATCCTCTCCGTGAAGTTACTGTGCTGGTTCCACTTCCAGTCATCCTCCGACTGCCACGCAGATCAGCTCCTGGTCTAACATTGGGCTGACGTGTAGTGTGTGTGCGTCATGTAAAGCTTGAATTCCTGGGAAGGGGGAAGATGGCTTTCTGGATAGCAGGGCGATCCTCACTGTTAGAAGAACGTGAGGGAGCGGCAAGCGCACACTTGCGCCTGGGTGCAAAAGGCTCCACTTGTGACGAGCTGGGCTTGAGCCCGATCGTTAGCCAAAGGTGTGCGTGCGTGGGTGAGGCGAGATGTTGGTCCTGAGGTGCCGGAAGGTGGTGGGTGGTGGCGAGCTGAAGGAGGTTGATGTGGTTATGGAGTCGAAGCATCGTTGGGTGAGGCGATGATGGATTGTGGTCGAAGGCTGGAATGGCAAGCTTGAATGGTGCCGTTTGAATGAGAATGAAGTCCGGTGTAGTCCGGTGTGTAATTTGAAGTAGGCAGGGTGGTTATCGTTTGCATTGTGGTGGAAATGGCAGTTTGGTTGTGGCTTGGAGATTCAAATAGGTTTTTGCGTGCATATGCAAATCGTGTGCAAGCGGCGTAGACTCGGTCGTGTGAGAAGTTCGTATATGGGGGGGGGGGGGTGGGGGAAACTTAGCTAATCCTTCACAATGCATCTTCCTTTTGTAAGGCCTTAAACACAAGGGAAGGACCCTATCTGAAACGAGCAATAAATAACTCTGGAACTGCCGTGTGTTATGTGCCATTGCCTTGGGATCTCAGTTTTGAGAACAGTCACGGTATGCTTGGGAGTCGAAAGCACTGCTCAGATGTTCCTTTTCTGTGTTGGTTCCAGCTTATCACAAATCTTTCCTTGTGGTAGGTTTCCTGTTGGTATTGGAATAAAAATTGCTTGAAATGCTGGGAGGGATGTGGTGAGGGTGGCAGTAAGGATACAAGTAAAATTTTAATTGGGGGAGAAGCTTTTCACGTGCCATAATCCCAATGAGAATATGAATCCATTTGCTTGTGTATTGCATGTTTCAAGTTATCGAAACGTGACCTCAGCATGTTGGTTTAATTGTTTGTAAGAATAGATGTGCCGGTTGTTGGTATGAATGTGGTTTCTTGTAGTGTAAAATTTGGTGGAGCACTTGTGTGATACAGGTAGTGGACGAAAAAAAAGTGTTACGTTTGTCGGGTGTGGGGTAGATATTCCCTTCGAGGAGATGTAAATGTATCGAGTGGTGTGGTCTGTGTACGAATAGTTCGCCCGTCTCGAAGTGATTAAGTAGGGAAGCATAGCTTAAGAATAGTCTTGTTTGTGCACCATACAGGGGATGGTCCAGGGTAAGTAATTGGGATGAGGTCGAGAAGAACGGCTGCGCTGTCCAGAGAGTGACGGTTGGAGCTTTTCGTTACTCCAAGAGGGTGGAATTTTGGAGATCTCTTGTGAGAGTGAGTGGAGAGAGTTGGCGATGAAGTGGAGCAAGAAGGAAGAGAGCAGGAGTTTCTGACCAGAGGAGGGATTGGGCCAACAGAGGAGGAGATCGTGTGCTGGAGAGAAAAGGGCTGTTCTGTCCGTGGTGCCTTCCTTCTCCTGTACCTGCTCTTTCCAGTGTCCCTGCTTTGTCTTTCCTGCCATGCGTCTCGTCATCTCCTCGTCCACCAGCAGAGTGAAGGCCTCGTACGGTTCACATCGTCCCCCATCTGTGAATAAATCTGATGTGTGTGCGTGCGCGCTGTGTAAGTGGCACCATAGGTTTTCGAGTCTCATGTACATAATTAATTAAGTTATCAATTCTTTCTTCCCCTTTTCTTCGTGACCTCAACCCGTCATCGTATCCCTCCGTCGGTTCAACCATCCCCTGTTTATTTATTTGGTCGGGATTAGGGAAATAAACCTGTTGGTTTTAAGAGTTAAGAGATTCGTGTGCTTCTTGCGATTTCTGCACGTACGCACGCAAAGCTGCTATTGTTCAAACTTAGTTAAAGGGAGTAAAAGCCAATTTGGTCCAACATCAGTGTGGATCGGTGTGCACACGCCAATAGAGACACCAATTTAAAATCACTTAATATGGCGTTGGGCCACCGCGTGCGTGCGCCATGGTATGGAGTCCACCAGCGTCTGGAGTTCTATAGGAGGGATTCTACAGACATCATTCTTCCACGAGAAAATCGATCAATTCTCACCTGTTTGAAGGAGGTGGAAAACGCTGTTGCAGGCGTCCTTCCAGGATATCCCAGAAATGCTCGATTGGGTTCAGATCCGGTGACTGAGAAGGCCGTGTCATGTTCATCAAACCATTGGGAGACCACATGCTCTGTGGATGGTTGCATTGGTGGTGGGGGCGGGGGGGGGTCTCCTCTTGAAGCCATGCGAGCCATTATTGTAGGCAACCAGGCCTGTGCAGTATTTTTATACGTGACCCTAAGCATGCTGGGATGTTATTTGCTTAATTGACATGTGGGTCACACCTTTGTGGAAGCCATTGCTTGGTGTCCCTTATTTACCCAGGTGTTTCGTTTTATTTATTTATTTTTGTCCATTACCTGTAGTTCAGATGTTGTGTACTCACCTTTGTGTTTTGTTCGGTTGTAGACTGCATTGGATCCAACATCCAACTACGAAGTGCTCCACAGGCAGGATGTTTGATCGAGTACTGTTTAATGTACATCACTTTTAAATTTGAGCCATTCACTCATCTGTTAGATACTGTAGGCCATTGTGTGCTGGTGTAGTGGATTAATTTCAAAGGGAATGGTAAATGTTCCCTGAATAAACACCGGAGTTTTCAAAATGGAAAGAAAGTCTTGATTTGTAATCGTGAAGGAATACAAGATTGCCTGGGTTTGAATCTCAGCCCGGCTATAAGCTGTCATCCTGTTACACAGGCATGGTGGTTCATCAATGTGTGCTTTGTCCCTTGGATGGATGTTAAACAGACATCCTGTCTTCCAGCATTCATTGGTGGACGTTAAAGATCCCACGGTGTCCTTCGTGAAGAGGCGAGTTGTCGCCTGCACCCTGAACAAATTCCTGCTCTAATGTGCAGGGGCAATGCATCGGCGGTACAGACTTGCCTGAGTAATAATGCAACCAGCAGGCTGAATCCAGAATTGAATCCTTGGCTTGAATGTACTCCTTTACTCCGTCATGAGATCAACGTTTCCTATGTTGATGCGAATGCAAATTGCAATTTGTTTTCCAATTTCTATTAATTGCAGAAACGACAGGCTGGGGAGTGAGCCCAAGGGGTGCTGGCTACTTGTTTGGGAGTGATGTGGTATCACAGTTCACTGTGGCTAACGATGTGGAGATGATCTGCAGAGCCCATCAGCTGGTCATGGAAGGGTACAAATGGCACTTTCAGGAGACCGTGCTCACCGTATGGTCAGCTCCAAATTACTGTTACCGGTAATTATGCACTTCTTACTTGTAAAAATCATGATGGCCACTTTGCTGACCATGTGCTCCGATTTATTTATTTCCCCTCTTCCCACCTCCGCTCCCCCCACCCCAACTATTCTTGACACGTTCTTCCAAAGCTAAATCCACTAACCAGATCATTTTGAGCCCCTCCATTGTAACTGGTTTACATTGTTGAGTGTTGTTGCCGCCTCTGGCTGTTCAAGTTGTTGTTTTTTTTTTGTTTTTTTTTTGTACAATTTTGCTCACCACCTGCAACTTGTTTGGGGGTTTTCTTGGTGTGCCTGACTTGTTCATTGACTGTATATTCTCTCTAATTGTTCGTTCGTGTTCCACATCCTCTGGATCTTTCCTCCCCATCCATCTTGAGTTCTGTTCACCTCCCTCTAAATTATTCTCTTGCACCCAACAATTATGTTTTCTCCCCTTCATGTCTCCAACTCTCCGATTTAACGTGGTGTGGCGATCACAAAAATGCAACTCGCGTTCTCCACCTGGGAAGGCAAACCCAATGGACGGGAACATGAAGTCCCTCCGCACACTGTGTACCGATCCTTTTGCTACGACGAAGGGTTAAATGCCAAAATGTCAGCTTTTACTTTGCTTCCCTTGGCGGTTAGTGAACTCTCAATTGGTGGGTGTTATCATTCGAATTGCTCGTTGGCGTAAACCGACGCGAGCGTCGAATAGCTCTCTTGTTCCTCTTTTGACGCAATGGCCTCTCTGTTCAGGTGTGGCAATGTGGCAGCAATATTGGAACTGGACGAACACACTCAGAAGGAGTTCACCATCTTCGAAGCGGCACCCCAGGAAGAACGAGGCATTCCTGCCAAGAAGCCGATTGCCGACTACTTTTTGTGAAGCAAAAAGCAAAAGACTGGGAATATTGCACTTGGACATGCTCGTTACCTGAAACATGTTCACACTTTTTAAAATTTTTAACTCTTGGCATTTTTTCCTTTTCATCACCCACGTCCTGGGCAAGGACCACAGGAAATGGTGAGATCCTCTTCTCATATTCCACACCGGCATCTACTCTTAACGATTCTTATTGAAGAGCAGCAGTTGTAGAAATGTTTTCTAATTATCTATTCTTGTCTGCAGCTCCTTTGTACCAGAAAACTATTTATTATTATCGGCCTACCCTCTGCTGTGCCGTAATTTATACGACAGGTAATCCTCACCTGTTCACAACTGCAATGCTTGAGGTTTCATGTAAATGTTTTTTTTTTTGTGTTTTTTAATCCTGCATGTGGGTCACCAGCTCTGAAACAAACTGGTTTTCCTTCAAGCTTTCTTATCCTATCCTGTTTTTAAATGTAGTTTAAATTATTTCTTTTTGGGAAGTGGGGGGGAGGAGGGGGAAAAATGGTAATAAATTTTTCTTCATGTTTGTGGAATCTTTTGGTTTATCTGGACACTTTCGGGTTGGTCCTGTTGAAATTACGTTTCCTTGTTTGTGCTGAACAAGCTGAAAAAAGTGAATATTCAAAAACCATTTCAATATTCTGTAAGGTTAACGTTTCCCAAATCAAAAATCTCACCTGAATTTATCTCGTTCGAATGATTGGTGTCCAGACTTCGTGACATTCATGATCAGATTTCTCCAAACATCCCTTTCCTGCACTGCTTCCTGAAGCTCTGGGAGAGACGGCTTAGTTGTGCAGCCTTTACCCTAGCTATCTATCCATCCATCCAGCACGTTGCTGGTGTTGATCTGCCTCTTCGTCTTCCCTCAACCATACCCAGCATGGTTGATTTCTGCACGCGTGATGTGTCCAAAGTATGACGGTTTCAGTTTTAGCATCAGTCGTTCTAATGTACATGGTGGCTCTAATTTCTTCAAGCACTGATTAGTTTGTTCTTCTTGCAATCCATGGAATTTATAACATTAATTTCCAACACATTTAAAAACTCTCAATCATTTTCCTTTTTTTCCTCTTCCCTCTCCATGACTCACCTCCTCTTGGTTTGTTTTGTCAAATTTTTCTTTTTCCAGATCTTTGTCAATCCTGACATTGCTGTTCTCCCCAATGCTAACTGTCTTAATTTTTGTTCCACATTCTCCACTCACCTCAATCTTGGAACCCAGGCAGATGAAACTTTCCACTATTCCCATGTGATCTTCTCAGTTGACACGATTTTAGTCTTTTTTTTCTTTCCTTTTTTTTTAGGTTTAAATAAAGACGACATTTTTAACTTTCCTCCACCACTGGCTGCGGCAGTTTAATCAAGTCCTCTTTACTTTCTGCCAACAGTGGTGTCGTTCGT
The DNA here is from genome assembly GCF_056783735.1 of Eptatretus burgeri. Classification (NCBI taxonomy): domain Eukaryota; kingdom Metazoa; phylum Chordata; class Myxini; order Myxiniformes; family Myxinidae; genus Eptatretus; species Eptatretus burgeri. The sequence continues at coordinate 39,921,228 of NC_140976.1, read as the reverse complement.
CAGCATACCTTTGGTTGTTGATATGTTTTCCTCCAATCCTGATTCCAGCCTCTGTCATGCTAGTTTGATTTCCTCATCATGTACTCGCAATACAGATTGAACAAGGGGAGAGCGTGTACCCCCCCTGTTTGATCCCTATTCCAATTCCAAACCATTCTGCATCTCCACACTCTAACTGCTGGAGCTTCTTGTTTGGTATACAGGCTTCATATCAGACATATCAGGTGTTCCAACATTCCTATTTTTCTCAGGATAATCCACATCAATTAATGATCAACACAATCGAAAGTTTTGTTGCCAAATATAGAAAGAAGAAAGTTTGTTTGTCCGTTCATGCGTTCGGACCTTGTGGGAACAAGTGCAACCAAACTTTACATGGCCTCCTCTTTCATCCAGAGGAAGGTCAAGGGCTATGTTTAGATTAGAAAAAATAAAAGACCCCACATAATTGGCCTTCAGGCCTCAATCGGGTCTTGTGCTTATATACTGTCTGGGTTTTTTCCTGGAAGCGATCGAGTAATATATATTGTGAAGAACTTATATTGAGGTTGTCATGATTTGTTGTCATCAACACAAATTTAATTAGTGTTTACACGTGCCTGTTATAAAAAGATTGCTTTACACAGGGTTATTATAACACCTTCGTGTTCATGCCTCGTGAGTATGTTGCTTATACACTGCCTTGGTTTTTCCTGGGAGTGATTGAGTCGTGTATTGTGATTGTCATGCAGGAAATATTTAAATACATACAGTAGTTCATTACTTTTCCTTGGACAACACTGGGTACTTCAGCTAGTAATGGATAAAACAGATACACCTTCCTTTGACATTCCCTTTCTTTTTCCATGTGATCCACCACAGATTTGCGATTTTATCTCTCATACCTCTTCCTCTTCCTCTTCTGAAATTTGCTTGCTCAACAGGCATTTCCTACTTGAGTCTTCAATTCTGTGTTGAAACATCTCTTGTAATATGCTGGCATGTGAAATCGAGGCAATGGTTTGGTTGTTTGAACATTCTCTTACATCCCCTGTCTTTAGCACTGCTATGTAGACTGACTATTTCCACCTTTTTGGCCAAACGATTCCGTTCCCGATGTGTGTACAAATGACTTAAAAATTTTATTGCCTCCTACCCATCGACTTTAGCGTTCTATTGGAATTTCATCAGCACCTGGTGCTTTTCCATTTGCCATGTCGTTAAGGGCTCGATGTACCTCACATTATATCACCATTTGTTCTTTCTCATTCTCTTTCTTTGAAGCTTGCCATCATATTGCTATCCTGTTTGTACAGAGTTTTGGCATAGTCCTTCCATTTTTCTTTCACTTGTTTCTCCTGTTCCACTCTTCAGGAATCTAATCCTAGACATCTCTGATCTTTTTCAAAAGATCTCTTGTTTTTCCTGCTCTGTTGTCACTTTCTATCTCTCTGCACGCCTCTTTGAACTATTTATCTTTCTTCCCGAGCTTGTTGTTTGAAGTCGACATTTAGCCACTAAATGTCCTCTCGATGTGCCTTTGGTTTTTATCTCTTCCATATGCAATATTTATGCCTCTTTTAACAGCAATTTAGCTTTCTGCTTTCTCCTTACTTTTGGGATGTTTTGTTTCATCTTTTCTTTTACAATGTTTTCAACCTCTTGCCACAATTCGTCTAGCATTGTCAAAAAGTCTAGCTCTTCAAAACCTTTTTATAACTTTTTTATTGCGTGTTACCTCTGCCACTGAAGGTGGAAGGAGGTTGGTTTCACCCCTGTCTTTTTGTTTGTGTGCACGATATCTCAAAGTTGTGGCTGGATTCGGATGAAATTTGGTTGACAGGTTGGGTGTATGGCAAGGACGAACTACCGTAATTAGATTTGGGTGAAGATCCGGATCTGGATCCAGTTACTGGAATTTTTTCAGTGATTCTTCACCATTGAGAGATTGCGCTAAAACTTTATAATATATAGAGCACGATATCTAAAAAAGTTACGGACGGATTCGGACAAAACTTGGTGAACACGTTGGGTTTGTGACGAGGATAACATGATCCAATTTTGGTGAAGATTTGAATCTGGATCTTGATACAATAATTATTTAATTTTAAAGTGATTTTTTTTTTTTTCACCATTAAGAGATTGTGTCAAAAATGATAGCTTGATATTTCAAATATATATTGGGCGAAATATGTTCTAGTGGATCAGGCATTGCGTGGTGGAGGTATGCGCTCCACGGTGTGGCCTTCTAGTTTCGATAAGTTTTCACAGTTGTATCTGCTTGGGGTTGGGTTTTTTTTTAATTTATTTATTATTTTTTTTTCACCTTTCTCAGTGTCTCATTTTACCACAAGGAGTTAATGATGTGTCTTGGCAGTATGCTGACAGATTGCACAACACTTCTCCATCTTCTGTTGATTAGAATGTCATCAATTTGATTTCTCTTTATCTAAGATTTCTGATCACTATCATTTCCTTGGAATGACTAAAGTGGTTTCCCATTGCTTTCTGGGCAGTTTTTCCAAAATGGGTGATCCTAGCCATTGTTCTCCATCTGAGAATCCTCTAAGGCCCAAGCACCAGGGCTATGCAACCATTACTGGCAATATGTCAGGAGGCAAAAATGGGGGTTGTACATCTTGCCCAAGAGTGGCCGATGGGTTAACAAATGCAAAGGCCACCTCCTTTAAAAATGATTGCTGCATTTACCCCCCATCAAACCCTTAGCTTTTAGTTTCAAAACCTGAACAGCAAAGTTGTGGTGATTTGGATTGTTTCCTGCTGTAAAATGAGCTGGCTACTCAGGCTAATAAGGGCCATCTGCCCAAAGCAACTGGTTTTAAAGCACAAGTTTTTCACCTCCACAACAGTTGGTGAGTTTGACTGTCAGAGGTTGTTTGAGATGGAGCTATTGGAATATTTTATACACATTGAGAACTTGCCTTCAATATCAGTTCACAGCATACATGTCAATTTTATATATATATATATATATATACATATATATATATATATATATATATATATATATATATATATATATATATATATATATATATATATATATATATATATATATATATATATATATATATATATATATACACACACACACACACACACACACACACACACACACACACACACACACACACACACACACACACACACACACACACGTCTGAAGACGACGATGGTTCACGAGCGGTATTTGCCGATGTAGATTGTTTCAGAAGTCAAGGATGAGACAATGTGATAATGTTTGACCAAGATATAAAAATGATCAACATGATGTGGTACGAGTGACAGATTATCAGCTGCAAAATGTCGAAAACCCGGTTTCGTTCAACAACTTTCAAAATTTGACCTTTGCATAACCTTTAAAGATCACAAAACAATGTTGTGGACATTAAAATAAGGAAACAGGATACGTGCTATAGCTTATTGGAGTTAGTTCGTCAAAGAAGGTCGAAAACCCGGCTCGATTCCCACAACTTTGAAAATTTGTCCTTTGCTAACTTTAAAGGTCAAGGATTATGACCTTTGGTGCAAAACTTCCTCTGGAACATTCCAGGAACAATATAACGTCATATAGGCTTTATGGCATTTCACACTCCTCGGATTATCCATACTTTGATGAAATCAGCGAAAAAACAAACTTGAAGGGGGCGCCACGGGCAAGGTGTTTGAGATAGAGCAAAATGGTTTCAAGACTTTAGGTGGGGAATGAACTCAAGATTATGCATAAAAAAATAGTCATCCGACCTCTCAATGTTTGGGCGGTCGTATGATTTTTTATGTCAAAATTCGAAATTTTCTAAGTTCGTGACCTTGTGACCTTGACCTTGGGACCAACATGAAAAATCAAGCCCCGTGGGGCTATGCAGGTGCCATTGGGCTAACCAAATACCGAAACCCCTGCCAGATTCGACAACCCCCTCGGAGAAGATGGATTTTTATGTCAAAATCGCAATTTTCTAAGTTCGTGACCTTGTGACCTTGACCTTGGGACGAAAATGAAAAAGCGAGCCCCGTGGGGATATCAATTTAGTCCAGCTCTGCAAAACCTTTTTTTTATTGCGTGTTACCGCCGCCCCTCGAAGGGGCAAGTGCCATTGGGCTAACCAAATACCGAAACCTCTGCCAGATTCGACAAACCCCCAAGGAGAAAATGCAAATTGAAATCGGCTACCCCCTAAAAACACAATTCGCAATTTTCTAAGTTCATGACCTTGTGGCCTTGACCTTGGGACGCAAATGAAAAAAAAATCGAGCTCTGTGGGGCTATGCAGGTGCCATTGGGCTGACCAAATACCGAAACCCTGCCAGATTCGACAAACCCCTCGGAGAAGAATTTTTTTAATGTCAAAATCGCAATTTTCTAAGTTCGTGACCTTGTGACGAAAATGAAAAATCGAGCTCCGTGGGGCCATTGGGCTAACCAAATACCGAAACCCCTGTCAGATTCGACAAAACCCCGAGGAGAAGATGCAAATTGAAATCGGATACCCCCTAAAAACATGTTTTTTGGGCGTGGCTTCGCCCATAATGGGTGGACCACGCCCATTTTCAGGAAAACACAACAACATGATGATATAAACCTCCCACCAAAATTTCATCAGGAACGGATCAAAACCCACGGAGCTATGCTCGGGACAAACATACAGACAGACAGACAGACAACAATAACGAATATAGTTGTCACTTATATTTTTCATGAACCAATATATACAGCTCTGGAAAAAATTAAGAGACCACTGCAAAATTATCAGTTTTTATCCCCCGCTGCATGGCAGAAGGGGGATATTGTTGTCACCCGGGTCGTCCGTCCGTCCGGCTGGCTGGGCATCAACATTTATAGCTGAGTGCGATAAATCATAAACTGTTCGCCATATCGATTTGAAATTTGGGTCACATGTACCACCTGAAAAGGAAGAACCCTATTGATTTTGGGCATGGCCAACTGGTTCAATGGGGGGGGGGGGATTCCCCATCTCTGATGGGTATATTTTTTATCCCCCTCCGCGTGGCGGAAGGGGTATATTGTTCTGGTTCTGGTTATCCCCCGCCGCGTGGCGGTAGGGTGATATTGTCACCCGGGTCATCCTTCCGTCCGGCTGGCTGGGCATCAACATTTATAGCTGTGAGTGCGAAAACTCGTAAACTGTTCACCATATCGATTTGAAATTTGGGTCACACATGTACCTCCTGAAAAGGAAGAACCGATTGATTTTGGGCGTGGTCGGATCCAAGATGGCCGACTGGTTCAATGGTGGGTAGATTTCTGGTTCTGGTTTTACTATTTATAGGTATGTGTTTGAGTAAAATGAACATTTTTGTTTTATTCTATAAACTACTGACAACATTTCTCTCAAATTCCAAACAAAAATTAATTTTCATTTGGAGCATTTATTTGCAGAAAATGACAACTGGTCAAAATAACAACAAAGATTCAGTGTTTTCAGACCTCAAATAATACAAACAAAACAAGTTTATTCATTTTTAAACAACACAATACTAATGTTTTAACTTCGGAAGAGTTCAGAAATCAATATTTTGTGGAATAACCCTGATTTTCAATCACAGCTTTCATGCGTCTTGGCATGCTCTCCACGAGTCTTTCACATTGCTGTTGGGTGACTTTATGCCACTCCTGGCGCAAAAATTCAAGCAGCTCGGCTTTGTTTGGTGGCTTGTGACCATCCTCTTGATCACATTCCAGAGGTTTTCAATGGGGTTCAGGTCTGGAGATTGGGCTGGCCATGACAAGGTCTTGATCTGATGGTTCCTCCATCCACACCTTGATTGACCTGGCTGTGTGGCATGGAGCATTGTCCTGATGGAAAAACCAATCCTCAGAGTTGGGGAACATTGTCAGAGCAGAAGGAAGCACGTGTTCTTCCCGGACAACC
>NC_140976.1:39877837-39910337 GCF_056783735.1 Eptatretus burgeri | reverse complement strand
AACAGGAAACCAATAAAATTTCTTTTGAATTTCTAAAAGAGCCTTACGTTTTCTTAACTGTATAATTTTTTTCATTATTTAACATTTTAATTAAATCCAAAGTTGTCGGTTTATCAACATCAGCATAATGCCAATCTTTTATTGAAAATACCTCATTCTTATGTTGTAGAACATATTTATTAAAATACCGAATACCCTTTTCTTGAAGGTATGCTTGGACACAGAAATGATAATTTTCTTGAAGCCTTCTTGCTGTCATTTATGTATTAGAAATATATGACAGAATAATAGTATGACACGAAACACTTCCCCATCTTCCCATAGTTAAATCATTTTGTATTTCCTTACTTATAATAAAAAATCCTGTTTTTTTCTGTTTTCATGATATAAACTAGGGCAAAACCATTATTATATTTACCCTTATTAAATTATTTTATTTGTTGTTTATTAATCGTGCCTCCACAAAACTCATTCTGTATACCAAGTGGATAATATTCTTCCTTACAAGACTGATTTAATTGTTCCAGGTCTTCTTGGTCAATTTTAAATGACCAATTATACCCTAAATCATTCATATCATACCCTCATTGTTCTATTCTCATACAAACGATACGCCCTTCTTTATAAAAAATTTATTTAAATTCGGACTGTGAATTCTGTATGACCTGGAGATAAAATCAACACTTCTGTATCTTTGGAATACACGGCCATTTTATTTAAGGATATATATATTGTTGCGGATTCGCGCCCGCCGGCGTGCGGACGGCCACGTAACTCGAATCGCGGCACGTCGCCCACCGGACGGACAATCCAGTCGTGACCCTCTCGGACTAACGCCGGGAACTAGTCACGGGTGGACCTTTCGGTCTCACCACGATCGTGCCAATCGGCCCCCGCGTGGGATAGGGTTGCTCGCCAAATTCGACCTACCTAAGTACCCACACGGAGGGTAGACCGGGCGATCGCAGGTCGACTTCGGACACGGGCCACTTTAAACGACCCGTTCCGTACTATCGGGATAACCGAGCGGTGTTATTCGTCGGCCTCGACGGTTCGATTAATTATCGGGCGTTTTAGCCCACGACCAACCCTTTACGTGAAGCAAGATGGAGATTCAATGAAAGAAAAGACGAAGCAAAGCGGGAAAACAGTTCAACATAACTCACATTTATTTCACGATGAACGGGAAGCACACATATACAATTACACCAAAAGCACATGTAAAAGGAGAAGAAACACAATATTACACAAAAAGCAAATATAAAAGAAGAAGACAATGCAGAGCTATCCGACTACCGAGCACACGGCAACACTTATACAATTTTACTTCACAGACGGCGCCGACAACACAGATACCCAAAGCAAAAGAAAAAGAACCACCCTCCAGGATGAGGGGGGTAGGCGGGCCTGGGGCCGAGACCGTGTCGGGCCTACCCGCCTGATGATGAGACGCAAAGCGGCGGTGGTGCCTCAACTCCGCGGGCCTCGCGGACAGTGTCTGGTAGGGGGTGGGAAAGGGGCCCCCTTGTCGCACTATCTCAGCGCGGGGGGGAAACAGGAGGGGGTTGTTGATGCTCGGGGGGGGGAGGAGGATATCACCCTGTCTCGGGTCCCGCGACGAGCGTCTCCACCTCGACCTCGGTCGCGCCGCCGGCCTCTCCCTCCGCAAGCTCCCCGACTCCGACGCGAGCACCCCCTCGATCGCCTTCGTCGCCGCCACCTCTCCACAGCTCCGTCCTCTTCACTCTGACTACTACCACTTCTTCCCAGCTCCACCGACAACTCCCAACCGCGAACTCGAACTCTTGACTTCTCCCCTCCGAACTCACTTGACTGACGAACGCACCCGTTTATATCCCCCGTGGCCTCGCTCCCCCACCTTTGACCCTTTACCTCCGACCCTTCACCTCTAACTGGCTCCCCATTGGACCGAGGAAAAGTGGGCGTGAATGCTTTTTGATCCATGAATTTGCATATAGCGACCTCACTCCAACGCCCTGGAGGCGGGGCCAAATCGCCCCACGCTCTCCGATAGGACGGAACAGAAGTGGGCGTGAGTCGTTTTTGATCCGTTTTCCTCGGAAAGTCTGTGATATTTCTGAACACGCTGCTCGGTGCGCGCCCTGCACGAGTCCAGTATCGGTGCCCACAAGTGGCGCAAGAATGGTGGTGATGCGATGGTGGCGAGTTGTGACGGTAAAGGTCGTGGCTGTTGTTGTGAAGCGGCATTGTGGTTGGTGGTTGTTGTTGTGAAGCGGCGTTGTGGTTGGTGGTTGTTGTGTGATGGCTGTTGAGACGTGGTTGGTGGTGGTAGTAATGGCGGCTGGTCCAAAATAAAGATAGTAAAAGAAAAACGGCTATCTAAAAGGGTCGCAGCCCGCATGAATGACATTTATTCCCTCGAAACAACGGGTTTGGGCCTAACTACACATATACTTACAGAGATATCTCACCTAAGGGACCTGAATGGTGGTTTGTGAATTTCGTCAACCACAACAATATTGTGATAAATCGCTTAATCTCACCAAGTCATTCGCGTCAGTCGGGCTTGGATAATTTTTTAATTTATAAGCATTTTTCATATTAATATTTTTTGTTATACTATATTTCTGTCGTTCAGCCTGTGCCTTTGTGTAATAATTTGATAAATCAATATCCAGTTCTTGGGATACACCAAAGATAGAATCATCTTTACCAACATAAGTCATTTATATTAGATTAAAAATAATGTCATTAATTTTATTTTTGTTGAGTTGAAATAACACATATAGACATAATTGACCACAACACTTGGAATTTAATTATTGGACTTGAAATGTTTGATAAACACCATTCTGTAAGAATTTTATGACTTCAACAGGTGGTGGAAGACCGAAACTATCAAAATAATATTTATCTTGACAATTAAAAATACAAACCCAATGAGAACCGTTCCCATTATTATCTTCTAAGTTCATAATAATATTCTTTGTATGTTTAGGCACGTTTGTTAATTCATCCCTCATACAAATAACCACATTATGAATTTTTAATTTCTTACAATATTTGACAAGTTGTAAATTTGTTGTTGTATTCTTTCCAAATTCTTTAAACCACTCATCAATGCTCATTTATTTATTAGAAAGATATAATCCATTACCTCTTTTAGTTAATTTTAGCCCTGCTTGTGCGATATAAGAAAGCATATCTCCAACTAACAATCTCGCTTTATCAGGCAGACCTTCAAGTTTTTCAGCAAAATCTATAATTACACCACTTCCACTAATTTGTTTCTCCAACTCTTTGTTATGTCTTTCCAATTCTTTTTGAGCCCAGAGTTGAGCCTTCCTTTCGTTGGCAGTTTTCACCGCTGTTGAAATACCACCCGTCAATGCTCTAACCACACTTAAACCAGCAAATAAAGGAATTAGAAATGGGAGAAATCCTCCACTCATCTCTCTGATTGAATATTTCTTCAACATTGGTTTTGTCATTTTAATTTTAAGTGAGCTGGTATCGTTCAAGATTTTCACCTGTTCTCTTGTGAGCAAAACATCAACTCTTACTGCTCCTTTTCTCTGAATTGTATTAACATTAATCGTACAAGGCTTTTGATTTTGAACACAAGATGGTAGTTTATGAAGATTGATTTGATTAATATATACCCACCCCAGTTGGTACTTTGCCACTCATTTATTTAACAAAAAAATTATGTGAGACACATCATAACACCATTATCTGTATTAATCTAATTCTGTTTCTTCCAAAAGCAAATAATATGCATCAACTTCTTCACTCTCTCCTCTTTCAATGTATAGGGAAGTATCCACTCGATTGGACTTTATAGTTTCCTTTTGAGCACTCAGGTCAAACGCATAGATTGTATACAAACTTCTAAATGCTGTCATATCCAAAATAGGTTCTTTATTTCCATTACTTTCACACACCTTTTGGTAAGACTTGTATGCTTCAGCATAATCATTTTTTTCCCAATTAATTTCCAATCTATCTCGTGGATAAAATGTTCCATCGAGAGAAACGCGAAGTTGTTTCACCTTAGCATTAACACTCAATGCATTATTCTTATCAGTGGCAGTATCACCATGTGGTTTTTTTTTTTTAAATGAGCCACAGATATCGTGGCTTTCCTTCCAGAACACCCAAATTCCACATGCAAGTGTTTTGGTTCAGTTTAACGTGTTGGCATCTTCTTTTAAGGTATTCTTCTTTTAAGGCTTCTTTGAGTTAAGTCTTCTATTCAACATCTCTTCTGTTTTAAGATTAGGAGTATATTCACTAATATACCAACTCATTTCATCAATTACAAATTTATTCTGCTTACCAAAAGCACGACCAACACCAAAAAGTAATCTATTTTCATTATCATTCCTTTGTAGTTGAAATCTAATTTTAAGACCATACAGAACTTTATCATGATCACAAAATCCAACTATACCTTTAAGAGGAACTGCCACAGTAAAACTATTAACTGCTTTTCTATCATCAGTATACGTTCCTTTCCTTTGAGTATATCCAGGGTCTGTGGTTGTTCCCATTGACATATCAGGAATAAAACCTTCGACAGCCCCCTTTCCCCTTCTATCACTGAATGTATATAGTGTAAATTTCATCATTTCAGATACAGCAGAGACATAATCGACCGCTTCAACTTTTTGTGTTCCAATGTACAAACGAACACTATCAAACATTTTCCAGAAGAAATCGTTTACGAGTGTAGCGTTTGTGTTATTCCCAGCCTGAGTGAATGTAAATTTACACACAAGAAACTTTTGGATAGATTCAAATAAGTTTGTTGATTATTTATTTATTTCAAAACTTTTTGTACCATTTGCATTCCAGTCTGTTCCAGTTATTGCATTTACCTTGAAGTCATCTTCTTTTTTAGTGGAGTTTGTCTCTTAGGTTTATAGTATCCTCTACCAAGATACGTATACCTTCACCCTTGTAGTATGGGGAAAGGAACATCCCATCCCCTGTAATTATTTTACATTTTCCCAACTCGTGTTTCCTCACAATCATCGTATATTTATTGGAAAACTTCACGTAGGTGAATTCTGATGGATACAACTTCTCCATTAAAAGAAACCATACGATTATACTGGTCGGTTATCCTAAAATTTACTCTGTGTATGGTTTTTCCTGACACAGGGAGATAAACCAAATTTTTTGGTTCCATATTGAATTTATAACCAATTGGGGTTGAGTATGCGCTGAATGAAAATATTGTATTTGTTTTTATTCCATCATTTTAAGCACCATCAATCAAATCACAGTGAATTAATACCGAATTTATTCCAGAGGATATTTGAATGACATTATCATTGTAAAACGTCCCATTCGTTTCAATCTTTTTTGAAGAGAAACCCAATAACTCTCTGAATAAATTATCAATTGTGAAATCAACCTTGTAGTTATTTTTAAGTTTAATCGTTGATTTTGAAGTATGTTTTTGAATATCTATAACAATATTTTTTGGTTCATCACCGTTCTTTCATAAGACGAGCAATTTCGGAAGATATTTGAGAAATCTCATATGCTCCGGGTGAGACAGTTATCGTTTTGTATCCACTTCCCGGATTATAACTAAACTTGTCATTTTTCTCGGTTATATTAAATAAGGTACTATAAGTTTCCATGGACAATAAAGATGCCTTGTATTCTTTTGTTGGATCAAGTTGTAGTGGGTATGGGAATGAAGATGTGGTCGCTTGTTGTGAAATAAAAACTAAGGATTGTGCTTCTCATCTTATTTAATGAGATAAAATGTCTTTATATTGATATTTATTAATTATTTTCATGTTCATCAACTGGTCTAAAATGGCTGTTTCATCAAAACAATTGTTATTTCCAGCCTTCTTACTACCTAACAACAATAACAGTCTATTAACTAATTGTGATGGGTGATTTGGAAGAAAACTAACACCTGAACCAAGGATACTTAAAGCCTGAATAATGTGTTTCTCCTTCTCATTCTTGCCACGTTTACCAGAAAGACTAACTATAATTAACGGAGTTCAGCAGATCAATATATACTCTATCATCATTATTTTTCATATCCATTGGTTTATCAAAATACTTTGATTCACCCCTCACAGTTGAACCTTGTCTTCCATCTTTTGTGAGAAGAAACATTAATCTCAGAGTTAGTTTAACAGGGGGTTGAGCAGAACCCAAGAACTTTAATTCATCATTAAATATCAATACCTTTTCTTGAACAAGATGAAATATTGCTGGTTGTTCTGTTGGAATGAGTCCTGCTTTGGTTTTTGAATCTGCTGAATATTCATTGTTTTGAAGAGCATTCACAATATAATCAGGGGGTCGATTAATCTCTTCCAGTTGTTGAAATAATCCTTCATGATCATATTCTAATTCTCCTATATGCTCTAATTCTTCCTCCGTCATTTGACTGAAATCTTTTATCATTTGCGTTTTTTAGGAGTATATTCTATTGTGGGAACTGTGGAAACTTCTATAATTTTTTCTTGGGAGGTTTTTAAAAGTGGTTTAAAAAATTTCTCTTGTTTTTCTTTCAAATGCTTTTTCACCCGTTAGTTTCTGTCTGCATTTCTTCTTTACGTCTTCCTGTTGTTTTACAACTTTTGAAACCAATTCTCGATGTTCCTTAAATCTTCTTGCTCTTTCTTTCGCATCCATTTATTTATTGGAAAATATCATTTAATATCTCATCTTGTTTCACAACACTATATTTATATTTTTCAGTCGTGTGCCTCATATAATCCACAAATTCCTTTTTACTACATAATGTAGAACAATTATCTCTCCAAAAATTGTTTATATCTATTGAATTTAACTTGACTAAAATAAAAGTATTAGCATTGTTTCTGATGGAATGATGAGGAAGTTGAAAGTATGATTGATGAAGATAAATACAATTACAAGAAGAATGTCTCCCTCTTGTGTAGTAGCTGTCCATTACCGTTTGGTTTCTCTCATTAACACAATCGTCAAAGATAACGAGGGTCTTTTTTGATTTATCCAAATATTGGGGAGACGGTATATCATCCGTATTATCACTAGGAATACAAGTTATCGGTTTTGATTTCTTTTTACATCTCTGTGTATCAGAAAATAGTTACATTATATCTTCAATGTTATAATCATTAGGTTTTTTGAAGTTTAAATAAACCGATTATATCTTCTTTTTGAAGACCAGCATTAAAACCTTGTGAGAGTAGTTGATAATCTGGTTGAAAACTCGACTTTGTGAAAATTATTAAATTATCATAATCTAAAAAGTTGGGAGTCAGGAGCATCCTCAAAAGTAAGCAGGTTTTTCCGCATCCGCTTGAACCAACTATGAGACTTTTTAATGAATTTGGAAGATTTTTATGATTGTTAAATTTTATCCTATTTTCCAAAATGGATAAAAAAAAAATCATTCATTTATATATTTGGAAAACAGGTTATTTAATTTATTATTGGCTTTTTTAGAAACTCTTTTATCCCAAGTTCAGGTTTAATTTCAAGATAATCCATTATTTCATTTATGCAATATCTTGTGTTGATATTTCCCTGAAAATCACATCCATGAATAATATATAACAACAATCCTTTGAACATTTCTCGAATACATTCAGTTCCTTCCCTTGTAAGGAAAGGTGTGTTATCACCCTCATACTTTACATTCATTTCTCTAATCAATCTTGTAAACTAATTCATTTTTGGTGTAAATCTAAAAGAATTATTTTCCTTTTTATATTTTTTATTATCGTTAATTAGAAGATAATAACAGAATATACATTGTTTATAGGCTTTTGACTCTGTGTTTAATCCCCATCTTTCACACACAGGACAAATCTCAATTTGTCATATGGAGAATCAGGGAATTCAAGAGGCTCAAAATCTATCATATTTATAAAGTAAAACTTTACTTAAACTAAAAGTCATCTTCGGAATCATCTATAAAACTACTTTCATAACTATCATAATCACTATCATAATCTTCAAAATCTTCAGTTGAATATTGACTCGTATTTAATAAGGAGAAACAACATTACCATTGATATCTATATACTTTTTTTCATTACCAGATTCAACTACAACATTTTTTTTTTATATTAAAAGGTAATTTTAAAATGATCCTTAACTACTATTGAACGAAATGTCATTTCACCTGATATTAACATCCTTTATTTCATTAGGATTTACATCTTTAGGGTTGTTGAAAAAAATACAAATTTCTCCTTGCATATTACAGATGGTCTTATCTTTTCTTTGTACAGCTTCATACATAAGGTTTTTATATATATATATATATATATATATATATATATATATATATATATATATATATATATATATATATATATATATATATATATTATTGTTGTGGTTACCAAATTCGCAAACCACCATTCAGGTCCCTGAGGTGAGATATCTCGGTAAGTATATGTGTAGTTAGGCCCAAACCCGTTGTCTAGAGGGAATAAATGTCATTCATGCTGGCTGCGACTCTTCAGGATAGCCGTTTTTCTTTTACTATCTTTATTTTGGACCAACCGCCATTATTACCACCACCAACCACGTCTCAACAGTCGTCACAACATCAACCACCCACCACAACGCCGCTTCACCACAACAGCCACGACCTTTACCGTCACACCTCGCAACCGTCGCATCGCCACCGTTCTTGCGCCGCTTGTGGGTACCGGTATTGGACTCGTGCAGGGCGCGCGCCGAACAGCGTGTACAAAACCACGGACTTTCCGCTCCAAAAACGGATCAAAAACGACCCGCGCCCACTTTTGTTCCGTCCAATCGGTGAGCAAGGGGCGATTTGGCCCCGCCTCCAGGGCGTTGGAGGGCGGTCGCTATATGCAAATTCATGGATCAAAATGCATTCACGCCCACTTTTTCTCGGGCCAATGGGGAGCGAGGTGAAAGGTCGAAGGCAGGGGGTCAAAGGCGAAGCCACGGGGCTTATATAAGCGGCTGCGTTCGTCAGAGATGGGGATGGATGGGATGGGAAGTTCGTCAGAGATGGGGATCAGAGATCGTCAGAGATGGCGTCAGACATCTCTCAAGGAGATGGGGATGGGCCTGGCATCTGCCTGGGGGATGGCCAGACGGAGGCCCCTGGAGTACCGGCGGAAAGTGGACGCAGCGACGTGCTGTTCTGGCACATGCTCCCATACCTGACCTGACCTGACCTGTTCGTCAGAAAAGAGTCGTCGTGTGCGTTGGAGTTGAGTGCAGTTGGGAAGTTCGCAGGAGGAAGAGTTCGGAGTTGGAGTCGGGGCGAAGAGGACGGAGCTGTGGAGAGGCGGCGGCGGCGAAGGCAGACGAGGGGGTGCTCGCGTCGGTGCCGGGAGCTGCACACCAGGGAGGCCGACGGCGCGATCTGGTCGAGGTGGAGACGCTCGTCGCGGGACCCGAGACAGAGTAAAAATCCTCCTTTCCCCGAGCATCAGCAACCCCCTCCTGTTTCCCCCCGCGCTGAGATAGTGCGACCAAGGGGGCCCCCTTCCCACCCCCTACCAGACACTGTCCGCGAGGCCCGCGGAGTTGAGGCACCACCGCCGCTCCGCGTCTCATCACCAGACGGGTAGGCCCGACACGGTCTCGGCCCCAGGCCCGCCTACCCCCTCATCCTGGAGGGTGGTTCTCTTTTCTTTTGCTTTGGGAATGTGTGTTGTCGGCGCCGTCTGTGAAGTAAAATTGTATAAGTGTTGCCGTGTGCTCGCGTAGTCGGTATTATATCTGCATTGTCGCATTTGCTTTTTGTCTTCTTTTCTATGTGCTTTTGGTGGAATTGTATATGTGTGCTTTCCGTTCATCGCGAATAAATGTGCTTTATGTTGAACTGTTTCCCGCTTCGCTTCGTCATTTCTCTCGTTGAATCCTCATCTTGCTTCACGTAAAGGGTTGGTAGTGGGCTGAATACGCCCGATAATTAATCGAACCGTCGAGGCCGACGATAACACCGCTCGGTTATCCCGATAGTACGGAACGGGTCGCTTCAGTGGCCCGTGTCCGAAGTCGACCTGTGGCGAGGTGCGATCGCCCGGTCTACCCTCCTTGTGGGTACTTAGGTAGGTCGAATTTGGCGAGCAACCCTATCCCACGCGGGGGCCGATTGGCTCGATCGTGGTGAGACCGAAAGGTCCACCCGTGACTGGTTCCCGGCGTTAGTCCGAGAGGGTCACGACTGGATTGTCCGTCCGGTGGGCGACGTGCCGCGATTCGAGTTACGTGGCCGTCAGCACGCCGGCGGGCGCGAATCCGTAACACTGGTGTCAGGTCGTGCGATACAAATCCATCGCCCTCCTCGCGGCACTGGTATCGGAGAACAGGAAAACGGGCTCTCCTGTCTCCAATTAAATTCACGGGAATCGGTCCAGGGGTGAGAGAAGCGACCCCCGATTCCCTCCTAATTACGAGCGATTCAAATTAACCCTTTAAGAGAAGCAAGATGGCGTCTCAAGGCGAGCGGGAGCCGGGGGTATTAGAAATGGATGTAGAATGGGTAGAATCCATGGTCCAGGATGGAATCCCCGTGCAGGAAATGTTGATTGTGCAGGAACACGGACTCGCCCAACTGAACCCAGAGCCCGAAATGGGTGCGGCAGCAGCCGCGGTGTATGACACCTCCCCTCCCCCTCTCCACCAAAACCCGCCGACCCTTGCCGAAACGGCTCACACAAGCGCACCCGACATGACCCAGCGATGCGCCATGCTGGCGGCAATGACAGCAAAGATGGATACAAATACAAATGAAATGAAAAAAGAAATGAAAAAGCTCCGGGGGGAGACGCAGAACATGGGCCGATGCCTGCAGGCGGGCATGAAGGCCGTGACCTGGGAGCTGGGAATGGCGACTCCACGTGTGGGAGCAAACGAGCTGGAAGGGGGTGCAACGGCTGACAGGCCCGCGGTGGAGGCGGGTAAAAAAATAATTCGGGGGGCGTGTTGGGCGAGGGTCGTGACAGAAGAATCGACGGTGACCAAAAGGGAAAAATTAAATGGGGAGACCAAAACGTGTGAGACGAGACACGAGGTGACGACAACAGAAACTTATAAATGTATAGAGACACGGGAGATAGAGGGTGAATTGGACAAGGTTAGTGACGCACACACACACACAGAGGTAGTGGAGGACCATGAGGTTGAGCTGGCGGACCGTGCAGGGACCCGGTGCGAGCAGCTGGATGGCCTCCTCCAGGAACGAGGGGAGGGAGTATGCCCCCTTGAGGCGAGTCACGACCAGGTGAGTTCGGTCGTGCTTTGCGAGGTTGGGGGGAGGAGTGCTGCGAACGGGTGCACGGAGAGCTTGGGGGGTATAGAGGCCCCGGAGACCCTTGTGGGGACACGAATCCCCAGTGTAGTTGTCCCTGTGTGTGTGGTGCAAGGTGTGAGTGCGTCCCCGTGTGTGGAAGCGACCCCGTGTGTGAGTGGTGTGGTGGCGATGGTGCCGGAGTACGTGCTTCCCAGCATGCCGTGTGTGGATGAGGCACCGTGTGTGAGAGAGGCCGTGTGTGTGGATGAAACGGCCAGTATGAGTGAGGCACCGCGGGTGAGTGCCCCCGCGTGTGTGAGTGAGGCACGGAGTGTGGATGAGGCACCGCGGGTGAGTGCCCCCGCGTGTGTAAGTAGTATGGTTTGTGTGAGTAGTGAGGCACGCGTGAGTGAACGGCCGAATGCAAGGGAGACCGTGTGTGTGAGAGAGCGGTATGTGAGGGAGATGTCGGTTGGCATGCGGGAGCACGCAGCCGCGTCTCCCGGGGTGAATGGAATGGAATGGAGTGTGAGCGTCGTAACACGCAGGTGTGCGTGGGTCGAATGGCGACGACGGCGACATGTAAAGAAAGAAAGCCGAGAAGCGGCTGTAGTTGTGTCGGGGACCGTGCCGGGTTCACCCAGCAGTGAGCACGAGGTCCGTGCTGTGCAACGCACGAGACCACCACGTGCTCGCTTGCGAGAGTGAAGTCCCGGTCCGGAAACGCACGCGGTGGATTTGCCGATCCCGCGGACGGACACAGTTTAGGCAGGATTACGGATTTGGACCGGACGGGTTCTCCACGCGATCGTGTGTGTTAAGCTCCAACGGGCAAAGCACATGTGTTCGCGTGGGGAACCCCTCGAGACGTGGGGCTTGTTTTTTTTTTTATGCGCACGGTGACGTCATGGCTGCACGTGTGGTTGGAATCCGGCAGGAGGGGTATCCCTGCCGGATGGTACCGTCCAAGGAGGGACGAGGAACACGTGCAGCTGCATGACGTCACGGGCAGGTGCAAAGTGCGCGAGCTCTGAGTTGCCGCGCTGGTGCTGCGCAAGTAAAGAAGAAAAGGAAAAAGCAAGCCTCACTTTCGGGCGCACAGGATTCCTGGGCAAGGGGTGGAAGACCCCTTGGCCTGGGCACAGGATGGAAACTAGTTAGGGGGAAGGGTTAGCTTGCAGGGGTAAGTCCTCATGGAGTCCGTGGAATGGATTAGGTAGAGGGATGATAGCGAGATTTAGGTTGGGAAATTGATTTTTGGGAAATAAAATGATTTATTTGGAGACAGTGACAGACTTGTGAATGTGTAGAGGGGGACGTAGTTTAGCTACGTCGTGTTAAAAGGAACGTGCTGTAGTTTAAGGGACGACGTGGGAGCACGAGTTAGTTTGGGGATGTAGTTTGGAGGATGGCAGAGTTCAGCGGTGAGTGTGTTGAAGAGTTGTTGGTGAGTTATGAGGTGAAGACATGATGAGTGAGTGAGGCCAGCGGGTCTGTGTGAGTGGAGCGAATGGGGAATGCATGGTGCGATGAGTGATTGGGGGGAGGAGTGACTCCCGCCCAAGGGACCCCGGGGTCAGTGTAGAGTGAGTTAGCTGGGTTAGTCAAATTGAAAAATGGAGGTCGTTTTGCTGTTGGTGGGAATGTAGGCTCGAAACCCATTTGGAGGGGTGCAGGAGCCCTGTTGACGGCTTGGGAGCGTGGCTGCGAAAGGTGAGTATCGCTGAGTGGGTACCCCGGGCACCAGGCTAGTCGGCCGTGGTAGGCCAAGGGCCCATGGGGGGCCGGGATAGCGTAGTGTGCACGGGTGCGCCTGCTTGGTGCGGGGGCCCGGGGCGCCATTAGCCGCGTGGGCAGTGTTGTGGGCATGGGTGACCCTCGGAAAGGGGCCCGGGAAGCCAGCCTGCCACGTGTGCGTTTCAGGGGAGGTGCCATGGGGGGCACTCCCCGGTGTTAGGGAGCTGGTAGGCTCGGAGGCAGTGTAGTGCCCGGGGGTGCCATCGTCGGAGAATCGGCAGAGGGTCGTGCCTGCCAAGGGGAGCCACGTGTCCCAGCCATGAGACCGTGTGAGGGCACGGAGAGAAAATTGGGGGGCGAGGCCCGAAATTGTGAGGACACCAACACAGGCGACGGGAATCTGGGTTGTTAGAACCAATAGTTTAAGCGAGAGGCGCTTGTTGAAAGCCCCGGGGTAGTTTAACAGTTAAATGGTTAGGATAGATTAGGAAGTGTACCCCTCCGCACCATCCATCCCCTCGCTCTCGTTGTGGGCCGCTGGACCCACTTTGGTTATAGATCGCCGAACTCTGGGGAGGCCATTCTGAGGCTTGAATTGGGCCTCGACACAGGACGCTCGCTCTCCCTTGTTCCCCTCCGGGAAGGGAACGTAGGGGTTGGGAGTAGGCTAGGTGACAGGATAGGTTAGCCGAACAAGGACGATAAAGGGGGTTAGGGGACGATTTATAGTGGGGAAGAAAATAATAAAAAAAAGTAAGTTGGGGCTAAATTGGGGTTTGACAAATTAAGGGAGTGGGTATGTACAGTGACAGGCAAAGGCGGTAGGTTGGGAGGGAGACAGGTAGGGTAGGTCCGAACCCGCCTTCCAAGTGGCCAGCACCACCGCACTCCCTCCACCAACCTCCACTCAACGGCAAAGACAGGCCAGCTTCATCTGCTGGCTGCGTTGCTGCAAGGCAAAGGCCGGCCCACTTCATCGGCAGCTGTTGTTTGCTGCAAGGCCTGTGGCATCGGCTGGCCGTGTTTTGCTTCAAGGCCTGTGCCGGCTGGATCGTCTGCAGCTGCTGTGCTGCAAGGCCTGTGCCGGCCAGTTCATCTGCAGCTGTGGTACTTCAAGGCCTGTGCCGGCCAGTTCGTCTGCCGGCTGTGTTTGCCTGCAGCGGCCTTCTTCTGCGGGCTGTGTTTGCCTGCTACCTTTGCCATGCCATGCCCACTGCACCAGCCCCGTTCACCAGCCCCGTTCAATTTTTGCTTTGCCCCCCCCCCCCTGTTCATTGCCATGTGCGCCAGGATCAAGGCAACAGTTTGCAAGCTGCGAGAACTGCCCCGTTGGCAGCTACAACACGGGCCTGCAGTGGCGGCCCGTGCACCGTGTTTGCGTCCATCCATTCATCCATCCATTCGTTGTGTTCATTGCGTGTGCCACTTGAGCTGGCACGGAGACTACGTTTGTGCAGCCCGTGCACCGTTGTGGTTCACTGCGTTCAGTTCAAAAGGGAAGGCCTTGGACTGCGTGTGAGCAGCCAGCCACGTTCCCTGTCACCTGCATTGTTTTGAGCCAGAGACTGCATGCGAGCAGCCTGGCTCCCTGCTGACTGCTTTTCTTTTGCAGAGTTCATTGATCCTGGGCCATGGTTTAGTGTAAAATTTGTAAGTTAAGGTTAAGATGTACTGTAAATATGAGTGCGCCCCCGGCATGTCTGTCCTAGCGCCGGCAATTTTATTTAAGTCGTCCGTGTGAGTGAGTTTGTTTAGGTAGTTACGCAGCCCTCAGGTTATTTATTTTGGGGACACGAATACCATGAATGTCGCACTCAGGGATCCGTAGGTAAAATGTACTAGGGGAAAACTACACATGATGGCACACGAGAATTTGACGACTCGGGACGAGTCTGTAAAAAGGGGAGGGGGTAGTGTTGTGGTTACCAAATTCGCAAACCACCATTCAGGTCCCTGAGGTGAGATATCTCGGTAAGTATATGTGTAGTTAGGCCCAAACCCGTTGTCTAGAGGGAATAAATGTCATTCATGCTGGCTGCGACTCTTCAGGATAGCCGTTTTTCTTTTACTATCTTTATTTTGGACCAACCGCCATTATTACCACCACCAACCACGTCTCAACAGTCGTCACAACATCAACCACCCACCACAACGCCGCTTCACCACAACAGCCACGACCTTTACCGTCACACCTCGCAACCGTCGCATCGCCACCGTTCTTGCGCCGCTTGTGGGTACCGGTATTGGACTCGTGCAGGGCGCGCGCCGAACAGCGTGTACAAAACCACGGACTTTCCGCTCCAAAAACGGATCAAAAACGACTCACGCCCACTTTTGTTCCGTCCAATCGGTGAGCAAGGGGCGATTTGGCCCCGCCTCCAGGGCGTTGGAGGGCGGTCGCTATATGCAAATTCATGGATCAAAATGCATTCACGCCCACTTTTTCTCGGGCCAATGGGGAGCGAGGTGAAAGGTCGAAGGCAGGGGGTCAAAGGCGAAGCCACGGGGCTTATATAAGCGGCTGCGTTCGTCAGAAAAGAATCGTCGTGTGCGTTGGAGTTGAGTGCAGTTGGGAAGTTCGCAGGAGGAAGAGTTCGGAGTTGGAGTCGGGGCGAAGAGGACGGAGCTGTGGAGAGGCGGCGGCGGCGAAGGCAGACGAGGGGGTGCTCGCGTCGGTGCCGGGAGCTGCACACCAGGGAGGCCGACGGCGCGACCTGGTCGAGGTGGAGACGCTCGTCGCGGGACCCGAGACAGAGTAAAAATCCTCCTTTCCCCGAGCATCAGCAACCCCCTCCTGTTTCCCCCCGCGCTGAGATAGTGCGACCAAGGGGGCCCCCTTCCCACCCCCTACCAGACACTGTCCGCGAGGCCCGCGGAGTTGAGGCACCACCGCCGCTCCGCGTCTCATCACCAGACGGGTAGGCCCGACACGGTCTCGGCCCCAGGCCCGCCTACCCCCTCATCCTGGAGGGTGGTTCTCTTTTCTTTTGCTTTGGGAATGTGTGTTGTCGTCGCCGTCTGTGAAGTAAAATTGTATAAGTGTTGCCGTGTGCTCGCGTAGTCGGTATTATATCTGCATTGTCGCATTTGCTTTTTGTCTTCTTTTCTCTGTGCTTTTGGTGGAATTGTATATGTGTGCTTTCCGTTCATCGCGAATAAATGTGCTTTATGTTGAACTGTTTCCCGCTTCGCTTCGTCATTTCTCTCATTGAATCCTCATCTTGCTTCACGTAAAGGGTTGGTAGTGGGCTGAATACGCCCGATAATTAATCGAACCGTCGAGGCCGACGATAACACCGCTCGGTTATCCCGATAGTACGGAACGGGTCGCTTAAGTGGCCCGTGTCCGAAGTCGACCTGCGGCGAGGTGCGATCGCCCGGTCTACCCTCCGTGTGGGTACTTAGGTAGGTCGAATTTGGCGAGCAACCCTATCCCACGCGGGGGCCGATTGGCTCGATCGCGGTGAGACCGAAAGGTCCACCCGTGACTGGTTCCCGGCGTTAGTCCGAGAGGGTCACGACTGGATTGTCCGTCCGGTGGGCGACGTGCCGCGATTCGAGTTACGTGGCCGTCAGCACGCCGGCGGGCGCGAATCCGTAACAATATATAATGAGGAATTATTTCTTTATACCTCGTTGTGATCTAGAATTCTTCAGTTGTTGTGGAATCTTATTTAACTTGTGAGGGTTTAACATTTAGCTGACTCAGTGTAAATCTCGTTACAAAAGTGAAAGACACGCAGAGCAAAATGACTGAACCACAACAAGAGCACTCTTTCAGGTTTAATTTTATTCTCTACTTGTGAGTTCAAAAATTCAGATGTTGGCATCCACCAGTTTATTCTCAAGTCTCTCTCTCACAATGAACTTGAGCCCCCATTTGTTGTGGAACTTTATTTGGTTCTATTTTTTTTTTGGTATACCTTGGTCGAGGCTCGTATGCGAGCTAACACACAACTCACAGCAAGGAGGCATGAGACAAGAGGGGCGGGAGTGGAAGGGACAAAACAGTGGGGAACAGACACATTAGGTGAACTGTGGAAGGGAGAGGGATGGGGATGGGACGGGGAACATGGCGAAGAGAAGATGGACATTACAGGGACTATTTTATTTATTCTTACTTAAACATTAACCGTTTAACCGACCCGATTGATGTAATGTACTTTCACGTTGTGGAAAGTGAATTAGAGTTTTATTATACTTGGTCAGTACCAAGGAGCACAAGCCACCGAGATGCTATACATCACACGTGCTTGCACTAAAAGAAGATTACAATTTCTGGTATTTATATGCTTTTCATGGGAGAGTGGTGGGGGCTGTTAAGCCTTAAACAAAGAACTCCAAAATGCAATACATGTCTTCCAGGTGAAAAGCAACTTTGTAATCATAACAACCTTGGTGTTATCAGAAAGGTCACTTTGTTCCAGATCAAGACAATCAACACTTTGGGCAAAAGACTCTTGGCCAAAGGGAAGGAACACTGACAGCCAATTTGACTAATAGCATAAAAATTAAATTTATCAAACACCAGCACAATTACAATTTAGAGTACATTAATATAATTATTTCTTCCACAATTCCCCCATTTTTTCCTTATAAGGAAAATTTTGATTAATTATGTTACACATGATCACCATATCCCATTCCTGAAGGAGAAAAATACATTACACAAGTTCAATCAACAATGGCAGCGAGTGCTCGTTCTCATAACAACCATTTCAATAGTGTCCCAGGCAAGTGTGTGCGTTTCCATTTAAATAGCGCACTCAACGGGAAACACAGTTGAAGCACTCTGTTGAGCTGAAGAGAAGGTAGATCTTGGCAAGCAAGGGCTTGGGCTCGATGCTGGGTTGAAGGTGATGAAAAGGATCAGAGAGGTGACCCAGAGTCCCAGCAGAGTTTGGGCCCTTGTAGCAGCTGTTTTTGCAACAGGTTTGATTCACCAAGCCATCTGTGCACGTTGGATGCAGTCACGACGGCTGCACGAGCCCCACCCACACCATTGAACACATGTTGCAGAGGACTCGACGTGTGGACCTTCAGGGCCTTCGTTGAGCATTGAAGCAACCACGCAAGTTCACGATGTATTTGCAGAGCAACAATCCGTGAGTGTGGTTGAGGACATTCTTCCAGGCAGGCACCACACAACGGTGACGTTAAGACTTTGCTCAACCTTCTCCTCAGTGGGTTTTTTATTTTCTTTTTTTTCACATTGCTCATCTTATCTCCTCAGGAAGGGGGTAGTTTCATGATCACGTGTTGAATGCCCAATCACCCAAATCTGGGTTCTCCCCATCGTCCAATCTTTCAGTGGAAGTTTTTCAAAGCTTCACTAGACGAAATCGTACATTGCATGGTTCAACTGCTCACAACACTCCAAAACAAACAAAATCAAGGTTAACATCGATTAAACATGCCATCATGTAAATGTCATGGGCTCATGTATCTCAACAAGACTGACAAAGGTTCTTGCAGAAGCATTCAACTTGCATTATCAATATTTTATCTCTTTCCTTATTATTTCCCTAAATGACAACTAAAATATACAGAAATCTCAGTTTTATGTGTACTCAAAACATTCATCATTTGCTATTTCCATGTAGAAAGGGCAACAGCCTTTATCAGGGTTCCAATTTGCAATCAATTCTTTTCACCAAAAATATTCCATCATCTATACAAAAATATGAAAGTAATAGTCTGTCTGCCAAACTGGAAATTTTACCCTAACCTCAGTCTCTGATAGTTTTTTTCTCTGTGGATTATTGTAGTATAGGGTCTAAGTTAACATCCTAGGGTGGGTGTGAAACTCTCACCCTTGGGCAATTTGAAAAATCCAAGATGGCGGCCAAAATGGCTTCCGCTTATAGAAACGCTACTATAGTGCCCTCAAATTATGCTGGAGAAGCATGTGATACATCAAAATAGGGGTTTCAATAAGTGAGAAACCCAAATTTCTGTACTAGAAACTGGTATGTTTAATTTTTTTCATAAATGTACATAATAATGACCTGAGTACCAGTTTAGTAATGTCGGAGAACAGCATCTTAGTTCGTTTACGACATGAAATGTGGTTTTATGATACAACATGTTAACAAAACTTAAAAGTAATTACTCCTGCAATTGTTATTCAAAACTACTTTCAGAAAAGATTTCAAAATTTACAAATACCATTTTTTGAAAGTTACATACACAAAGTTACAAACAAGAGGCAAGCCGATAATGACAAAGTTGAACCAGCATGTCACACTATTACAATCATTATAATCACATACCTTTGCAAACCATACTAATTAGTAAAGTAACATAATCACAATATCTGTGTTAAAACAATAATTTCAATCATGTCCTGATTATAATCTTTCAACCTGTTGCAATATATGCTCATAAAATATGGTTACTATATGCAGTCATTTGAAATACGGTAACAATTCAATGATTTGAACAATCAGACAGTCGAACAAAATACTGAACACACTCGAACAAATAAACATATGCTTCTCAATATTCATCATCAGTCATTTTCCACCATTGCATCATTTATCCTGGTGTGATGATTCCAGCATTCATCATCTCCTTCGCAATGGCAAAACACTGTGCAAGTCATGCCTGAACTGCAGCAGCTGCATCTGCGTGTGTTGCATGATTTTATTCCCCCTTGCAGGAGCATTGGATAACCTTGAGCAGAGCATCAGGAGCTTGTGCAGTGTTGGGAGGAAGCATGACTGCACTCAGAGATCCATCCTCCCTGTACCACCCATGGGCTGCTGGGTCAAGTGCTGGTGAGTTTGGCTCCAAGGAGTTCCTCCAGACTGCAACCTGGATGTGAGCCCGGGCCACATTCTGACAGAGGGTTTCATCGGTTGGGGATAGAGACTGGAGCTTGGGAGCATTGGAGATGTTCTTGCTCACCTTCTTCATCCACAGTTTGTACCTCGCATCATTTGCTGAATCAGTGTCCTCACCATAGCATGCAAGGACGAAGCGTGTACATTGTTTGATGACATCTTTCAGCTCAACTGTAATGTCACCAAGTAAACTGAGGGAATGCTTTTGGCTGCTTAGAACTCTGAGGGCAACTCCCTTTCCAATTCTGAAGTATGGTGCCACTGTCACATCCTGACAAACCATGCATTGGAAGAAGATCTTCCATAATCTCTTCATTATTGGCTACAGATGCATTGATGTCAATCACTGACGGACCCCTGATTGGTGATACCATCCACACCTGTAAAGTGATCTTCCCAAGATGACGGAAGTGGCACAGCAAGACAAAGATGTTTGTGTCGTCTGCCACCACGAGGCTAACTGTGGTTTGACAACTGCCAGCTGATGTCGAATGATGGTGTCACCCTCTTCCTGGGTGGTCTCCAGATCATCAGAGAACCTTTCCTTCACCTTCTCAATGACACTTGAGCGTGACAATGACCTCACACTACAACTGCTGTAAACATCATATAATTCAACTGAATTCCATAGACTGTCCTTGTTCTCCAGCATGAAGCTGAAGACAGCCTGCAGTCCTGGATCAACCACATCAGTTTCTGATTTTCTTCCTGTTGGTTGGATGTTTCGGAGGGCCATGAACTTGCACATACAGTCCCTGTGATATCTGGCATCTACAGCATGCATATCCAGGGCCCCCTCCAGCCGAAGCCTGACCTGAATGGCCCATTCATTATTATGTACTCTGCATCTTTCAAGCAAAAAGTCTTTGTAGGGCTTTTTATCATGCTCAGAGTATGTGGAGCGGCAGAGGAAGGCAGGTCTCCATCTCCCAGGGTGCTTTGGGTCCTTTTCAAGGTCACAAATCTCCACAATACAGACAATGTTCTCTAAAATTGAATTGAACACAAGACTTTCATAGTTTTCTTGGGGGTTGTTCTGGAACATTCTGTAATTCATATTTTGCCAGATTTGACTTGGAAGTATACCTGGAGACAGTTTTTGTGAAAGAAAATTGTCAAGTTTGGATTTGCTGATAGCTCTCCATGCAATTTGATGTGCAAGTCATCTCCATATTTCTGACTTGCATCGATAATTTACAATATTCTCTCAGGTCCACTGTTTTTCTGCAGAGCCTTTGATTCCTGTTCACAATCTTTTCCATACTTGATTTTGAACACACATTGTTCATTCAGGGTACACGTACACGACAAATTATCTACATCTACTAAGCACCACCAACACCACCACCAGAAGTACCTGTAAATAAACATGATGAATTAAGTTTTGGAAAGCAGATCTGTCATATATATATATATATATATATATATATATATATATATATATATATATATATATATATATATATATATATATATATATATATATATATATATATATATATATATATATAGTCACGAATTCGCGCCCGCCGGTGTGCGATCGGCCGCATAACTCCAATCGCAACCGCGTCGCCCACCGGACGGACAATTCAGTCGTGACCCTCCTGGAACTACCGCCAGGAACCAGTCAAGGGTGGGGGTTTAACCTCACCACAGCCCAGTCCGCATTCTACCCGTGCGAAATAGGGTGAATCGCCAAATGTAGATATACCTAAGTACCCGTGCGGGTAACCTACCGAGGGGCTGCACCGCGCTGCAGGTCGGCCTGGGACACGAACCGCTTAAGCGGTCCGTTCCGTACTACAGTGATAACCGAGCGGTGATATCGCCGACCTTGACGGATCCGATTCTCCTTATCGGGTGTTTAAAACCCAACTATTTATTCCACGATGTAAGATGGCACTTTCAAACGGGGAAAGAGGACACGACGAATGGGGTACATTGCACACAAGGACATTTATTCACTATACAGCACAACACAAGCAAGGGCAGTCATGCAATATACAAGTAACAAATAGAATTCAAAAGCAATACGACCGACTATAATTATTATTTACAAGCACAGTCACTTATACAGTCCAGTCGTTACTTAACAGGACACGGTGCCACAACATGCATACAAAAACAAAAGGAAAGACCTCCCCATAGGCAGGGAGGTAGACGGGGTCCGGGGACCTTTATAACGTAGGCCTTGGCTGACAATGGGCCCACGAGACCGTGCAGGTTACCTGCCCCCCCCCCAAGTGGTCGTCGAGTCGTGACGTCCCGCTCCCCCGACAGCAAGCGTGGACGCGCCTGGTTTCCGGGCCTCCCGCGTGGCCGGCGAACTCTCTCGGGCACTCCTCGTCCGGACGCGCAGGTCCACACCACACAGCCGGCAGAGCTGCACCTTCCGTCCGCGTCCTGGATGCACGGGCCCTCCACCGGACCCCAACCACAGGAACAGCTGAACCACCCCAGGAGCGCTGAACCACAGGAAGCACGAGCACCGGACCACCAAAGGCAGGCAAGTGTACCACGAGCCAGAAGAAGCAGCAGGGCATGGACCACCGGGAGACAGGGGAAGAGTCATGAACCACAGGGAGATCTCTCAGAGAGCCCTGAGCCTCGCGTACGGTCCACCCTTTATAGCACGGGGCTCCGCCCTTCGCTCCACCCAATTTTCGGCTCCACCTCCCTTCGAGGCGTTTCCAGAAGCCTCCCGAAAAGGGGCGTGCCCTCTCGCCCCCTCCCCGTGCGGAGGACAGGGGAAGTCGGTTTTGGCTCAGGTCCAAGGAATTATTCGCCCAAAAAGAGGCCCCCACCTTTTCTCACCTTTGACCCCCGGCTCGGATCGCACTTCCCCCACACCAAGCGCGGGGAAAATAGGTGGGAAAATCAGGCGGGAGAAGCTGCGCGCCATCGGAGATCCTAGTTGCTTCCCTCCTCGCGTTCTCGGACGGTTTCCGACGCAGAAAGGGGGTTGTAGCGTGGTCCGTGGAGGATGGCGTTCGCAAGCGGGTGTAGTGGCGAAGATGGTGGTGGTTGTTGTAATGGTGGTTCAAAATAACGATAGATAAAGAAAAACACTATCTCAAAGGGTCACAGTCCGGTGAACACGAATAAATCCCATTAAACAACGGTGGGGAAATCTTACTGAACACAGACTTACCGGGATAACTGATCTAAGGAACCTATATGGTGTTATGCAAATTTCCAGCCGTAACACTACCCCCTCCCCTTTTTACAGACTCGTCCCGAGTCGTCGAATTTTCGTGTGCCATCATGTGTAAGTTTTCCCCTAGTACGATTTACCTTTGGATCCCTGAGTGCGACATTCAGTGGATTTGTGTCCCCAAAATAAATAACCTACGGGCTGAGTAACTAACTAAACAAATCCACTCATACAGACAACTTAAATAAATTGCCGGCGCTAAGACTCACATGCCGGGGGCGCAAAACACATTTACACTTTACTCCTTAACCTTATAATTGTGCACTACACCATGGCCCAGGATCTATGGACTCTGTGGAAAAAGAAGCAGGGAGCCAGGCTACTCATACGCAGTCCAAGGCCTCCCCCTTTTTAAATGAACGCAGTGAACAAAAGCAATGCACAGGCCGCCAGTGCATTCCTGTGTTGTGACTGCCTACAGGGCAGTCCCTGCAGCTTGCGCAATCATCCTGGCACACATGGTAATGAACAGGGGGGGGGGGGGAATGCAAAACAGAACAGGGGCAGCAGGCATGGCATGGCAAGGCAAGCAGGCAAGGCATGGTAAGGTGAAACAAGGCTGTTGTAGCAAACAGCCAGCAGACGATCCGACCGGCACAGGCCTTGCAGCAACAGCCAGCAGATGAAGTGGCCGACACAGGCCTCGTAGTAAACACAGCCAGCAGATGAAGTTGGCCAGCCTTTTGCCTTGAAATGGAGGTTGGTGGAGGGAGTGCGGTGGTGCTGGCCACTCAGAAGGCGGGCTCGGACCTACCCGACTGTCTCCCTCCCAACCTATCGCCTCTGCCTGTCCCTGTTCATACCCACTCCCTTAATTTGTCAAAAATCCCCAATTTAGCCCATCTTATTTTTTTTGTTTTATTTTATTTTTATTTTTACTTCCCACTATAACTCGTCTCCTAACCCCCTTTATCGTCCTTGTTCGGCTAACCTATCGTCTCCTAGCCTACTCCCAACCCCTACGTTCCCTTCCCGGAGGGGAATGAGGGAGAGCTAGCATCCTGTGTCGAGGCCCAATGAAGCCCCAGAATGGCCTCCACAGATCTCAGCGCTCTAACCCAAGGTGGGTCCAGTGGCCCACAACGAGCGAAGGGATGGATGGTGCGGAGGGGTACACTTCCTATCTACCCTAACCATTAACTTTTAAACGAGCCTGGGGCTTTCACAAAGCGCCTCTCGCTTTAAACTATTGGTTCTCACAACCAAGATTCCCATCGCCTGTGTTGGTGTCCTCTCAGATTTCGGGCCATGCCCCCCCCCAATTTTCTTTCCGTGCCCTCACACGGTCTCACGGCTGGGACGCGTGGCTCCCTTGGCAGGAACTACCCTCTGCCGATTCCCCAACAATGGCACACCCGGGCACCACACTGCCTCTGAGCTTCCAGCTCCCTAAAACTGGGGAGTGCCATCTCTGGCAACTCCCCCTCTATGCCCACGTGGCATGTTGGCGCCCCGGGTCCCTTTCCGAGGGTCGCCCGTGCCCAGTACACTGCCCCCGTGGCATATGGCGCCCCGGGCCCCGCATCATGCGGGTCACCCTTGCCCACTACGCTATCCCGGCCCCCCATGGACCCTTGGCCTACCGCGGCCGACTAGCCCGGTGCCCGGGATACCCACTCAGCGATGCTCACCGTTCGCAGCCACGCTCCCAGCCTGTCAACAGGGCTCCTGCACCCCTCCAAACGGGTTTCGAGCCGACACTCCCACCAACAGCAAAACGACCTCCATTTTGTAAATTTAACTAACCCACGAACTCGCATTATTCTGACCCCAGGGTCCCTTGGGTGGGAATCACTCCTCCCCCCAATCACTCATCGCACCATGCATACCACATTCACTCCACTCACTCAGGCCCGATGGCCTCACTCACTCAACATGATTCCACTTCACTCTTCAACTCTCACACTCCATCGCTGAACTCGGCCATCCTTCTGACGACATTCCCTAACTACCTCGTGCTCTCTTGTCATCCCTTAAACTAGTAGCACATTCCATTTAACACTACGTAGCTAAGCTACGTCCCCACTACACACTCAGTCTGTCACTGTCTACAAAATCCAAAAATCAATTTCCCATCCTAAATCTCCACTAAATCCCTCTACCTAATCCATTCCACAGGCCCCATGAGGACTTACCCCTGCCCCATGAGACCGGTCCAACTAACACTAACCCTTCCCCCTTACTAGTTGTATCCTGTGCCCAGGCAAGAGGGTCTTCCACCCCTGCCCAGGGAATCCTGTTCACCCGAAGCGAGGCTTGCTTTTTTTTATGCGCATTCTCCAGCGCGGCAATTCGCAACCTGCGCTCTTACTCCCGTGACGTCATGGCAGCTGTTCGTGCACCTCGTTCCTCCTTGGACGGTACCATCCTGCAGGGATACCCCTCCTGCCGGATTCCAACCCTACGTGCAGCCATAACGTCACCCTGCGCATCAAAAAAAACAAGCCTCGCGTTTCCCCACGCGAACACACGTGCTCCGCTCGTCCGTAACCTGCGCCGTGCGCTCTGCGAACAAACACACTGTGCAGGCCACGTAGAGCTTCACACACGCCCGCCTGGAGAACCCATCTGGTCCAAATCCGTTGTCCAGCCTACCTTCTGTCCGTCCGCGGGATCGGCTAATCCATCGCGTGCGTTTCCGGACTGGGCTTCACTCCCGCAGGCGCGCACGTTGCGGCCTCGTGTGTTGCGCAGCATGGACCCCGCATGTGCTGCCGTGCAAACCCGGCACGGTCCCCAATGCAGCTACGGCCGCTACTCGGCCTTTGTCCCTCTGTCACCGTCTTCGTCGCCATTCCATCCACGCGCTCAAACTCCCGCGTGTCACGAGACTCACATACCTCACCATTACATTTACACACGGACATGCAGTTGCGTGTTCCCGCATGCCCACAGTCATCTACCTCACATACAACGACCTCACACACGCTGTCTCTCTCACATACCATGCTCCACTCACACGTGGCCTCTTTCACTCGCGGTGCTTCTTCCCCACACGGCGCCTCATCCACACATGGCGTGCTGGGAGGCATGCACTTCGGCACACTCACGAACACACCACTCACGCACGGGGTCTCTTTCACACTCGGGGTTTCTGTCACACGCGGTGTTTCTTCCACACATGCGGTCGCTTTCACACACGCCCTTGCACCCACGCTATGCGTGCGTTGCAGCACGCATTTTGCCACACTTGTGAACACGCATTTTGACACCACACTCATTACCACACACACCGGGACAATCACACTGGGGAATTGTGCCACCACAAGGGCTCCCGGGGCCTCCATACCCCCCAAGCTCATTGTGCACCCGTCTACAGCACTCGCCCCCTCAAACTCGCAAAGCTCGACCGGACCCACCTGGTCGAGATCAGCTTCAAGGTAGCATAGCGTCTCCCTCCGTTCCTGAAGGAGGCTATCCAGCTGCTCGCACCGGGTCGCGAAACAGTCCGCCAGCTCGCCCCATTGTCCTCCACTACCTCAATGTGTGTGTGCTTGTCCTTAACCCCGTCTAATTCACCCTCTATCTCCCGTGTCTCTGCCAACTCAGTCACCTCATGTATATTAGTTTCTTCCTGGATCCTCGTCTGTTTCCTCCTTCGTTCCATTTAATTCATTCTCAATTCGGTCTATCTCCCGTGTCTCTGGCAATACTTCTCTCTCCTCCAGTTTTATTTGTGTCTCCTTTATTAGGGTTGGTCCTAATTGTTCTTTCATCCGACGAGTGGTGTCGATCAAGTCCTGCACTACGAACATTACTCCTTATGGTGATATCACACGTCCCACCTCATTGCGCTGTTCCACTTCCTGACTCGCTTTAAGTTGTTCTTTCTCTCGGAGCTTTTTGAGTTGTTCATTATTGTTCCGGAGTTTTTCGAGTTGTTCGTTATCGTTCCGGAGTTTTTCCATCTCTGTGGACTCAAATTTTGCTCTCTCCTCGAGTTGATTAATTTCAAACTCGTATTCTTTTTGTTTTCTACCCCACAGTCTCTCATGCTCCTCATGGTCCAATCTCAGTTTCCTTCAATTGGTCGAGCTCCTTTTGCTGTTTCGTTCATTGTTCTTTCTCTATCTCCTCTTACTCTAGCCTCTCCTTTTCTTTCAATTGGTCAACCTCAAATTCATGTTTTTTGTTTTCTATCCCACTGTCTTTCTTGTTCCTCATTCTGCAATCTCTATTTCCTTCAATTGACTTTCTTTCTCCTGTCTCATTCCTTGTTCTTTGTGTTTTTTATTCCACTGTCTCTCTTGTTCCTCATTCTGCAATCTGGCCTTCGTTTCCAGCTGGTCGATCTGTACAGTGTGGTTCCTTAACGTTTCATTCTCCGTTCTCGTTCTTTCCTCACTCAACATCTTCAGTTCGTTTTGTAATCCCGTTTCTTTGTTTTGGTGTTTCAGTAACTCAGAAGCTTTTTTTTTCTAATTCCTTTCTCATCTCCGCACACTCCGACCCTGCTTTGGCTTCGAACTGTTTGATTTGCTCAGTGTGGTCCCTCAACGTTTCATTCGCCGTTTCCGTTCTTTCCTCTTTCAACGTCCTCAGCTCGTTTTGTAATTCCCTCTCTTTTCTCTGGTATTCCAGTAACTCAAAAGTTTTTCTCCATTTTTTCCTCTCTCTGTCCCTCCTCACTCGTTTCATCCCTTTTCTTGCTCATCTCCACATACTTCAACCTTGCTTCTTCCCTTTGTTGTTTCTGATATTTCTGTTCTCTTTTTACCTTCTCTTCCTTCAACCTTGCTTTTTCCTTTTGTTGTTCCTGATATTCCTGTTCTCTTTTTACCTTCATTTCTTGGCTTTCTCTGTCCTGATTGCCTGATCTTACCTCTTCTTTTAGCTGTTTTAATTCCAAATAGTGTTCCTTTTGTTTCTTTTCGAGCTCGGTTTTCCATTCTTCCTCCAATTGTTAAGCCCGCCCATGTCCGCCTGCCTTGCCTGCCATGACCACGTGGTTTGAAGCGGTGACTGAAAGCACTCGCCTTGTGTCGCGTCGTTCATTGCACTAAAAATAGCCGCCCGCTCCGTGCTGCGCTGATATGCGATCGCGCCGCTATCGTGCGGCTTCGAGTTCGTTTGTCGGCAAAGTTCGTGCTCAGTGTATGAGGGTGAGCTCCCCCATGGATCAACATCAGCGGCGAGTTTATAAATAGAAGAACCATCCCGGGCCATGGATCCTACATTATAACACATTCCTCCTACCCCCGGCACCCATTCGCCTTGAAAAGCCATCTTATTCCGTGGAATTTAATTTAAAAGCTCGAAATTTAATGGGAATGGGCGGGGGGGGGTTGCTTCACACAACCCCTGGTCTGATTCCCATAAATTTAGTTTGGAGACGGGAGAGTTTGTTTCCCGCTCGCTGACACCACTGTTACGAATTTGTGCCCGCCGGCGTGCGATCGGCTGCGTAACTCCAATCGCAACCGCGTCGCCCACCAGACGGACAATTCAGTCGTGAACTACCGCCAGGAACCAGTCACGGGTGGGGGTTTAACCTCACCACAGCCCAGTCCGTATTCTACACGCGGGAAATAGGGTGAATCGCCGAATGTCGATATACCTAAGTACCCGCGTGGGTAACCTACCGAGGGGCTGCACCGTGCCGCAGGTCGGCCTGGGACATGAACCGCTTAAGCGGTCCATTCCGTACTACAGTGATAACCGAGCGGTGTTATCGCCGACCTCGACGGATCCGATTCTCCTTACCGGGTGTTTAAAACCCAACTAATTATTCCACGATGCCAGATGGCACTTTCAAACGGGGAAGGAGGACACTATGAACGGGGTACATTGCACACAAGGACATTTATTCACTATGCAGCACAACACAAGCAAGGGCAGTCATGCAATATACAAGTAACAAATAGAATGCAAAAGCAATACGACCGACTTTAATTATTATTTACAAGCACAGTCACTTATACAGTCCAGTCGTTACTTAACAGGACACGGCACCACAGCATGCATACAAAAACAAAAGGAAAGACCTCCCCATCGGCAGGGAGGTAGATGGAGTCCAGGGACCTTTATAACGTTGGCCTTGGCTGACCGAATGGGCCCACGAGACCGTGCAGGTTACCTGCCCCCCCTTAGTGGTCGTCGAGTCGTGACGTCCCGCTCCCCCGACAGCTAGCGTGGACGAGCCTGGTTTCCGGGCCTCCCGCGTGGCCGGCGAACTCTCTCTGGCACTCCTCGTCCGGACGCGCAGGTCCACACCACACAGCCGGCAGAGCTGCGCCTTTTGTCCGCGTCCCCGATGCACGAGCCTTCCACCGGACCCCGACCACAGGAACAGCTGAACCACAGGAAGCACGAGCACTGGACCACCAAAGGCAGGCGAGTGCACCATGAGCCGGAAGAAGCAGCAGGGCATGAACCACTGGGAGACAGGGGAAGAGAGTCATGAACCACAGGGAGATCTCTCAGAGCCCCGAGCCTCGCGAACAGTCCGCCCTTTATAGCGTGGGGCTCCACCCTTCGCTCCACCCCATTTTCGGCTCCACCACCCTTCGAGGCATTTCGAGAAGCCTCCCGAAAAGGGGCGTGCCCTCTCGCCCCCTCCCCGCGCGGGGGACGGGGGAAGTTGGTTTTGGCTCAGGTCCAAGGAATTATTCCCCAAAAGAGGCCCCCACCTTTTCTCACCTTTGACCCCCGGCTCGGATTGCACTTCCCCCACACCAAGCGCGGGGGTAAATAGGCGGGAAAATCAGGCAGGAGAAGCCGCGCACCATCGGAGATCCTCCTTGCTTCCCTCCTCGCGTTCGCGGACGGTTTCCGACGCGGAAAGGGGGTTGTAGCGTGGTCCATGGAGGATGACGTTCGCAAGCGGGTGTAGTGGCGAAGATGGTGGTGGTTGTTGTAATGGTGGTTCAAAATAACGAAAGATAAAGAAAAACACTATCTCAAAGGGTCACAGCCCGGTGAACACGAATAAATCCCATTAAACAACGATGGGGAAATCTTACTGAACACAGACTTACCGAGATAACTGATCTAAGGAACCTATATGGTGTTCTGCGAATTTCCACAGCCATAACAATATATATTCAAAATTCTGAAGCACTTACGTCTCTGCTCACATGTCGAAACTTGAAGCCTTTGTTCTTATCTACACATATGCACATGCACCATCACCACCATCATGCAGAAAGACCTGAAAAAATTGTTCTCTGTTACAAAATCAGTTTTGAAAATCATGAAGCAGTTGGATTTCCACAATTCAGATAATTTTCAGCAAAACAGCATCAAAGTGCCCTGACTGATGCAGTGCTTGCTTGACACACATTATGCCTGTAAATAGCAGGAAATCTCTGTGCAACAAATTACAAAGAAGAAACTGGGCTTATGTTGGCCAACTATAATATATGTAGTTGCTGTCATGTTCGTGAAGTCGTATGACATTTTGTGTTGGACACCATGGGCCTCTCCGCGCAAGTATTTTCTTCCTAAAATCGCTAATAACTCAAAAAATAACAAACACCCAGTTTTCTAGGCTAAATTTCTGAATTGAGCATCCTCTAAGACCCCTATTTTGATGTATTACATGTCTCTCTCGCATAATTTGGGGGTACCATAGTAGTATTTCTAAAAGCGGAAGCCATTTTGGCCGCCATGTTGGATTTCTCAAAATGCCCAAGGGTGAGAGTTTCACACCCACCCTAGGATGTTAACTTAGACCCATTACTACAATAATCCACAGAGAAAAAAACTTTATCAGAGACTTTGAGGTCACCTCATTCGGCAGACAGACCATAAGCTACTTCTTTCAAGTACCGAATCCAAAGCAATTCGATTTTGCCCAGTTACCATTTTCACATTCACATCTGCTAAACAAATTTGTAATCTCAAAACAAAAGTTCATATCAATTTTAACCAAGAGAAACATGATGGTTCATTCTCAATGAGTTCTTTTTTATGAACTTAGTCTGAAAGTAACTAACACAGTTACCGCACAAACCTCATTAATTGCTTACTGTTCCCCATGTTTATGCATGTGACAACAAACCCAGTGCATGCAAACATTATCATGAGTATCACTTGTTGGTCCTTTTGACCATAAGATTATCCCCATCACTACCATTACAGGTCAAAAAACAAAACGGTGTGCAAACCCCCCAGGATGGGAGCTCCACTCCGCTCGGCCATCCTGACATCGAGTTGCCGAGCTACAGATCACACCTTGGCTGCAGAGCATCCATTTTGAAACAAGAACTTTGATAACATTGTTACAAAATTTCTCCAAACAGTCTAAACAATACCAAAATGCTAACATTGTTTAATTAACTTTATAAGCCTCCATTTCTTTTCTTTTTTACCAATGAAATATCTCGGAAAATAATGTTTAACCAATCTCTATCATCACTTCACAATTTCCATCAACGTTTAAATCTCTGACATTGTCCATCTCTTCACTTCACTCACCTCAAAACAGCAACATGCTGCAATATCCAACTCACTGACCCAAACCATCTAATCACATCCTCTGACCTCAATATGAATTCATTTCCTTTATCAAAGCAAATAAATACAGTTTAAACCTCCGTTTTTTTGTGTTTTTTTTAAACAGGTGTATAAAAATTGTCAAATCATTTGTCAATAAACAAAATTCTAATCAAATTATATATTTCATGAATGAATCCGCCAAATCAATAATATAGCAGCGGTGCCTCCAGAGAAGTTTTGCTTTCTGCCATTCGTGCAGACAGCTGACCTTGGCAGACAAGCTTGCAGATCAAAAGACTTTATTTTATTTTTTTTCCCCAGTGTGGAGCTTGTTACATTTCTTTGTCCTGTATTTTAACCCAATTTTTTTTTCACTACCTGATGCACTTCGTTAAACAGAACAATCATTATAAAAGGTAACATGAATTCATTCATCTATAAACTTTAACATTCTCAGACTAATAAAACCAGTACGCCAAGTTCAACGTCCATCCGAGGACATCATCTATTATCTGTGAATCGCCCCACGTGCCAAACACCAATAGGGAGTTTGGGAGATGGTTGTGACTTAACTTCAGATTTATCTGAAAATCATTTGTGGTATAAATCCTCATTCATCACAAGGTACCAAAATCATACACAACTACTTTTACAAATCATTTTTTTAATCATTCCAAATCAACCACATTTCTATATCATTTTAAGCACGAATCAAATCGAATTTTGAAAATATTTCTCACGTCGTCGGGCATGGCATGTGCAATTCGACACCGCAGCCCCCACCCTCCTGAATCTGCATATGAATCGAATTCCACAGCTAAAGCTGACTCAAACACAGACTCAGTGGAGAGAACATGCCACCCCAAACAGACCCAGTGGAGGGGGCCGGCCCACAGTGCAGCTCGCGACCCTCGCGCCACAAACACCAAGCCAAAAATGTATACAAAGTTATCAAACAGTGAGAAAACCATTTCAAGGAGATTCGTGACCTTGGCGTTATCAGCACCAAACCACGAACAGCCAGGC
>NC_140976.1:39747837-39872837 GCF_056783735.1 Eptatretus burgeri | reverse complement strand
GCAGCACGTACCATTTTTAAAGTCTTTGGTATGATTTGGCTGGGGTGTGAACCACCGACCTCCTAGACTTGGAGAGCGTGCCAACCATTACACCAGAGTCTGGTCCTTTGTTCATACCTCCACCAAAATTCATCATCACTAAGAATCATAAATGTAAAAAGAAAAGCCAGACATTTTCAGAGCACTGGAGGAAGGCCTCATCTCATGTAATCCACATATTCACCAGTGCGAATGAGCAGAAATAGGAAGTGAACCCGCAGCAGTCAGCTCATACTTTATATTTTGTTTATTCAAACATTTTTTCGATCACTCCAAGTGCAAGACAATTCCAACATTTCATTGCATGGCTAATTGGGTTATTCTCTTGCAGACATTTTGATCCACAATCAGAAAAGTTAAGCCAAATTACAAGAAAGTAGAAAAACCTTCGTCAATCAAACCCTCTGTGCAAATCATGAGCTTCAACGCTGGTCCCCAACACTATGCTGCACAATTCAAGACAATAAAAGAAGTGCTTGTTTGGAAACTTTCTGTAACAAACTTCGATCCTACACAAGTAAACCAGAACATTATTAAAAAAGTTAGAAAAGGTTATTGCTCAGAGTGAAACAAATACAAAACGTTAAGGATGGATTAAAAAAAAAAGAGCATTCCGTCCATCATAGTGTTCCAGGTGATGGTCTTGTTTTCAGATACAGTTAAAGCTATTAGCGAGTAAGGAAGGAAGCCAAGCGACATTGTGGTTTGAAGTGCGAGTATAGGAATGTGCCAACAAACCTCGCTGTTGGCAGCTTGAGAGGACTGGAACCGTAACGAATCAGGAAAATAAATGGCGATCAAATATATCATACCGGTGTGCAATTCCACCATCTATGAATATCAACTGTACTTGACTCTGGAACTTTACTTATTACTTTATTTTAAAAGAAAGAGAAAGGGGGGGGGGGGGTTATTTGATCATTGAAAGCCAAAAAGGTCTCCAAGTGCCCAATCACCCAATCAAGCAGATAATTAATCCCTTTAAGGAAGAAAAATCCCTTTTTAAATTTTTAACCAAATGCAGTATAATCTGATAAAGATTCAGCCCATCTGTTAAAAAGAGAAATATACATTACCCCAATGTTAGGGGGTACTTCACCATCTTTGACCGAAATCACAGCTGGAACCCATTGTGGCATGGATTCCACATTGGAATATCATCAAATTGGCTAATTAATCAGAATAAAAGGTTACTTTCTCTTTTAAAATGACCATTCCTAACCCACCCCTAAAACAGCTTTCTCTCTCTTTTAATGGCTCCAACCATTTGCACCTTGTCCAGCCAGCTGGGGATTGCTCTTGGCCAAAATCTTGCTGGTCTCCTGCAGAACTGGCTGGTCAGGCCAGACATTCGACTGGTAGGGTGACGGTGATAACTTTGCAAAAGAGACCGTGGGATCTTTAACGTCCACCAACGACCCAGTGCTGGTAGACGACTCTTCCGGTTTGACAACCATCCGAGGGACGGCCCAAGCATTGATGCCTCACCCGATGTGTAAAACACCAGGGTGGAAGTTTATAGTTGGGTTAAGATTCGAACCGAGGCTAGACAGCTCAAAGGCAGGTGCACTTATCTCTTCTGCTATCAGCTCCGAATATTATGATGAACGGGAAATCGAGAGGGTGGACTTTTCATTCAAAACAAACAAACTTGAAGGCAAAGATAGTGGAAATACACCAACTTGCAAAAGTCTGATCAAAACAGATAAAGCAGCCAAAACAAGTCCAGAGTATCTTTTAAAGAATATTGCAATCGTTAATTGTATCAGGTAAATTAATAAAATGGTATTTTATGAACTAATGCCAGATCAATACAAGAATTCTCTTCCCTGAGACATCCTATATTATAAGAGCAATCAGCGTCCACAACCCTCCTTGACCATGTTGCGGAACGTCGGCCGAGGCCCTCACATTTTCACCTTCAAATTCATTTTCTCCAAAACCGCTTGATCAATTGATAAGTTTGAACATAGGAGCACCAACCCATGGATTACTTTTTAACAAAGTTATAAGGATTGGATGGAAAATGTGACCGGTGTTCCAAAAAGTCTTGATTTCTGTCGGCATGGGTTGCAGGGTGTTTCACTTATCAGGAATAAACGGCCTCGGCCGGATTACTCGAGATTTAGGAAGTATTGTGAAATTCCTTCAGTTTGCCACCATTCATGATCGTGTTCGAAACTATTATCTTGAGTGAGCACAAATTGTTAAGATGTGTCAACTCAACCTCCACCACACAGAGCCCTTAACGGTTAATTGTGGCTCGTTGGTAGTACCTTTCAGGCATACCCGTCCTCAACTTCGATTGAGAGGTTCGTGCACGGCTGGATTCACCGATGGCATTTTGCTCCGTGTAAGTACGTGGCCTTCGCTCGCCGCTATTCAAGTGACATAGCAATCTCGACCCAGCAAATATTTACCTCGACCTAGTTGTGCTTCAAAAGGTTTTTTTTTGGCAAATATAGCAATTCCAAACATGAAAAAAGAAACAATTGTTGAAACTGGATTTTGGCACAATCTGGTTATATTATAATTACTATGTGTCAACAGATTTGCCTAAAGCGAGGAGGGGGGTGGGGGGGTGGGGAAGAAAAATAGAAAGGATTTTGTTTTTCAATCATTTTGGCCGCACAGTTCAGTTAAACGCTTGAAGTCCTTGGAATTCATGTCGTCAATGGTGTTGTATGATAATGTGCACTATAATCACAAGGTTATCAGTAATCTCACATCTGCACGTATGAAGTGTGTCGTGATGCTAATCCATAGGATTGTTGGGACGTAATGTGGTGTCCTCCTTCTTGCATCACAATCGCACAACAAAAGTAAGATGTCCTGATGGTAATCCACAAGATAATTGTGATGTTGCAATGTGGTGTCACTCCTACCTTGTTTGGTTGTTTTGAGATTTCATCCCTCTGTATTTACATATTTTTTTAAAAATTACGAGAGGTCATCAGTAATCTCACATTGGGGAGCAGCAGCACATCGGCTCAGCTCATTCTCTGAACATCTTGCTTTTTAAAATAGTTCAATAATAAAATTAAAAACAAATGTATAACTCGTTTCATTACCCATCAACTGTGGCAATCAGGTCGACTCTGCTCATAAGCGACAAACCACTGGTGAATGGAAAGTCATGCTTGAAAAATAAAACGATCCATTGTTCCTCTGACTGCGATTGGATTAAAAAAGCAGAAGAAGAAAAAAGCTCAATCTGCATCTGTCCAATCAGTGGAAATGTAAAGTATTGGAAAGGAAACTAATATGGAATGGTCGAATGAAAGCATAATTAAAAGAAATGAAGGTGAACAACTGAAGAAAGTGGGAAAATAAAGTGTACACTAAAATTCAGCAAGATTGATGAAAAAGAAAAAAAAAATCAACAAAGTTTCCAACATTTGTTGCCCAAAGACCAGACCCCATTTTCATGATGGAGCATCAAGAAATCCTGACTGACACTCAAAAGACATCCTGTCTGGCCTTTTATGAAATTAACTGAATATCCTTCACCTCTCTCCAATCGTACACCACAGCTGGTTGTTTAGAGTGGTTTTGATGCCTCACGTGCAGATGCCATTTTCTTGCGCTGTGGTGACGAGGCAGCCGTGGTTCGGCACAGACCCGTGTGCCTGACACATGCAGCAGGTGGCTCATCGCATGCTGTCTCTATCCAATGACTGGCCCTGAAGTTGTGGGTGAAGCATTTGGTCCACCATGCAGGAGCTGTAAACGGCCATAATCACTGTACCACTCCTGAAGAAGTGCACACAGGTACACGCACATTAAACTGATTACTTCGATGTCGATGAGAACAAAAAAAAAAAAAAAAGAGCAACATTAACATCAATTCCATTATTAAATTCCTTTCTGGAAAATCAAAATCCTTTTCTAACCAAAATTAATTCTAATGATGACAAAACTTGAATTTGCAAATGTGTACTCGACAGGTAACATCACCCCAGAGAAGCAATGAGACGACACAAGCCTGTCGAGCTAGTGGCTCGATAATGTTATGAACAACTCATACATTTACATGGTGCACACACACCGACAAAAAATGTCTGTGTGAAACACCAGTCACACGCATACTGGGCCAATTGCCACCAAACTTGACACAGACCAAATTAGACCTGCCTAACATGGGCGACTCGTTTAAAATATATATTTTTTAATGACTATTAATAATGAGGATATCACCAAATTAGTCCAATTCTCCTGCCCCCACCACGATTCTCTTGCCCTCCTCTCCCCCCACCCCAGCAGTTCTCCCACCTCCCCAATGGGCCCTCCAATTACCCTACAACCCCAGTTCGCCAACTCTCCTGCCTACTACACCCCCTCCCCCCCGGCCCTCTAGCTCTGTCACCCCCCTTCTCATCCCCCCCCCCCCCCCGAGTACCCCTGCCAATATGAACATAAAATATTGTTATGTTTGTGGGGCAGATGGAGGAATTTAAGAAAAGATAGGATTGTATAGAGTAGCATGGTCCGTGGAATTGTAGGAGACATTTCGATGCAACTTAAGTTGGGAAACTGTCAGCTTATGTTATTACGGGGGGGGGGGGGGGGTGCTGTGTTAGCTGGGGTTGAAGGACAATTACTTCCAGTATGTGATTTCCTCCCTGTGTCCTTTTCCTACGTTTTTGCATTTCAAGACCGGCGATAAAAAGTGATTGCGTCCTTGAAACAACCAAGCTGCATGCAACAAACCACGGCCCTGGAGTGGATGATTAATGGGTGTGATGTAATGTATACAGGGACGAAGGCTCCGGAGTGGGAACAACAGGGTTAATCAGGACACGGGCACAGCATCCGAACATGGGCAGGTCGCATGACTCTCTTAACCACGCCACGGTGCACCAATTTATGCATGCATTACTAAAACATCTCATGTAACATCAGAGGAGGAGAGAGTTCGGATCGGAGTCAGGACACGTAGAAGGTGCGCACAGAAGCGAGGGAGGAGATGGCGGTTAGAAGAGAAGGGCATTACGACTGACTTCCCCTCGATATGGTGAAGAAGGCTACACGATTGTCGGTTCATGCTGAGGCGAATTTGCTCGTGGGATGCAGCAAGACGCTGCCCATTGACTGTTTGGCTGGGCCGTGTGAGACCGTGCCTCAAAGCCTCGTGTTGTGCCATTGGGGAAGAAGGCGGCGCCATTTTGCAGCCGTCGGCACGTGCGATCGTGAAAAGACGTTGCACGGAGGTTTTTGAGCCTTAGTGTTGAATATCATATCACCGCCCGAACTACTTCCCGTACGCTTCCCGCCAAGAGAGCGGCTTGGCATCATAGGTCGGTGAATGTGTTTTCCTGCGCAGTGGCGGTTTTGCAAACCTCAAGCTCCAGAAATTAATCTCTGGCCATATTGCC
The DNA here is from genome assembly GCF_056783735.1 of Eptatretus burgeri. Taxonomy (NCBI): domain Eukaryota; kingdom Metazoa; phylum Chordata; class Myxini; order Myxiniformes; family Myxinidae; genus Eptatretus; species Eptatretus burgeri. Next base: position 39,867,423 of record NC_140976.1, on the reverse strand, counting down.
AAGTGCTGGGAGAAAGGGAGGATTTTTCTTTGATGTATTCTGTCCCCTTGTCTGTGCGGAGACACCTTAAATCGGAATTTAGTTTTATGTCATGTTCCGTTTTAATTATTCCTCTCTGAATAATTACCATTGCAAATATTTGATTTATTGTCATGAAACCCCCATATTTATTTAAGTTGCTTGTGTTCTCTTATTTGTCGTGGGTTCGAGTGTAAACCCTTGTCGTCCGTCCGGGTGAACGTGTCTGATGCATCCTCGCCGCATGCGCTATAATCTCCAAGGATCATATGTTCGCCTCCAAGGAAGAACTGTTTGGCTATCCATCCAGGAAGGGGCTAAACCCCCCCTCCCAGACACAACAATATGATTCAAAGATCTTTTACTACAAAATATTTTTTTTTTTCCCCCCCATCAGCACCTGGATCTCGTTCTTGTACATTTTTATGCTGAGATCACTCTTGGTCCTGTTTCGCTGTCCACGGAACAGAATTACACTCTGCAGGTCGGGGATTGGGGAGAGGTAAAATAGTCAGGGCGAGTCACAGTAAACATAGTGCAGTCCACGATCAAACAATCACTTGAGGAGATGAATGCTGACAAACCGAAACAATTTTACTTACAGGTCCTAAATTTGTTGAGGGAGAAAACAAGTGGTGTTAAGTCCATCCGACCGAAAGACGTCTGGCTCTGAGCATTTTCCTGTGCTAAGCTCCACTTCGTTGTGTACAAAAATATAGTCTTCTTATCACGTTTGCCAGTGTTCACTCCACCCTTTGTACTGTGCCCATTGCAAGTCTGGCTGCCCCATCAGGTCACATTCACATACCTTTGCTTCCAATGGTGCATTGAGAGCCTTGTGCTTTGTGTATAATATCTGTACTTTGCGATACTAAACCTGCCAGTGTTTGCGAATGGGAAAAAAAGACTAGGCGTGCCAATAAGCCACATGCGAGCTGGCAGAATACTCTCGAGGGATGTGTACTGGCCTTTGAGTTGGGTTCGAATCTTGACCTCGACTCAGCTATAAACAGTCACCCTGGTGTTTTGCATGTGAGGCTATACATGAACACATTTGCCTTCCATCGCAAAGACGTTAAGCTGGAGAATCCCTTCTATCAACAATGGTCGTTTGTAGATGTTGTCCTTCGTGATGAGTTGGCAAGTCATCGCCGGTATCCTGAATAAATTACAAACGCTGCTCTAACTTACAGGGGACACTGACTGCATCAGCACCATAGCCACACTCCAAGCATTGATGAAAATCAGCAGTCATACGCTGCACACGAATGAATGAACGAGTGAATCCACAAGTACAAAAGAATAACTTGGCAGATATGAGCAGAGGGAGGAGGCCACACTGCTTTTGTTTCCTAATCCTTTGTACTCTCGAGCAAATGTCATTTTACTCGCAAACTGGGGTTTTGGACGAACCACCACGGTCCATGACGCATTTGAGAGGGAACTGCACCATTATACCACGAGCACAACCTTACGAGTGAACATTCATCATCGTTTGCATTGAGGTTCACATTTTTGGCATCAAACCCTTTAATTTAGATTTCCTTATGATAACACCACCGTATGCCTACCTTGCATGGTCATGCGAGTCCATGGAGTGTTTTCGCGCAACACAGAGGCTTCCTTGTCAGTTTGGCCATGCAGGTGTAAAAATCCAGAAAACCACGAGCGACGGTAACCAAGTCTATGTCCCACTGTTCTTTACCGAAAATTTTCACCATTAACTTCACATCCACAACCATTTGATTAACTAACATATCCCATTAAACCATGAGACAGGGAAGTTGGTCAAGATATCAGCAAACATCAGACTTCCCTTTTCGAGATGTACCACGGGATCATTCACGTCCACAATGTACAGTGTGCGGCAAAGCTGGATTTTTAAGTCACTGAAGGATTTAACAATGCAAGATGCAGTGTTGCTTGTTGATCCTGCACCAGAGCTTTCATCTTGCTTGGATTTGAATTTAAAGGGGAATATCCAGGACCAGACAGTTCATGCCAATTGGAACATCCTTCCATATCACTACATTGAGTGCCTGCCCCTCACCCCCAATACCACATCATCCCCCAAAATCTCTTACGTCATTCTCCTCATTCATACTCAAATGGGGTAAAGATGTTCCATGACAGTCCAGCTGTACAATCTCCGCTTCTGTGAGAGCTCCCTCCACAACAATCCCTTCATCATCTGCAGAAAAGGTGAACAATTGGAAGAGGTGGGTGAGAGAGGAAATAAAAAGAAAAGCTTTTTTTATTTTTATTTTAAATAGACTGTTTATAATACATTGTCCAAAGCTTATATCTCCATCCATCTGCAGCACGCGTCGATCTTCTGACACGTACTTGGTTAAAGTACCCGCGTGCTGTGAAAACGTGCGAACGGTGCAAGGAATGTTTTACCGTCGGCGGATGTGTTCAGTCGGTTGTAGTTCATGCGGAAGAGAAACGCTTCCAGGATAAAAGCCACAATGATAGTTAGGACAACCTAAAAGGGACAGAAAAAAAGAAAAATACAGAGATGTTCACTTGAAAGTCAACAAGTACAAATTTCTCCGAAAGTTTTGCAGCACCTTTTCCCAATGGGGAATCTCTCCATTGTTTGAGTCCAAAAAGTTAAACTAGACGATAGGGAATATATAATTTAAAAAGTGATGTCACTGTGCACAGTGCGATTTCATGCAGCCCAGCTCAAAACTTGGTAATTCAGCTTATTTTCACCATTGTGACAAGATAGAAGATCATGAAGTACAAGCGGCTCCACCGGGAGGTCTGGGAGACGACACCTTCCTGCACAGACGTACACATCACACGTGAGTAAAGTTTCCAAGCAGCAACACAAGTTTATGGTTTTCAAACCTCTCCCCGAAAAAAGTTATGCCAAATGTCCTCACAACCCACCATAGTGATGTACCAGTTGTTGACAACTGTTAGTCCGAAGAGGGTGACTGTGGACAAAACATCGTATCGGTTAATGGGCAAACTTGGAACAAGACATGAAGTAAAAGGTGTGAAGTTTCAACGTTTTTTGATCTACCGTTGTAACGGACCTGAGTGTCATGCCTTTAGTGCCCTCATTCCATTGTCATTTGTTCTTCATCACTCAAAGGACTCAAAACAACTATTATATCCCTGGAGTAAGAATAAATAGACCATTAAGAATAAACAACTATTATATCCCTCAACAACCCTTACTACTTGGTCAGTGAGTGCCTGGATGATCAAGCAAAGGTTCCACATCAAATCCCTAAACTCTGGACAAGATAAAACTTCGGGTATTTGCATTGGCATATAAGCAAGCAGGTTTGGCCACAAGAGATCGTCCTTTCCATTTAGTAGTAACAAGACCCAGTGTCACAAATTATTTATTTACTTGCATCTGTCCAGGTGGTGTATTGGTAAAATGAGTTGTTAATGCTTGTACGTCCGATTCGATACGGAACCAGTTGTTTGTTATGCATGGCCGTGTAATGTTTGTTGAGGCCAGAATCTAAAAAGAAAGAAACAAGTCCTATTGTAGTTGAGACTTTAACCTGTTTAGAATGATCGCTGGGTTTGAGAGATTTCTAGGTACAATGTACGAGAGGTTTGTAGAGGGAGGAAATTTCGTGAATGTTCTCTCTCCATGGACATATAAATGGGAATCAGAGTAGAGGAGAGGAAAAGAAGAACAGCAAGTCAGGAGTTACTTAACGTACCATTCCATGTTGGAGTTTGTTTTTTTTATCTTGGAAGGTTGGTTGCATCATCAGGGCAGTAAAAAAAACAACAACAACAACTTTACAGCAACGCAGGGAAAGGTGAAAGACATAACACGACATTGTAAATATGAACGATTAAAATAGCAAGGGAAGGTTCTGATGTCGTGTAACGCTGGCCTACCATTTGGGTCACCGACAGAGATAAAACAACAGAGTTTGTAGGTCTGTAAGAACAACTGGTCAGGAGGATTGTGGGAGTGAAGAGGGTGGATAGAATGAGGATGGATGAACTAAGGGAGGAGATTGGTGTGCAGATGAGATTGGTGAAATGCCGGCTGAAATAGGCTGGACACTTGGTGTGGATGGGGGAAGAGGGAATGACGAAGAGAGCGAATAGGTTGATGGAGCAAGGTCGGAGGAAAAGAGGTCGACCATGGTTGAGATTGGAGGATTGTGTGAGGAGGGGTATTCGTAAGGTAGTGGTGGTTGGAGAGCGGATCGAGTTGGCTCAGGACAGAGGGAGGTGGAGGAGTATCGTGGTCAAGGTAGGGCAGAAGCTTGGTAACAATGGACCTCACCCCTCATAAAAGGGAAGAGAAGGAGAAGACGAGGTGTATAAAATACAGAACATTTATAGTCATTCAATTCGATACATGCTGGGAAAGCAGAGTCCTCTGAATTAAGGAACGGATCTGTGTACGAGAAGGGAACAAAGTTTTAATGACGGAAGTTAGGATGTTAAATGGATGTTTTTTTTTTAAATTTTCTTCACCGGAAAATGGGAATGTCGGATGCTTTTATGCACTGCCTCGGATGGGTTCAACTCACGTAGTGCTCGCAATGACGTCGTCCATGATTAAAATCTCATCAAAATGCAGCCTTGGTTGTACCTTCTTGTAGTTAATTTATCCTGACATGAGATGTTTAAGGGACACATCAAGGTTCGAGTCTTATTTAATGTCAATTGTATTTTACATCATACAACCCGGGTAAATAAATGCACTGCTTCGGTCTTCCGATCATTAAAGCCCAGCGATGGAGTGCGGCTGGGAGAAATGTGGATTTACTCGTATTCAGTATTTTTCAACAAGGGCTTTATTTTGCATCGGATTAATCTGACAGTTCTTTATTTGATGATGGAAATGCACAACTCTTGGTCGACGTAAACCCAAAATGTATTTACAATTCAAAGTAACCTCCCTCCCACCCCTCAATCACACAACCTGGTGAAACTCTGTGGCTCTCATAAGAACTCGTGGCTGGAACAAGTTATGTCTCTCACAATGACAAAACACATTTCAGCCTCAAAAAAAAAAATAAAAAAAAAGTCACTGGGCTGGTGATAACGAGACAACTCCATCTATGTGAAATGCTGGCTCTACATACGTAGATCAGTCACCAAAGCTAAGGACAAACAGAGGTTCACTCAATCGTGTGACTACTCCAGAATACAAGGACATAACGGAATGGCAGGAATCGGAACGGGTGCATATTGTTCGACTTATGTAATCTCTCCCATCTGACATCCCAAACACCATCTACCAAGCAGGCCACACAAGGTGAGGCACCAACAGCCTCGATGTTCAAGGGTCAGTCAATCACATTGTCTCTTTTCCAAAAATCATGATCGGATGTACACGAGGGATACACTCACCAAAGCTGTTGAGAATGTTATCAAAGTTATTAAGGAAGAAAAGCCCTCCACCCACTTCGGTACCATTCTTCGGGCCTGGACCCACCACTGGGTTGAAGTATGCGGCGACGGAACTCTCACTAAAAAGGGTACAAAGATACGAGTCTCGTATTACTCACTCACTTTACAACACACAATCACAGTTAAAGATAGAGGAGACCGGTCGAATACTTTGCCATCAGCAAGTCTCTCGATATAGTTCAGCATAATGATCTTTAACTGTTTGAGTGCTGTTGGCCATGACCGTGGCCTCTAAGCATGACAATAATGTGACGACACTGTAATAGAGCAGTGCATAACCACACACACTCCTAGCCTCGTATACATTGGACATCAAAAATACCGGGCAGTGCAAAAACACTTCTGGACACAAGCAGCCACTGGCAAAGTCTCCATTTGTTTACCACACCACTGTTTAATCCCACTTGCTGTTGAATTAAAACCAGGTGGGGTTGTCTCTGCCCGCCATCCTTCCAAGGTCGGCAAAATGAGTACCAGCTTGCTGGTATCCTGTGTTGGAGAGGCGACCCATCTATGATTGTGTCCAATAGCCAAGGAGACTGCTTAGGCAGCACCAACGCTCTGCACAGAGTATGGTCCCAACACTCGTGTGTGTGTGTGTGTGTGTGTGTGTGTGTGTGTGTGTATATATATATATTTGATGTCCAATATATATATATATATATATATATATATATATATATATATATATATATATATATATATATATATATATATATATATATATATATATATATATATATACACACACACACACACACACACACACACACACACACACAGTGTTGTGGATTTCAGAATCGGATCAGAGTAATGCACACAACATCTAAGTCCTCAGACATGTTCAGAATTTCCATAAATACATGTTCAGAATAGACCCATCCCCTATGTTCAGACATGTTTAGCACCAACGCTCTGCACAGAGTATGGTCCTGATGGATGGATTGGGTTGATTAATTTAAATTCAGGTACGTTAAATAGTTTTTCTGTTATCTCTGCCACAACATGTTGTTACTCGCGATGTCACAACTCTTGAGGGCACTACATACCATTCATCCCAAGGGATGCCACAACTTGACACAGCTAACAAAAGGTAATTAATCTTGTACATTTTCAAAAACTCTTTCTTTAATGCTGTTACTTTGTTCATTATACAACTTATTAGACTATTGAAAGGTACCATGACCACAATAACTTCACAAAACTAGGGTTAGATTTATCTCTGAATGTATGGAATAGATGGTATCCAATATTATTTTTGTTTACAATTCATTGACATAAATAAGGTCACCTCGAATGAATGGGGATGGTGGGGAGAATGGGCTGAATACAAGGGGGCCCAGGGGTGTGGATTGCCTGCCACCACAGTCTTTAAATGTACCATACTCTTTGCATAACGGTGCGTGTAGCTCGGGGTAATCCAAGACCCAATGTCACTGCATGACTCCCAATAAAACACATTTCCTGGATAATTAATAAATCCATTTGTACTGAGAAAATTCACTTAACTGGAAAGTACTCTTGGGCATTAAACGGTTAACAATACCAGATAAACGGATAACAGCAGATTGATCTGATTGTATTGGCAGGTACCAGGTAGAGATATTTCACCTGAATGACGATGTAGCTCAACCAGTAGCACCTTACTGCAAAAGGCCCGTATGAGCTGCCTTCTCAATTGTACCGAAGATGGTCCGAATGCAAAACTGGTTTCACCACAAAGAGTTATTCTTGGACAATTTTGTTGCGGGCTGGTGAAATCAAAATGCATGCTCCGATCCTGGAATTGGCAAAGTGCTTGAATGATGGAGAAATACCACCAAAAGTGTTATCATTCTCATAATGAAAAGACACCTGAACTCTTATCATTGCAAAACAGACAGCATGTCGTGAAACTACCACAACTGACAGTTCCAAAACATCAACTGGGCACTCCACAAGTGTGTCAAGAGTACACGAGGCACTGTGGATCTTCTGCCAGAAAGCAAACAAGTATCTGAAAGGTCAAAACACAAGAGATTCTTAAAAAATGCAGAAAGCTACGCTTAGATTTCAGAATTAGGAATACAGCCATTGTGACGATGGATGACAGGGTGCTTGCTCTTCTCAATCTACCAAACTGCACAGGTCTTGCCAATGGACTGGATTGCACAGACATGTGTAAACTCCAGACATGTTCAAAGCAGAAGATAGTGGAGCAGGAATCAGATATTCAAGCTGAACTGGAAGAATACGATGAGGAATGCGACGACGAGTAAGGTGAATGGACAGATATCCCATCTACATGGCTGTTGCAGTGACAACTCCACTATAAATTGTTTGATATTTAAAAATAAGGAAAATGTACCTGTGAACACATGTAATTATTTGTTTTCTAAGCACTCAACATATACTATCATGATAATGATGTCTGCAGTCTAAGATGGGGAGCCCAAAACAATTTGGGGTAAAACAGGATTTGAATTTCATAAAATGTTCAGTTCCATAGAATAATAAATTAAAATACAAACTCTAACATGACATACATTTATTGGAGTTTGGAAGTTGTAAAGATTTATACACTTTTTGCAAGTAAAACACTCTGATAACATTGTAAGTTCATCCAAGTGAAACGGCCCGTCTCGACAGTTTGTATAATGGTAATAAATTACGTGAACAATGAAACTAAAGTGTGATTGATTGATAAAAATAACATTTGACAAATTAGTGAAAGCATATTCGAGATATAAACCTTGTCCAGATTTATAAATAATACACTATGCCATTCAGGCAGTCGTTGTACACAACTCTTTCAATCTTTTGCCCTTCAAATACTTATATTGTGTGCACCTGAAGAAGAACAGTTTTATTAGCATCAAATTTATATTTAAAAAAAAAAAAATATATATATATATATATATATATATATATATATATATATATATATATATATATATATATATATATATATATTGTTACGGATCTGGAAACCATATGCATTCAACATACAGATGTCCCAAAAGTCAGTTATATCGTTAAGTATGTGTGTAGTCAGATCCCCTTCCTTTTGTCTAGTGGGAGAATCAAAGGCGTGCGTTACAATTTCTTTTAGTTAGGTTGTTACATCTAACAAGCCATCTAACAACCATTCCATCTGCTTGACCACTTGGCTCATCACGATCCACCACCAACCAGCTGCCTTCTCGCACCCTGACGTGCCAAGGCAAGATCTCGCGCTTCCGGTTTCTCAGCTCCCACAAACGTTGTAACTTTTTCACGACGACCTTTTGCAACATTGATACTGTTGCTCAACAAGTACGAACCCGCGTGGAAGAGTGGGTGGGGTTTCCCGGCCTGGGCCGAAACCCCGCCCAGGAAGGGCGAGTCCATGGGAGCCTGCCCAATCAGGGCAGGGAGTGACGTCTGTTTGAGCGAGCCCCGCCCTGTTGAGGGAGGTCCATAAATTCCCGAGCACTCTCTGAGGCAGGTGTGGTTTTTTGGGGGGTTGTTACGAAGGTTGTTCGGAGGTTTTTGACGGGGTTGTTGTTGAGCGTGCAGTTCTTTTGAAGCGGAGGGTTGAGCAGGTCATGAAGGTGGCGAACATGTCTCTGCTGGCCCGCCACAAGGAAAGGAAAGAGCGACCCTGACCACCCTTTGTGGACCCCGCGATTCACCACCTGAGCTCCACCACGAACAACGAGTCCCACACGTGCGACTGGGAACCAAACCAACGACCTTTGTCAGGTGCCACATCGTGAAGCACCCCCTTCCTTTGACGGTCAGGTACCCAGCTGGACTCTGACCCCCAGCTAGTCTCTCTCCTTGGCTGCAAGGGTCCAATAAAGAACTCTGGGTTTATTTTAATTTCTGTGTGTGTCTGCGTGTGGGCCCCGTCTTGTAAGTAGAACTGAATAAGTGTTTTTGGATCATTGTAAATATTCCTTGCTTGCATATTCACGTTGTCTTGCTTTGTGTCTTCATTTACTGTAAATAAATCATCACAGAAATGTTCTCAGTTCGTTTCCATCCCTTCTTGCATTGGTCCAGCATGGTTCGGATCTGAGTTTAGACGGGGTTTTTTTCTCCGGTCATCGGACAATTGTAGCTGGGACGTCCTGAGCAGGCCCGCTCGGCTGCATCCAAGCCGGAAAGGCGCGTGGCAGAGTGGTAGTCGGTAGGTGTAATTTTACCACTGCCGGTAGAGTGAATTCAGTTCGGCTTGGCGTTCCGAGGGCGTGGATTCCCAGTAGCCGAGACCACGTTGTTACTTTGGTACATTGAATCGAGAAAAAATAAAACTACGCCATGCGGTCAAGATATTGGCGTTCCACGGTCGGTTAAACAACCCACCGGCTCGCGGAGTTATCCGAGCGACGGCCTATAATTCTGGGGAGTTTGGTGGGAGACGACGCAAACCTCCACCACCTCGTGGTCGTTCTCGCCACCGACCCCCGGCCCGCAACAATATATTTGGTGAAACATGAAAGAAAACAAAGGAATCACGAAAATGAAAACGATATTGAATTATTCAGTAAATCCCTAAAATTATACATACATTCGATTTGGATATGTAATGTGCCTTCTGGATGTGTTTTTTTTTCAAAAAAAATATAAATAACCAAGTCATTTCAAAAACCTATTAACAAACAATCATGTTAATAAACAATCATGACAAGTTAAAAAATATTATATTTTAAATTTTTTCACAACAAACCATGCTGGTGTAATCGATACATTTTACAACCCTCCCAACCCCCTGTGCTAAGAATTGCTGACAAAGCTCAATCTGAGGACACTTACAAAATGTGTATTCACGACCACAAAGCTGCCACTTTACAATTACCATCATATCAATTATCATCTACAGACAAAGACCTTTCAAAAAAACATCATAAAAATTTGCCTCCTCAGGTGGTACCAATAAGTGAAATTTGGGGTCCTGGCCCATGGACTACATCGCTTCACATGGGAATGCTAAACGAGTCAACCAACAGAATCACAATCATAATTAGGAGGTGATGAACACCGTGATCTCAAATATATTTGACAGCCGCCTACCAAAAGCAAATGATGGTGGATATCCTGCACTCACTTGCAACAACCAGGGTAAAGAACTCCAGCGAAGAACTCCATACCAACAATGCCAAACGAGTAGTAAAATACCATGAGTGTGAGAGCTAAACTGGAGGGAGGGAACAGGCAAATGTGGAAAAGGGAAATGGGATTCAAACTTGAGTACTTTTGCCCGAGTGTAATCTTTGTACATTTACTGTTTACATCCTGAAAACCTTTAAATTGCCACATCTGCAGGCCTTTCCCTTCATATTGTTACGGATCTGGTCTAAGGGTTGCATGGGGCATAGGTTAGAATCGTTATGTCAAAGTGCACGTTGGCATAAGCGTCATGTAATTAAAAAGTGTCGAGTAAAGTTGAGCAAGTTCTGGTCTTTGCCACCCAAGTATCCGTTTCTGAAGCCCCATTTTCCACCTCCATACATTCTGTAATATGTGAAGACAAAGACCCTAACCCTAACCCAGCACGTGAAGCCCACAGCGAAAGTATGTGGTGAAGGACAAGCAGCCTGGGCCACTGTAAAGACCCTTCACTGCGTGGCAGACATGTTCGTGTGTGTGTGTGCGTGTGCGTGTGCGTGTCCCCGAATCAGTGAATGTGTTCAGATTAATTATTTAAGTAGTCAAGGATCTGTGGTTGCATGGGGTTATTTTAGTATTCATTCATTAGTTTTGTATCACCGCTTGCGGCCAAGTGTTATTCTTCTTCTCCACACCATTTGTTTTCAATCAGAACCTGTGTGTGGTCATCAGGAACTCCACAGCACATAGAGAAGTGGCAGACAACCCATAGGTCAGGCTGTTTGGGGTTCACACAATTAAAAGCGCATTGCAGACAAGCTCGGCTATTCCTGATGGCAAATTCTCCGTGGTCATGCGCTTTTAACCGTACACTCGTGCCCAAATGAATGAATGCGGAGATGTCTCGTCCTTAACCGCCACGATATGATTTGCACCTTGCCATGCGAGGAAAGAGCTCAAACATAGTCCCCAGAACTTCACGGAAGCGTTTCTTCACTTTGAAAAGCCTGAAAATATAAATAAAAGACAGAAGAGGAAACAAATCAAAAGCAATTGGTGGTAGAAGTTGGAGAGGAAGTAGATGGGATAAATGTGTAAATGCAGCATAATGTAGGAAAATGCGAGGCTGTGGTCATACCGCAGTAGACGAAGTGGACGCAGGGTCACAATGAAGTAAAATGAATTGACGTTGAAGAGACAGACCGAGAGTCCAAGCAGGGCGGAAAGAGTCACTAGAAAGTCAAAGCTGAACATGACAGGCATGAAACAAGAGTTCAGACATCGCTCAGTTGCTCTTGTTCCCTCAATCCGAACCCTTACCTTGTTTAGCCCACGGCTCACATCGAGATAAAATGTCACAGAAACGGCAAATTAACGTCTGTTGCCCTCTCCTCTCACCAACCCACCTTCCATCCCCAAACCCCAATCCCACAAAAACAAATGTTCAACAGACAATGGTGAGCTTACCAAATACCTAAAAAAAACCCGGTATTCTCGCCGATGTATCAAGCTATGATAACAGAAGACCAGCACGGTACTTGTAACTGGTGTTCCATCACAACAAGGATTCAAATGAATGTGACCGTTAAAAAGAAAAACAAGTTTTGTTTTTTTTAAGTTTCACCGGTTTAAAAGAAAAAGTAATCCAACAAAAATGGCTGACAGATTTTAGTGTACCCCATGGTACCGGGTAATGCATCAAATGAATGTTTGTGGAAAACATTTGACATTGGATCAGACATACGTGTGAACTCACTGGACGTTTTGCACCAATTGGAACGGACGGTGGGGTTTAAAGTGATTAACATCATTAACAATACTGCTTGGCCATTGTCGTGGTGAGAATTTGGAACATTTTGGTTACCCCCAACATTATAATGGGGTGTGCATGACCGATTCATTCATTTGTTCAGAGATTAAGTTATTATTTAATGCCAAAAAGTTACTCACATGTTCCAGCCAGAGGTGAAGTAACACGTGGGACCCAGGCCGACGATTTTGAGCATGGCTTCCACACAATAAACTGGAACAAAGTTCACAACCGTCACAAAAATGAAGGAAACCCAATCAAATCAATCAATAAATTCCAAAATCAATAACTCCATATTAGACACCTCGGCAAACAGCGGTCCCTTAAGCACGGCAAATGCAAAACCTATTGTGAAATCATAATGAGGTTGGGGAGGAGGTGGGTGGGGGGCAGGATGAGTAGTGGTAGGGGAAAAGGGGTGGGGAGGGTAAAAATGACCGAGAAATTGAGCTTTTTTATGTGAATTTTTGGACTTCTAGAAATTGTGATTTCTCCATAAGCCCCGCAAATTATCAAATACTGTTTCATGACCTTTTTTATTTGAAATCTCGTGCATTTTTTGATACCAAATTTATGAAACATAAAATTAGTGGACTTGCTTAATGAGATAATTAAAAAGCTCGACATTTTGTCGCTCATTCATTGATATATACGTATTGTTAAAAAGGTTTTCTATCTACACACCAAATTTCGTTCATTCGGACATTCCATCTCCGAGATCTTTGAGGGTGGTGGTCCAAATTACACCCTCGCCAAGCCTAAACATGCTTCATAAAAGCCCAGTCTGATAGTGCTTGTGAAAAATAATTAAATATATGTATTAAACAACAAGCACGTTGCGACCATCAGCAGGGCCAGAGCAACAAGGTCTGCACATCCTGAAATAACTCAATTTGCCAATCATGCCTCCAGTTGCTGGCTGGGAAATTAAAACTCTCATTGCTGTGTGACGTCACACAATGGCAAAATTAACATTGGAATTGTCTAACCTGCCGTATGGAATGGAAGAGAAACATTATTTGGTTAATAATGTTACAACGAAGAAGTCGAGGTACCACCAATTCTCTCCCCGTTTGCTGTTTGTGTTTTATGTAACATAAATATCTGATAAAATCATTCCATCGATTACAAAACTAAAACGCTGTTGTCACAATCGCTTGAGAACTTGCCAAAACCAAAAGCGTGACGATGACGTCACTGTCAGCGACATTGCAGCTTCATCTCCAGAAGCGTTGGTGGCGAGCATTGAAAGCGAATTATATACTGGTGTTTCAAACGTCTTTCGATGTTCTCGAATCAAAGTTAGAGGTTATTACCTAACCCCGTCCAAGTTATACCAAAACACTGGTACATGCGACCTCCCTGCTTGATGGTCCAACATTTAAAAAGGATATAGAAAGGACAAACCATAAGTGGGCAAGTATTATTGCAGGCTTTGATGGGCCAAATGTCCTCCTACTGCATAGCAGTTGTTTGGAAGGGAACTCATATTTACAAGCTTTAAAGAATGACACGATCCTTCAGCACATTTGTGGTAGCTCCTGAAGCTCGTGGTTCTCAAAGCGGCTGCAGAGTCCAGAATGTGAAAGACTATACTAGAGCCGGAAACGTTTCGATTTCTTTCATTGGCGGCACATTTTGATACTTTGACCAATCACTTATTCCTACAAAATTAAATAAATAAATCAAACATGTAAAATTAAAAATGTATTTATATATTTCTGCTTCGGACAACCATTGTAGAGGTGATAGAGCAGCGTTTGCCTTACATGCAACAAATGCGATTGGAAACCAGGGCGCGCATGCATCCCCAGCAGGTCCTGTAGAAGAGAGTGCACAGAACCCACTTCCATCAAGTTTCCTTTCCAGAAAATAAAGCAATTAAAAAAAAAAACCCATCTGACTAATCAATCAGTCCGATAACATCTTTGCACTCCAGCACTCCCACTTACTACAGATATTTGGCCAGGGTAGTGACATAATGGCCTACTCTTTTCAAAAACAACTAGCAGATTAACCAGAGGGTAATTGCATCACCCCCCCTCTTTACAGTGATTGACACAAACACACGAACACACACCTCCTCCTCCTCCTCCTCAACCTCCCCCTCCCAAATCTGTCCCTTCTTTCTTTGCTCCACCCCCCCCCCCCGCCACCCAACCCCAAGTCCTCACTCTCTCCTCCCCCCACCCAACCCGAAGACATCAATTCCCTCACCACTTCAAGTCTTAAAACCACCGACCTACTCCACCTGCCACAACTCCTCAAACTCCCCTTCTCCCCATCCCACAAAAAGTCCTCAAACACCCCCCCCAAAGTCTCAACCTTCCCATTCCAAATATATCCCTTCTTTACTTCCCCATTCTCCCCCAACCCCAACACTGTCCTCCCCTCCCAAAGAAATACCTTTCCAATGACATGGGCTTTATTTATGGTCCCTGAAGCCGAGGTCACATTTGCCATGGCGGCCGTGGGGTCTCCAAAATCTGCGGCCACTAGCAATTATATGGCGGCTGCAGTATTTCCAAGGTCACACAATGTAGCAGTCACATACGTTTTTATTTTTCGGGTAGCCGCACGGCGTATTTATAAATTGTGGAGACCGAAAACGTGGGGGTGCCGTACGGTCTTTGATTTGATGTCGCACGGTGACTTTAGGGCATTGCTGCGGCGGCCATAGAATTTTCAAAGCAGATGCAAGGTGCCTGCAAGGCGACCGCAGGGGGACCCTAAGCCGAACGTGCGCCCAGACGGACGGTAACGAGTGGGTATATATACACCAGTTCTTTTTTTACTGAAATAAAAATATACCAGTATATATAACTGAATATACTATAACTATAATATACCGTGGTGCCCCCAGAATCCGAACGCCCCATTGTTTGAACAAATTGGAATCCGAACAATTTTTTCTATAAAATTTTGCCCTAAAAACCTAATACATTTTAAAAAACCGACCACAACGTGGCGTTCATGTTTGTTCACGTGTCTCCCCCACCTGGTCGAGCCGCATCTTCACGCTTTGTTCATTCAGTTCGTCGGTGGAAGTCCTCGTGAAAGCATCTCTCGTGTGTCGATCGATACTTTAGGCCTCAGTCACATTTGCTCTACGGCGAGGATAGGGCAGCCGTACGCCCTCTGAATTGACAGAAACGTGCGGTGGCCGCAGAGAAACTGAGGTGGCCTCAGGGTGGCCCTACGCCGTTTGGCTATATTTTACAGGTCGTAAGGTCGCCGTGGAATTATAACGCAGAGTTATAACTTTTTTCATTTCTACGTTCGCCGTAGAAATTCAACAAGCCGAAACAAAAGAAGTGGTAAAAAAAAAATATATATATATATAATTTACCCATTCGTTACCGTCCGTCTGGCCGCATGTTCGGCTTAGGGTCCCCCTGCGGTAGCCTTGCGGGCACCTTGCGTCTGCCTTCAAAATTCTATGGCCGCCACAGGAACGCCCTAAGGTCACCGTGCGACATCAAATCAAAGACCGTACGGTACACCCAAGTTTTCGGTCTCCACAATTTATAAATACGCCGTGTGGCTACCCGGAAAATAACAAGGAAAATGTGTCCAAGAGCAGCGTCCAAAACCTAAAGGTTTTGTCGGCTAAAAAAAAAAATTTACATTAAAAAAAATAAAAACAACTTCCTATATTTCGTCACGCGCCTTCATTAAGCCAATAGAGAAACCCGTCATAATGTATTTATGTATTTATGATATATCGTGTATTTACGAAATATATAATGTATTTACGAAATTACAATACGATAAATGGAATAATCTTTAAATAGTAACGTGAACTTTTCGAAACTTTAAAGCAAATATCTGAATATATTTAAAAGTTCATGATAGACACTCTCAAAAGGCACCGTCTATGTGAGGATGTGTACATGTGATCAGTATTTAAGGCGATCCGGATCTTGTATATACAAGAGCCGAGTCCGAGAAATTAAGGTTTTGTCTTCACAAGAAGAACAACAACAACAACAACACCGAGCTCTCCATGAGCAGCGTTCGCTAAGTGAGACACTGCCAAAAGCATATGTGACTGCTACATTGTGTGACTGTGGAAATACTGCGGCCGCTTTATAATTGCTAGTACCCGTACATTTTGTAGACCCTCCGGCCGCCGAGCCAAATGTGACAGGCCTTACCTCGTGTTTTCACCTTCATTTGTGATGTTTGTTTTTTTAATCATCTTGTGTTTTAATTAATAACATAAAAAGCAATCCGATCACGTGGTGTGACGGACTGTCGGGCAAGGATTGAATTTCACAGCAAAACCAGTTGTAATTTGTAATATCCATGATTACGTCAGCCCGATGCGTTTGATAAAAGTGACTGTGGTTCTGCGGGCATCATGTTTGATGAGCTGCCCTGGGGGCAGCGCTCTCGCAGAGTGCGCGAGCGATCGGAAGCCAGGCCGGAGCACGAGCCTGTGTGGACCTTTGGATGTGGTGATTGTACCAGTTTACATACAATACACCGCCACCGAAGGTCATTTACTCATCTTATTTTATCTTAAACATGGGGAATTTCAGTTTAAAGTGTCTTGAAAGTGGGTTTTCTTTGGGTCCACGAACGGATTAATTCACTCCATTATTTCTTATTGGGAAAATATTTTTGGAATCCGAACTTTTTGCAATCCGAACAGCCTCCTGGAATGAATTAAATTGGGATTCTGGGGGCACCACGGTATAGGCAAACACCGATACTCCGATCTCTAGCGGTAGCGCACGCAGACTGCCACGGAGACCAACGTAGGTGCACGGAGGGCGTAGGGGAACCGTGCGTCGACCCTGCGTTTCCCACGGGTAGTCACACAGACTGCAAGGCCACCGTACGGTGACCGTGGAAATAGTGCGGCCGCCGTAATTTTTGGGGGTTGGGAAAATTTATTTTTCATTGAGAAGAGCTTACGGCAGCCGCACAAATAACGCAAGCCCACCGTACACCCTATGTACAGTCGACGTGGAACACATCTACGTCATAGCTTGGCTTGTCGAATTGCTACGGCGAACGTAGAAATGATAAAAAGTTATAACTCCACGTTATAATTCCACGGTGACCCCACGGCGTGTAAAATATAGCCAAACGGCGTAGGGCCTCCCTGAGGCCACCTCAGTTTCTCTGCGGCCGCCGCACGTTTCTGTCAATTCAGAGGGCGTACAGCCGCTGTATCCTCGCCGTAGAGCAAATGTGACCGAGGCCTGACTGACAGGTAATGCGCTAATTCAAGAGAAGATAATCAGAAATAACAGCAAAGACCTGCGTTACCTCCACAGCAAAATTCCTGCTTGAGCAAATGCAACAGTTATTTAGGCAGTGTATAAACAACAGACCGACACCTCGATCGCTGAGACCTATCTTCACAAGGCCCGTGATGCCTATCGGCTCAAAATCCTTTGTCGCTTTGGTCGTTTTGCACTGAAGGGAAAATTTATCGGGAGGGTATGGCGATTACGAAGATGACAGCTCTGAAGATATTGCGATGGTTGTGGAACCGCACCCTGGGGAGAGCATCCATGAAGACATCGGATCTCCCAGAATTCGTTATTTCAGTAGGAGAACTGAAATCACTAACCGTAAATGGAGAAGACTTGTAATACCACCAAGAGACGGTGCGACATGATACACATTTACATAGAAACTTTGCGTCCCTACTTCCCTTCTCCCTCCCCCCTCCCCCAAAAACATTGGCAAAGATAAAACCACCCCTTTAAACCAAATGTGGTCATGCTGATCCCACAAAGCAAGTATCTATCCTTACTATAATTCACAGACCAGTGTTTGCGTGTTTGTTTGATTGTGGGTTTGTGTGTTTGTCGCGCTACTCCTCCGACAGTTCTGGGCCAATTACATCCAGACTTGCCACACAGGATCAGCATAACCCAAATTAAATATATAGGGGTGTTTTTATCTTTGCCAGTGGTCTTGGTGGTGTCGATGCATTTTCTCCGAAAATTAGCATCGTGGGCTTGAGGGTGATAAAACAAATAATAAAATGTTGATAATCAAAACTTGATATTAAAATAAATGTATTAAACCTGGAATAGAAAATGTACTCAAATATGATGTGACTCCATGTGCTTGAACATGTATATATTTTAATTTTAATTAATAATCATATCTTTCCTTTGTATGGAAGGATTGACCTGACCAGTAAAAACTGTGATGAACAAGCCAACCATTCCAGCAAGTCAGATTCAGCATTGCCTATTATATGTATATATATATATATATATATATATATATATATATATATATATATATATATATATATATATATATATATATATATATATATATATATATATATATATATATATATATATATATATATATATATATATATATATATATATATATATATATATCTTCTTCCTTCGGCTGCTCCCGTTCGGGGTCGCCACAGCGGATCATCCGTATGATCCGCATAGTGATTTGGCACATGTTTTACGCCAGATGCCCTTCCTGACGCAACCCTGGTCGCCTCTTACGACACAGGGATATGGTACACCTATTTTAACCGGGGTATACACCGGCCCAGTACAATGGTGCTCATTTCGCCGACCTCGGAAGGATGGCAGGCTGAGTCAACCCCCTGGTGTATTAATTCAGTGGCCCAACGGGGCTTGAACTCAGGACCTTTTGGATCCCAAGCCGCTGCCCTAACCACTGCGCCAACATCAGGCATATATATATATATATATATATATATATATATATATATATATATATATATATATATATATATATATATATATATATATAGTTGAAAATGTGTCTGTCTGTGTGTGTGTTTCTCTGTGACCTATGCACGCGAAAAGTACTGGACTTATCCTCACCAAACTTCACATGCTGACAGAACATGTACCCGGGAGTGTCCCGATGTAAAAGAATTATACTTCCGACTTCCGGTTTCTGAATTATGACGTCATCACCTGATTGCGTAACGTTAATTTTTCAAGTTCAGCCGATTGACATGGGACCAACGGAATTTGCTAGAGAATGAGAAATTAATACTACAGTCAATTGAAGACAATGACTTCCGACTTCAGGTTTCCGAATTATGACTTATGCATTCGACACACTTGCAAAAATGACCATATGTATACTATACTGTATAATGATATAATAATCATCTGTAAGTCATATTTTATTAACATTTTCTTTGTTCATGATTGTTATAAAAAACATTTTTATTGTTACTGTATAAAGTTTTTACGTCACTTCGGCCTGGATTCGGGATCAGCGATCAAATAATGTAAATCACGATTAAAAATTATTTTTTGATGATGCGGGAGTTATCTTTATTAAAATCAGTAGAGGAAATATACACCATGTCTGATATTTGGGTCTTTCATGTCTCCGACGATGTCTTTATCTCCAGGGACGCATCATTCCCCATGACAAAAACCGGAAGGAAAAGGGTCATAGCCGACGACACGGATTCCAAATTGCCAGGGTATTGTGTTGTTGTTTACTATTCTCTCATGTGCACGCGTTGAGTATGAATGGAAGCTCACTACGTTCGCTATTAAATGCTGTGTGGTGTATAAACACGATCGGGTTTGATTTATATGTTGTGAATATTAGACACACACACACTTTTAATGGTGTGGATACATGTGTGTGCGTGTGTGTGTGTGTGTGTGTGTGTGTATCTATGTGTGTGTGTGTGTGTGTGTGTGTGTGTGTGTGTGTGTCTGTGTGTGTGTGTCTGTGTGTGTGTGTCTGTGTGTGTGTGTCTGTGTGTGTGTGTCTGTGTGTGTGTGTCTATGTGTGTGTGTCTATGTGTGTGTGACTATGTGTGTGTGTCTATGTGTGTGTGTCTATGTGTGTGTGTCTATGTGTGTGTGACTATGTGTGTGTGTCTATGTGTGTGTGTCTATGTGTGTGTGTCTATGTGTGTGTGTCTATGTGTGTGTGTCTATGTGTGTGTGTCTATGTGTGTGTGTCTATGTGTGTGTGTCTATGTGTGTGTGTCTATGTGTGTGTGTCTATCTGTGTGTGTCTATCTGTGTGTCTATCTCTGTGTGTCTATGTGTGTGTGTCTATCTGTGTGTGTGTCTATCTGTGTGTGTTTATCTGTGTGTGTCTATGTGTGTGTGTCTATGTGTGTGTGTCTATGTGTGTGTGTCTATGTGTGTGTGTCTATGTGTGTGTGTCTATGTGTGTGTGTCTATGTGTGTGTGTCTATGTGTGTGTGTCTATGTGTGTGTGTCAGTGTGTGTGTGTCAGTGTGTGTGTGTCAGTGTGTGTGTGTCAGTGTGTGTGTCTATGTGTGTGTGTCTATGTGTGTGTCAGTGTGTGTGTGTCAGTGTGTGTGTCTATGTGTGTGTGTCTATGTGTGTGTCAGTGTGTCAGTGTGTCAGTGTGTGTGTCAGTGTGTCAGTGTGTCAGTGTGTGTGTCAGTGTGTGTGTCAGTGTGTCAGTGTGTCAGTGTGTCAGTGTGTCAGTGTGTCAGTGTGTCAGTGTGTCAGTGTGTCAGTGTGTCAGTGTGTCAGTGTGTCAGTGTGTGTGTGTGGCAGCCTCTACAATTAACTGTGACATATACTCCTTCAGACCCGCCGTCATCCACGGGATTCCTGTGCGGAGCACGGGTGTCCCTGCTAGTTTAAATATATTTTCAAGGATTTTATGACATGATAAATGTAAGGCACCAGCAAGCTGGATAGGGAATATGACTTCAGTACAACTAGAATGTGGTTCTAAAGAAAATGTCCAGATGTATTCTACTACTACTCAGCGGACGCATCCAAGATGGAGTTCACAATGCCACGCCATGAGTCTTTGTCCATCATCAGTGTCTGCATGTCCGCTTTGTCATGCTGGATATCCTTTGCTACGCAGTCGATGGAGTCCATGAGCTCGAATTGTATGAAGATGTATTCACTAAGCTCTAATTGTTTCAAGATAGTACATTTCCCAAATCTGTTAGAAGCAGACTGACTTTTAACCCTCATCTCAATTATAATACCAAGCTTGCACACTAAAAACTCGGCTCGCCGTCACACGATCCCTATGAAATTGCTGTGGCACTTAGCGGACATGCCGACAAGGTTTGGGAAGTCTTGGCGTTCCATAGTACAACTTGAATTTTGCATAATGCGTATTTTTGTCATTCCCCGTGTACGGTCTGTCGTCTGCTACCAGCTATGTTGTACTGCTATCCCGTGCATGTGCACGGGTATCGCTAGTCTATCTATAATTCCAGCAATCGGTGTGTGTGTGTGTGTGTGTGTGTGTGTGTGTGTGTGTGTGTCTGTGACCGCTGTTTCACGACAACCTCTGGTCCGATCTAATTGAAACTTGCCAAAAATATTGCCGGCAGACCTGAGGATGTGCATTTTCAAGGTTTGATATTAATCGGACAAGTGGTTCCCAAGTTATGGCCATTTATTTGCCAAACCAATGACAAGACACATTGCTGCATAGGCGTGGCCAATGGGGAAAGGCGCCATTTAGTTACCGTAGCGTAGGAGTGGCAATGGTCAATTGCAGCGAATGTCATGGCAAGCAAAGACAGGGAGGTAAACGATTTTAATTAATTCTGTGTGTAAGTATCACAGCAGTTGTTACTTCAATGCAAGCGATAATTCGTGGAATGCATGTGAACATTCTGTACGGGCACACACCACTTCCGGAGAGTGATGACTTACTGTATTCTAATAATTTCTCGATTTCCTATGCGCATTTATGGATAAACACAATGCCCCAATCCAGTCGTCGTTTACGAGAGCGAAGGAACGGCCTGTGTATTTGTTTGAAAGTTTTTTTTTTGGTTTGCACATACGGCCACGCATGTACGGGCATGCGAGAGCGAAGGAACGGCCTGTGTGATTGTTTCTGGCACGCGGTTTGAAATGTTTTTTTTTTTAATTTTTTTTTTTTTGCACGTATGGCCACGCACGTATGGCCACGCATGTACGGGCAAGTCCTAGTACTTTAGAAATCTATCACAATACCCGAAAGAGTTGCATTTGACATTCTATCATTCTGTGCATCATTCTGTGCCAAGAGGAAATTAACATGTCTGGATTTGAAATATATGTTACAACCATTCAACCAGGTCAAGCTGGGGCTGTATGAAGGCCGAAGACAAGCTCCATCTGGAGGATGTCAAGACCTGACAAAGTTGGCACCAGCATCTGAAAAAAAAAATACTGTCTCACTAAGCACTATATAAGGGGCTAAGATTCCAAATGTATTTCAGAGATCTGGAGCAAGTCTGTGTCCAGGTCCTCCATATGCATATGAGTTTGTTTATATTGTTTGTTAAATAAATATTCAATTGTGCAGATGACTTTGAAAATTCTTCTCCAGTGGGGTGAGGAGTGACGCAAATTCTCGATGTAAATGTGTATCGTGTAGCGCCATCTCCAGGTGGAGGAGGGTATTACAAGTCACCATTTACAGCAAAGTATTCCTGTCCCCACGTTTTCCAGTGCAGTGAGGTGTTTTGAATTATAATCAGTTGGTATGTTTTTGCTTCATGCACGCAACCCGGATTTTTTTTTTTGGCGTCTGCAGAGCTGTCAGTTGCCTATACACTGCCCAAATAAAGGTATGCGTCAGAAGAACGCGTTGCGTGCTTGGAACAAGATCGCTCATAAGGCGGGTACTCTGCTCGTGGATGTAATCTGCCCAGAACTGTGGGAGGAGTAGCGTGACACACAAACACCGGTTCGTAAATTATGGTAAGGATTCAAGGAAATGTCAAACATTAGCCAAGTTGCAAGCAAATGATGATCACTGTACATTGTTAACAAGTGATCAACTCACATCTCTCCTCCGACTTAATCAACAACAAATTAATAGCTGTTCCATACCTGTTGCCTCGAATGCATCAACTAATATCCACACACCATTGGTCAGGATTACAAGGTCTGGTGAAAGAAATGAAGATTGGAAATTTTGATTTTGTGACCCCCCACACATCTTGAGGTTGGTTTCAGCCTCCATGATGCCAAATACTGTGGCTCAAATGAATGAATGTATAAACAAAATTAATTATAAACTTACACACAAGGTACTTAAAAGCCTTTGATTTCACCAACAGGTTGATGCCTGTAAAGGAAGATGAGATAAACATCAAAAAGGTGGAGGTGAAGCAGTTCTATCAAATGTATTAGCTCCGTACGTATCTCACGGTATCTTCAGCATCAATCAATGGACCAAGAGCCTTACCTCGGAATATTAGGTAGGTGGTTCTGTGCTGGTTATCGAACCAATGATCTGTGCAATTCTTGGGCTATGGTTAAAGAGATCAATGACAACAGCAAAAGTAATCACACAACATCTTATGGCAAACCACAATAGCCTGAGGATGTAAGAGTGCAAAGCTCATATCTGGCATCAACGCCATGAAAACTTCTCCAGTCAGCTGTAGTATGCAGTAACCCACAACCTGCAACCTTTTCTCTCCAAACTGTCTGCCGATGGCATCCAAGGCCAACTCCACACATGGCTTACTGACTTCCTCTACTCTCGTAACCAACATGTGGCAATTAACTAAATCGTTCCATCTCTTCTCCCTCCTGTCGAGAATGGAGTGCTCCAAGGCAGTGTTCTAGACCCATTCCTATTCCTGATCTTTATCAATGATCTCTCTGACTCTCTGGAAAATCCTCTTTATCTGTTTTCTGATGACACCAACCTCTGCCCTGACATCTCTCATCCTTCAGGCAGGCTGGGTGCAGTCTCTTCCCTCACTTCAGAGGTTATAAAATAAAATAAAATCTGGTCAAACAATCGGAATATGTCTTTCAATGCTGACAAATCTCACACTCACTACCCCGCTCCGAAAGGACCGTCTGGCAAACCCTCCTATCTACTTTCTTAACAATCCTCTTGAGGAAGGTCAGTTGTTCAAACTCTTGGGTCTCACTATCACCCACGATCTTTCTTGGGCAAACCCCGTTTCAAAGTGGCTTCCAAAGCCAGTCGCCGACTGGGCATCCTCGGTTCGACAAAGTCGCTCCGTGGCACACCTCAAATCGTACCCACCGAAAGGCCTTCACCAACAACTCTCCCCTCTAGGCTGGCTCCCCTACCTCACACCTTGCTCAGCTTGATGCCGTTGAAACCAAGGCCTTCAAAATCGTTGGAATCTCCCACGATGAAGCTGATCATCTATGGGTCATTCACTTTGCCATCACAGACAGGTCGGTGGTCTCTGTCTTCCACCACCTCCTTTCTGGTCTTCCACCCTCTGCTCTTTCAGTGCTTTGTCCCCTCCCGCCCTCCCCTCTTCCCCTCTTCCAGGTTTCTGCAGGGCTCATGTGGTCCACCATCAACCCCCTTTCCGGTTAAACCACCTAAATTTTTCCCACCTGTGGAATAAATTGACTTCCACATTCTCTTCAATCTCATGATTCTTACCTCCAGGTCTTCAAGACAGCTGTTCACCCCAATCACAGGTCGTCCCCAATCCACAACCATAATCTTTTCTACCCTTGTTTACCCACCCAAATCCCTCCTAATTTTCCAGTTTTTCCTCCTTAAAGTTTCCTTCTCCAAGCATGCATGTTTTGTATCCTGTTTTTGTCCGTTACATCCTGATCTCTTGAGTGTGCTCGCTCATCCATGAACCTTGACTATGTATACAAAAAAAAAACAACAATAATTTTTTTCAATTATCCATAGTCATGGATAACCTCTTCATTGTATTTTTTTGCTGCCCTTCATCCCAGACCAGACCGAAACATAATGAAATGTCTAGGCACGCAATGTACACAACATTCAGTACAATATGGGAAGAAGCATTCACAAAACAATGTGGGTTGCGAAAAGTGCATTCACTCCAAATAAAACAAAAAATTAATAAAAATTAAAAAATAAAACCTTAAAAAGTAACACACAAGTGCTTACAGTTTCTTCTTCTTATTTAATGGCCACAATTATTCCGACGTTCTTGTGGGGTTGGCCAGTGGGGAGAGTTTTTGGCTCAATTCTTTCACGAACCAGCTTGGACTGACGTTGGACGAAGTAGTTATGGCAAGAATTTATAATTTGGTAAAGGTGCTGGCGATAACTTGTTCACACTTCGTGAGGACACCGTGGGATCTTTAATGTCCAGCAACTAATGTCAGCAACAGGACACCAGTTTAACGTCCATCCGAGAGACGGCGGACACATTGATGAATCACCCTCCCTGTGAACCATCACGATGACAGTATATAGCTGGGTCGGGATTCAAACCCAGGCTAGACAGTTGAGAGGCAAGTGATCGACATACTACGTACCTCTAAGTCAGTGATCGTCACTATTTTTTTTTAGAAGAGGGCCACTTTTGCCGAGCACACATCAGTGTGAGAGCCGCCACACCGCCTGCAGCACTCCAAAATGGCTGCTCCTCCACATACTCTTTTATTTTTTATTTTTTTTTCATTGTGGTTATTGTGCTGCAAACTTAATTGTTTGTACACTGCCATCTACTGATGTAGATGTTACTTTTACGCTTCACATTAGAATGCTCATTTGAAACCAATGGGTAAATTTGATAGCATTTATGGCGGATTACGATGGGGCGTTTTCACATTTGTGGATTAATCGGCCGCACGTCAGGGGCCGCGCCATGAATAACAGGGCTCTAGGCCATCCTGGCAGCCAAAACACAGGTGCTTACAGCAAAATTTTCTATTGGCAAAATGTAGAAAATGCTGACATTTATCTATTTTAACAGATCATATTCGAGTTGGTGATGCCCTTTCACAGTTTTGCATTTCCTCTTCCTCAACCCCTACCCCCGCCCTCCTCCCCACGACCCTCCGCTCCTCACCTGTCCCACGTGGATTTTTTGAATTGGTATATGTCTAATGTAATTTACCTCGACAGTATTTTCAATTACAAGGAATTAAAAGGAAATTTTTGCACAGGAAGAGGCCATTCAGCCCACCATGCCTGCACCACACCAATACCAGATTTAATAAATCCATCAATATGCCTTCCCTTCGTGTGCAGCCTTTTGGCTGCAACACTGGTACTCATTTCACCAACCTCAGAAGGATGAAAGGCTGAGTCAACCTTCTGGTGTTAATTCATCAGAAAAAGAGGATTGAACTCAGGACCCTAGGATCCCAAGTCACCACCCTAACCGCTAAGCCAACACCAGGTTGAAATTCTCAGATGTAAAACTACTCACGCCATAACAGCGAAACTAGTCGAGATCCAACACAAACACACACCACAAACGCACACACACTAGAAGCTGTCCAGGGCTCGGTGACGATCCTCAAAAGAGCCCACAGAATAAAACTTTGAGAACCAGAAAAATTCACAAATTGGTCCATGAACCGTGATCCCTTATTGAAATGGAGGTGGGTGTGGTATAGCCTGCGGGCATGCAGGGCGGGGCATGATGATGGGAGGAGGGGTCGTCGTGGTCATCGTGTCTGCCAGGAATATAAGGAGTGCGCGCCGCCTGAGGCGTGGTAGTAATGCCGTAGTCGCCCGGCTTGTGAGTGTGCTGAGTACGTAATAAAGGAGAGCTGCCGGGCAAAGTACGCCCGCGCTCGCGCTTGTGCAACACAGCCCGGCTCGACTGTTCCCCCGCTCGTGTCTGCCTGCTAAGCATCTTCTACCACGACACCACAGTTGGCTGACGAGGATCTTCGGATCGGCGTGTGCAGGGCGGCAGCGAATAACCCGTGCGGTTCCAGGCTACGGAGCCAAGGGTCTCGCCAGCACGAGCATGGCAGAAGGTCGGTGCACGGCGCACGAACGCGTGCCCGCCTTCGTCGGAATCGACTTCGGCCACGTCGAGTGGGCAACGGCCGCGCTCAGTGTTCGTTTTATTGAAGCACGACAAATCGGGGGAATGATTTCTGCAAAGCCACGGCTAAAGAACGAGGATACGCGGTTCGGCTCGAACGCGGCGTTGGACGTCGTGCAAGCTCTGAAGAATGTCCGGGGTCTCGATGGTCGGTGCGCAACAGATGGTCCGGAGGTCAGCGCGATGTGCCAGGCACGCACGGCCACGCGCACGGTCTGCGGCGCGGGTCGTGGGCGAGCGTTGCAATGCAATCCCTCGGACGGCGGTCTGAGCACTCGAGGTCGTCTACGGTGTGTGGGCCGAGGGTCATCGCCCATCGTTACAGTCATAGATGGCGGTGTGCGAAGCGATCCTTCCGTCCCGGGTCAAGACCTACCGCCGGTATGGTGTGCACGGTAACGCCCCGGGTCGAGTTTTGCAGCCTGAGCACGGAGATTCCAGCGACCCGGAGCGGGAGATGCTGCCCATGTTGAGCCTGTTTTCAGTTGGTCCTACCGTGACAGGACCGATGCCAGTGAATGTCGAAGTGATCGGGGCACTGATCGGGTGTCGGGTTGAGTCCACTCGTCCTGCCCTCGCATCGCACGCGTGTGCCGGTGAAGCGCTGCCGGCGGTTGGCGGGGCGCACGTCGTGATTGCCCAGCGGGACCAGCGGGTTGCGCTTCCGAGGTTCGTGGCGCGAGGGGAGGGGCCCGCCCTTTTGGGTCGGGGCTGGCTGGCGCACCTCGGGCTGGATCTCCAGTTCGTACCTCCAGGTGTGCCGGTGCTCTCTTCGATGCTTGCGTCGAGTACCGAGGGCGAGGTTCTGGCGGCGGGAGCCGCGTCGATGCAACGGGAGCGGCCGTTCGTTGCTGCCTGCAACGGCGGTGTGCGGTTCGGGAGCAGCAGGAGCCGTGCCAGCTCTCGCGATGAGCTCTCGCGCGTCGGCTGCGTTCATGGTGCGAGGTGCGCCGGTGTTGTTCGGGCAGCTTCAACGGGTGGCGGTGAGCCCATGGCGTTAAAGGAAGTCGCGAGTCACAGCATCGAGTCAACAACCAAGAGACGGACTCGTGATGTGGGTTGTGGGTTGCTGTTCATTGCATATTTGTTTTTCATTGCTCGAGTGATGCGGTTTAACGTTGTTGAAATAAATGCCAGTAGTTCCCGTGTGAGAATGGGTTTGGCGGAGATCAGTCGATGGGTTTTGCAGTATGGCCAATGTGAGGTGGTGGCTTTGTGAGCGGTGGTGGCGAATAAAAAGGTTTGGTTGGCCTTCATTGCCCCGGGCCGCGGGTAGTTGCTTTGTCATGTGCAGGGATTTTGTCGAAGGAACGCGCTGTACGGAAAAATGAGTTTGCAATGGTTCAAATGATGTTCTTAGTGATTTATGACGAGCCTATGGTTGGAGTGTGGTTTAAATGGAGTTGCTACCGTCTAACTGCCGTGTGGGTCTCGGAGATCGACTCGGAGCCAGGACTGGTGCGCTGGTCGGCGTTACCCCCACCTCTGGTTGCGGCAAGGTCAGACATGCCTGGCGCCGGGGGCGCAGCTCTCTGTGTTCGCTCAAGGCCGTTTAGACGGGCATTGGCATCTCAACTGATTGTGGTGCGTGGGTTGTTATGGAGCATTGGTTGTGTCCAGCCAGCGGCGCTGTTCAGCGCCCCCATCCAAGGTCAATCGAGTCTGGCGCTGGCGCCACGGCTTCCAGACAGCGGGCTTCCGGCCTCGGAATGTTTATCTGCTTCAGGTCTGCCTGGAAGAGGTGCCGCCTTATGGGCCGGAGGCGTTTGATGGTGCCGGGGGAGGTCGGGAGGTCGCCGCGACCTCGCCAAGGGCCATGTAAGCATGAGCCGCCTGGGGGCGTTTTCGCTGTGTAGTGCTGCTGTGCTTCTCCAGTAGCTCGCTTCACACGTTATATGATGTGATGTGCTGTGCTGTTATACTTCGCTGTTTTCTTTTTTGTGCCTTGTCTACTGTTATACCGTAGTCCTTCGTGCTGGTTATGCTTATTATGATGGTGATCATTTAATAATCATAGTTTTAGGAGGGAGGAGTGTGGTATAGCCTGCGGGCATGCAGGGCGGGGCATGATGATGGGAGGAGGGGTCGTCGTGGTCATCGTGTCTGCCAGGAATATAAGGAGTGCGCGCCGCCTGAGGCGTGGTAGTAATGCCGTAGTCGCCTGGCTTGTGAGTGTGCTGAGTACGTAATAAAGGAGAGCTGCCGGGCAAAGTACGCCCGCGCTCGCGCTTGTGCAACACAGCCCGGCTCGACTGTTCCCCCGCTCGTGTCTGCCTGCTAAGCATCTTCTACCACGACACCACAGTGGGTACTTCGGAACCTGGGAGGACTCCATTCCACCTTCTGAAACTCACATATGGAGATAACAACCAATGCCACAAACACACACTGACCTTTAAGATGTCTGAAAGCAGCAAACGACTTGGCATTTATGTAGCTAGTTTAATCAAGGCATTATATTAAAATAGAATAAAATTCATCAAATGCCACTTCATGTCGGATGTAACGTTTATCATGCTCTTTCTCAGCATCCTATTGTTACGTGGCTTTTAATGTGCAATCTGAGCCGGTACCTTCCACTCGAGCTTGCAAACTTCATAGAAACTGTGAAACTCGTGCAAGCTGTCAAAATAAAAAGTTGCCTTGAATGCTGCTTGGATGAAAACAAGAAGAAAACAAAGCACTGCAATCAACCTGCCAAGCAGGGTGGGGTGGGGAGTCAGGGTAGAGGGGAAATCTAATGGGTCATGGAAAACATGCCAAAGGAATGAAGAACTGGTTTTCCTGTTGAAGATTAGTGTCACTCTGCGTGTGCAGACCGGTAGAATAACGGATTAAATCAACACGATGTCAATCAAGGTATGCCAACAGCCATGGGAAGCAAGGAGAAGCTGATGTTTCAGGCATTAACCCTTTGAACTCTTTTGCTCTGATGCAGGGTTAACTTCTCCTTGTTTATCATGGTGGTTAGCATACATCAATCAACATCCTGTTTATTCCATCCTAGCATTGCAAAAGGTCAGTCTTACCTAAGAAATCCCGTTTGGCTCACATTGAGAGTTTTAAAAGCGAGAAGCACATCTTGCTCCAATCTCCGTGGCCGAAAGAAACGCATCAGCCCCATAAAATGTCGAAACGATACCCCCTGTGGGCTCTGAGAGGTGAGAAGGAAATTTGGAATGGTATGGGGAAAAGAGAAAAAAAAAAATGGTTCAGCAATCAGCTTTGTAATATCTTGTGTCATCACGCACACACACATTCGCTCTTGTAAATGGTCGAAATCGAATCATCTCGTCAACGCACTCAGCTCACACTGAACACCAAAGTGTCTCACCAAGCGTGCTAATAACAATCGGTATGCATGCTCTGTGGCTGCCCTTTTGTGCAACAACAAAGACTTGAACTTCAGCTTCTCCACTTCATTGAATGAGTCAAAGACGACAGCAAGGAGCTGGGGGTGGTGGTGGTGAGGGTGGGGGAAGCAGGTAACCACCAATTGATTCATTGTATTTTTTGCAATTACCGTAAATGCATCATTGTGAAGAGATATAATCCTGTTGGCCTGTTCACATTTCCATCCGAACAACCTGGCTCGTGGCATTTTTTTTTTTTTTTTTTTTTTTTTTTGTATACCTTGGTCGAGGCTCGTATGAGAGCTAACACACAACTCACAGCAAGGAGGCATGAGACAAGAGGGGCGGGAGTGGAAGGGACAAAACATTGGGGAACAGACACAGGTGAACTGTGGAAGGGAGAGGGATGGGGATGGGACGGGGAACATGGCGAGGGGAAGATGGACATTAAAGGGACTTTCAGGAAGGAAAGCAGGAGAATTGAAGGAAGTGGGCTTGGATGGATTATCGGGGGTAGAAAAGATCGAGGATTTGGATGGGGGAAGATAAGAGGTGGTGGTGAACAGCTGTTTTGAAAGCCTGAAGGGAAGAATGGGAAAGAATAGAGTGAGGAAGTTTATTCCAAAGGCGGGAAAAAGAGGAATGAAAGAGTGAAGATGAGCAGTGATTCGTGATTTTGGTAGTTTTACCAGAAGGGGGTTGTTGGCGGACCTTGAGCGCCCTGTGGAAATGTGGTTGGGACAAATCGCAGAGAGAGCAGGGGGGGCAAGGCTGGAGAGGAGTCGGTAGAAGACAGAAAGACCACCGACCAACCTGCGGTGATTGAGTGAGAGGCCCAAAGACTCAGCTTCATTGCGGGAGATGCCAATGATCTTAAAAGCCCTGGTTTCGACAGCGTGAAGTCGAGAAAGGTGGGAGGCAGGAGCACCAGCCCAGAGGGGAGAGCAGTACTCCATCAGGCATTGACAACACAGGCTCAAATCCAACAAATGTTTTGTGTGTCATCTAACAATGTCCTTCCGATTCAAATAAAGGTACATTGATGTCTCCAATTCTTTTTCCTGCATTTGATTTATGTACAAGCTTCTGCATGATCCTAATGCTCATTTCAATGAATTAACCCTTTGAACCCTGAGCTCCTTGGACTTTCGGCTACCCCACCCTGTGCTGCCTGGAGAAAAATCCGGCCGCTCAGGTATATGGAGGTTTGAGTAGTGGCTGGTAAAATGTCCACGAGAGTTCAAAGGGATAAGAAAAAAGAATTTTAAATCCACCTTGAATTGTGTTGTATTCCTGAACTGCTGTTGCTCCACAATACCAAAACATGCACTGTATTATTACCTCTGCCACACAAGGTGGGTGGAGGTTATGTTTTCACTGCTGTGTCTGTTTGTCTCTGAACAGGATATCTCAAAAATTAGTTCATGGGTTGGGACGAAATTTGGTGGAGAGAGGTTGGGTGTGCGACGAGGCCGAAATTATTACATTTTGGTGAATATCCAGGTCCGGATACTCGAATTTTTAAAAATGATTCTTCACTATTGAGATAGGGACAAAAATGATATATTGCACGATATTTCACAAAGTTATGGACGAATTTGGACAAAACTTGGTGGACAGGTCGGGTGTGTGAAGGACGAATAGATTCGCTTTTTCTGAAGATCCGAATATGAGAAATTAAAAAAAAATTTCATCAATGAAAGATGAGGCCAAAAACGATATGTACCATGATATTCAAAGAGTTGTGGATGAGTTGGGTAGGTGACAAGAACAAACCAATTAGAGTTTGGTTCAGGTCCGGATCCAACACCTATCAGTGGGATACAAAATGTAAACTGTTCAGCCTGGCGGAGGTATGTGCTCTACCGAATGCCGTTCTAGTTGCTCTCATTTTCCAATCATTCGGAGATGTATAGTCCAATTATAATTCGTGATAGGTTCATACACTTTGGTTTGTCGTTGTCCTCATTCATGCTCGCGCGTTTTCCCCCTTTTTATGAATCAAGTATCAAGTGTAAGGATGGGTTTTAAAGTTGGGATTTATGTCTTTTGAAAAAGGCAGCAGGGTCTCAAGTGCAACATATTATTCACCAAGAAAACATTCCTTCATGGGTTCGGGTGGGGCTGGCATGAGCATAGGTGTATAGCCCAGAGGTTATGCACACTCATCTCTGAGCTGCCTGGCTTGGGTTTGATACTCGATCCCAGCTATAAACGGTCACCTTGGTGTTTCACATGCAGAGCGAGGCATCAATGTGTCGTCCCTCGAATTAACGCTAAACATCCAGTCTGCTGGCATTAGTTGGTCGACGTTAAAGATCCCATGATGTCATTCGCAAAGACCAGGCGAACTGTGGCTGACACACTGAACAAATTCCAAATCCCCGCCCGAACCTAAAGAAAGGGGGCACTGCAACAGTGGCACAGCAAATAATGCTAACCACAGCCATTTGCTGCATTCAAAAGAAGGAGAGGGTGTGTCACCCCAAATACAAATTAGAAACTTAAGAACATTATCGTCAAATAATGACAAGAAGCTGAAGGCCAATGATAATTAGTGATAGTCTTCAATTTGAGCAACAAAAGTTTTGTTACAATTGTTGTTTTTTTTTTAGCAGGAATGATTTATGGATGTAAACTGGAAGAGCCAAAACACACCATGAGAGAAAAATTTTTTTGTTGAAGTTTCGCTACCGCATGCATCGGTTCAAGCTACAAAAAAGAAAAATATTCTTAAAAAAATTTTGAAGCTAAACACCTGGTGGTGATGAGCAAAGAAACTGTACATCAATCAATTATTGGATGCTGACTTTCACAGGTAAAGTTTTCAGTGGAGAAAAACGAAAACAAAAAACAAATAAATAACTGATAACTATTTTCAGGAGTGAGTTTGAAGCACAATTTTTTTTTCTTGAGCCATTTCAGCATTTCATAAATCAAAGGCTAAGAGCATTAGCACCTGTTCCTCCAAATCAATTCGCAGAGAAAAAAAAAACAAAAAAAGAGCGATAAACCCGAGAGAGTTCTTACCCCTTATCAAGTTCATAAAAAGGTAAGGAGCCATAGCACCTTACCAGGTTCATGATAAAGTACAGCTCGATGGAGAGGTAGGTGATGAAGAAAAGGCAGGCCCAGTGGCTGCTGGCATACGATGGCAGCATTACATCTGGGAAACTGAGCGTGGGGAGCATTTATATTAGTCTGGTCCGTCTCGATCCCTTTTCCGCAATTACTGTAACATACGCAGACGGACAAACAGCTCTGCAATCATGACGGTTTGCGTTGTGTTGTGTCACACATGTGCTATGCTCATACTTTGCAGTGGTAAGCAGAACAAATAGGCTGACGAGACTGCTCTCCAAGTTGGTGAAATACTGGGGGAGGTACAAGGAGGATGCGAGTGGAAAGAGAAATACAAAGTACAAATAACGAGTAACTGGAAGCATTCACTCGATCTTAAATCCGAACCGCAGGTACATTGTGCACTATCACAGCAGTTACGCCAAACTAATGGCCTTGCAAATATAGTTTTATGAAGAGAACATAAATATATACAAGTCTGGAGACGGCGATGGTTCCCGAGCAATGTACACGGTTCGCCTTTTTTATGTTTTGACCTTCAAGGGGACGCCACGGGCAAACTGGCGGGAATCGGGAAAAACGTAAATGATGAAAGTTGTAGTACTCGAAGAGCAATACTTGCATACCAACTTTCATTCAAAACTGTTAAAGCCCAAGGAGCTCGATGCCCAATTTATTGATTTTTTTTGACATTTTCTAAGTTCGTGACCTTGTGACGAAAATGAAAAAAAAAAAATCAAGCTCCATGGGGCTATGCAGGTGCTATTGGGCTAATCAAATACTGAAACCCCTGCCAGATTCGACAAACCCCCTCGGAGAAGATGTAATTTGAAATTGGCTACCCCCTAAAAACACGTTTTTTGGGCGTAGCTCCGCCAATAATGGGCGCACCACACCCATTCTCAGGAAAACACAACGAGATCATGATATAAACCTCCCACCAAAATTTTATCAGGATCGGATCAAAACCCACGGAGCTATGCTCGGGACAGACAGACAGACACACACCCATAACGAATATAGTGGTCACTTACTGACTCATGAACCAATATATATATATATATATATATATATATATATATATATATATATATATATATATATTACACACATTCCATTGATGTCACCAACATCTCAAGGACGTGCATTCCAGATCTGCCCATCGTGAACCTTCAGGGATGTGTGCAGAGTCCCCGTATGAGTTAGTAATAGTATATGCGTGCACCGATTCGATGGTCATGGTGTGTTTACCTCGAGAAGCAGGTCGTACATTGAAAACTTGTGCATACAAGTAACGAGTTTCATTGTGTAAACAATGTGACAATAATAATCAAAGTTAAAATAAGCGATTAGATTTGCGATTGGTAACCCCGCATGAAAACAAAAATATTCCATTCCGTTTTGTGAATAAGACAATATTATTTGGACACCATTTAATGAGCAAGGTTGCCACAGTATGGAGGGCCTTGTATAAAACCACTGCAGCTTTAAGTGATTGTTCATGATAATGCATAGTACAATGTTCCACAATCACGACAGGAGAAATGATAATCAACCTCCAGGGGTGATGTGTCGAAGCACCAACGTTGCACGAGGCTCACATTACAACTTGGTGATGATGGGGTTCCCAGAAATTAAATACCACATTCATTTTTGAAGATATATATTGTTACGGCTGTGGAAATTCGCAGAACACCATAAAGGTCCTTAGTTCAGCAAGATCGATAAGTCTGTGTTCAGTTAGATTTCCCCACCGTTGTTTAATGGGAACTATTCATGTTAACCGGGCCGTGATCTTTGAGATAGTGTTTTTCTTTGACTATCGTTATTTTGGACCAACCACATTTCAACCACCACAACCACCTTCACAACGCCACCATCACAACAACCACGATCGCCTCAACCACCAACCACAATCAAACCACCACCACCACCACCACCGTCGCTCTCACACAACCGCTTCAGATCCACCGTCCTCCCACCACAACAACAACACGCGCCTCTCAACAAACCACGCCATCCTCATCACCTCAACCACAATGCCAAACCACAATTAGGCCAATCACCTAACCACCTTCCCCGCTACGCCAACTACCGATCCCCTTCTCCACAAACCAAATTGCAACCCTATCCGCTCATGAAGGCCGTCTCTGCGGAGGAAAAGTAAAGGAACAAGGGATTTCGATAACGCGAGGGAAAAACAAGAAGGAACATCGGTGGCGCACAGATTTTCTCGCCTGCTTTTCCCACGCTTTGGTGTGGGGGAAGTGCGATTCGAGCCAGAGTTCAAAGGTCATGTGAAGGAGGGGCCTCATTTTGGGGGACTGAATCTCCCTCGGCCTGGGCCATGTAACGATTCCCTCCCCCCCCCCCCCCCCCGCGCGCCGCGAGAGGGGGGGGCGAGAGGGTTAGACGTGGGCAACGCCCCTTTTCTCAAAGCTTCCCGCAGGAGCTCGAAGGAAGGTGGAGCAAGAAGCCAGGAGGAATATAAGGGCGTGCAGGAGCCAAGTGGGTAGGTGTGGTTTCTTTTGGTGGCTTCTTCTTCCTGGTCGGGATCTTCGGCTCGTGGTGGCCTGTCTGTGGAGAAGCGATCCGTGGAACGACCCGTTCGTAGGAGCTCGCAGTCGGTGGGGAGTCCGGGCGTGGCACCAGGGACGCGGACTGGAGGCGCCACTCTGCCAGCTCTGTTGCGCAGACCCGCGCGTCCGAGTGAAGAGCGCCGGAGAGAGCTCGCCGGCCCCGTGGAAGGCCCGAGTCAGCCGCGGCTATCCTAGCTGCCGTGGGAACAGATGTCGCGACTCGCCCATCAAAGCACCACGAGGGTGCAGGTAACCTGCAACGGTCTCGTGGGGTCCGTTCGGTCACCAAGGCTCCACAGTATAAAGGTCTACGGACCCTGTCTGACTCCCTTGTCTTTGAGAGTAGACTTTTCTTTTCTTTGAATGAATGTTGGTGGCGCCGTCTATAAGTAGAACTGTGTAAGTGCTTTGCATTGATAATTGCTTATAGTCAGTTGTAGTGCTTTCGTTGCCTGTATACATGTTTGCATTGCTTACTGCATGCGTGTGTCGTCGTAAATAAATGTGCTTGGTTAAATGTACCCCGTTCGTTGTATCCTCTTTCCGCTATTGGAATACCATCTTGCACTGCGGTGTAGTAGTTGGGTTTCAAACATCCGGTAAATCGAATCGGATCCGGTGAGGTTGGGCGATAATACCCGCTCGGTTATCACTGAAGAACGGAACGGACCGCTTGAGTGGTTTGTGTCCAAGCCGACCTGCGTCGAGGTACGGTCTCCCTGTAGGCTACCCGTGCGAGTACTTAGGTATATCGATATCCGGCCATTGACTCTATTTTGCGCGGGTAGAAAATTGGCTAGGCCGTGGTGGGATTAAGAACCCACCCGTGACAGGGTTCCGGTGTTGTTCCGGAAGGTCACGACTGAATTGTCCATCCGGTGGGCGACGCGGCTGCTATTAGACAAACGCGGTCGATCGCACGCCGGTGGGTGCGAATACGTAACAATATGTACAGTTATGTTTGTGGGGTAGATGAAGGGATTTGAGAAGAAAGCTAGGAATGTATTGAGTTGTTTGGTCCATGGACATGTAGGAGGCATCTCAATGGAAACAAAGTCAGGAGAATGTAAGCTTAAGTGTTACTTTCACCACACGGAGGGGGGGGGGGGTGGTGCAGTGTTAATTAGATCGGGATTAAGGATAAGTTCCCCCAGTTTGTAATTGCCCCCCTGTGACTTTTCCATATGTTTTTATAACCCAAACCATGATAACAACCAAGCAAAACGTGCTGATGGGGCAGAGGCCCCGCCTTCCCGAGTTTTGTGCGAGCAGGCCACGCCCCGGAGGTGGAGGTTTGATGGGCGTGACGTGAGATGCATGACGAGGAAGAGGGCATGGGAGGAGCAGATCAGATAGGAAGGTTGTGGAGTAATAACCAAGGGACGCACGTGGCCGTGAGAGGAAGTTACTCAGAGGACACGGAGGATCTCGCTTTTGCTCTCGGCACGACGAAGGCTGTGCGATTTTTGTGTTCATACTGTGTGAATCGGCTCGCATGCTGAGAAGGATGTTGGCTGTTGACGGTTCAGTTGGGCCGTGAAGTGTGTACATTTCTGAGGAGGGAAGAAGAGCGTGCCTCATGGCCTCATCACGGGGCCTCAGAAATCGTCTCGTCGTGTGGGCCATCGTTGTGAACAGACCGGGAGCAAGAGAGGAACGTTCAACATATTCGCTCATGAAAAGAAGTTGCACGAAGTCTCTGAACCTTGGTGTCAATTACCGCTTACGAATTGCCTGACGTACGTTCTTCCCGCTGTGAGAGAACGACTTGGCGCCATTTTTGGTGCATCTATGCAGCGACTCGATTGCACGTTCCATAAAGACCATCTGGACCAAGTTAAGTGCCGAAATGGAGGGATTATTTTTGGGGTCGCCAAAATAGGTGACCCTTATTGTTGGGTCGCCGAAATAGGTGACCCTTGTCAGTTTGGATGTTTGTTATCAGCATAATTGGTAGTAAACATGGGCGGATTTTGACCAAACTCGGGTGGTAGGTACATCTTATGACCTAGTGCTTTGGAAATTGTGATGGTTGCTTGGGACGCTTTGGTTCCCCAGCAACAGCCGAAAAACCTTCAAAATCGGTACCGTTCACGCGAAATCAATTCCGAAAGCCATTATCCCACGTAGGCTTATGAAATTTGGCATGCATCATCTACAGGTGATGCTCTACCAAATATATTCCGGTTTTTGTGATATATGGAATAGTTTACCTGCAGCGCCCCCTACAAATGGGGTATGCTGGAAAATTGGCGAAAATTGAAGGCCCCCTAGCGACCAGGTGAGTGCATCGATCCAAATGAAACTTTGCAGGTTCCAAGCACGCAATGAGTACTACAACTTTGCCTCAGGACATATTGACCGATATTGCTTATGTCAAGGGTCAAAGAGCAAAAATCGATAATATGCGAGAGCTGAAGGTGCCTTCGTGCCAAATGCTACTCCTCCTAGGGTTATGGTCAGATGGTCATGAAAATTCACACGAATCATCTGGAATACAATGTGCACAAACGATCAAGCCGGATTTTCGATTTATATCTTTGTTCACCCACAGCACCCCCTCGAACTTTGGGGATTTCCGATATCAAACCGCATTTTCGGTACTTTTCATTCAAATTGATACCGAGTAGTTATCAGTAGATGGAACTCGATGAGATTTGGTATGCATAATCTTAAGGTGATTCTCTATCTGCTATATGACATCCATTTTTTTTCTATATCTTATAGTTTCCAAATGGTGACCCTCTCAACTCGGGTGTCCGAGGGCCATTGAGCAATCCCGCTGAAAATTCAAAGTACACTAGCTCCAAGACGGTTGAACCGAATCGAATGAATCTTTACATGCTTATAGACCATAATGAGTACTACAACTTTGCTCATTTGCATAATGACCTATCTCGAGTAGG
The DNA here is from genome assembly GCF_056783735.1 of Eptatretus burgeri. Lineage (NCBI taxonomy): Eukaryota > Metazoa > Chordata > Myxini > Myxiniformes > Myxinidae > Eptatretus > Eptatretus burgeri. Next base: position 39,828,406 of record NC_140976.1, on the reverse strand, counting down.
TCAGGGGTCAAAGGTCAATAAGTGCATTTTTTGGGCGAAATTACCATTCAAGGCACCCTTGCTCCTACACAAATTAACCGATATGAATGAAAGTTCACAGGTACATAGTACTCAATGAGTACTACAACTTTGCTGCAGGACATATTGACCGATCTCGGCTCGGTCAGGGGTCAAAGGTCAATGAGTGCATTGGGCAAAATGAACATTCAAAGCCCCCTTGCTCATACACGGGTTAACCGATTTGAGTGCAATTTGGTACTACATTAACTCAGATCAGGGGTCAAACGTCATCGGATGCTCGGCGACCCATGGCCGCCTACCGGCTTGTCTTTATTTTATCTGCCCACTTGTGTGTATTCAAGTCTGTGTGGAGTCATCTCAATTAGATTTAGATTTAGTTAACCTCATGCTTTCCTTTCATTAGTATAATTTGAATTATTGTCATTGTACATATTTAATTGTTATTTAGTTAATTCAATTTGCTTGTGTCCGTGTATTTGTGCCGTTCTGGTGTAGCGCTTAACTATTTTCCCACGCGCGCATTAATCTCCGCGAGTCTCAGCTGTAGGCCTCCAAGGGAGAAGTTTGGCCTTCCGTCGAGGTAGGGGTTAAACCCCCCTGGACATAACAATGTTTTATACATATATATATATATATATATAGATATCTTTTATGTTATAATAAAACAATACAAAATAATGATTGTGAACCCAATTTTTTTTAATGGACAAAACTCACCGGATCTTCTTCATTGTCCGAGAATAAATAAAATCCTAAATGTGGTTGAGAAAGGAAGGTAAAACAAAACAAAACTCAAAGAATATCATAAAAACAACCACACAAATTAAAAAAACACCAACATCAACACAGATCATTAGAATCTTAAATGATGAAAATAATAAAATTAAAGTGCACAAACGTGGATAGAGGTTGTTTTCACCCTGATCTGTCTGTTTTTCTGTGCGCAGGATATCTCAAAATGTAGACAGATTCGGATGATATTTGGTGGACAGGTTGGGTGTGTGACAAGGACAATTAGATTTTGGTGAAGATCCAGATCTGGATTCAAGAATTTTTTAAGTGATTCTTCAGCATTGAGAGAGAGAGGGCCAAAAACCATATACAGTATAGCATGATATCTCAAAGAGTTGTGGACGAATGAGAAAACTAGGTGGATGAGTTGGGTATGTGACGAGAACAAGCCGATTAGACTTTGGTTCAGGTTTGGATCTGGATACAGATCCAGCCTATCAGTGGGATGCAAAACGTAAACTGTTCAGCCTGGCGGAGGTACACGCTCGACCGAATGCCGTTCTGGTTGAGGCTTCATTGCAAGGACAGGTTTGGGCAAAAGTACATTTTTAGAAGAAGATGAGATGGGACAGCAAATCACTCTCCCTCCCCATACACCCCTCACAGGTCCTCAGATTTGAATGTACTACCTCTAGGGTGAAATACCTCACCACTTGGCCAAAGCAGTCAAGCAGAACAAGACAATGGTCACCAGTAAAGATCTGTATTACCGCTTTCTATATTGTTCCAGAAAAGTGTTGAAATTACCATGAAGAGGTGTACCACACTCTTTCCAGAGCGTTAATGCTGCCTCTACAGAGTGTTAATGCTGTTAAAGCAGTTTCTTGGCACGGGTTATTCTGGGTGGTTTGCCATTGCCTTCCCAGCAGTAGTTAGGGAAGGAATTTGCAATTTGTTCAGGGTACCGGTGAAAGCTCGCCTACTCTTTATGAAGGACACCATGGGATCTTCAACCTCCAACAAATAATTTTGGCAGACGGAACGCCCAGATTAGCACATATCCAAGGGACGACAATTTATACCTCGGTTTGAGATTTGAACCCAGGCTAGACAGCTCAGAGAAGAGTTTGTTCATGACAATGCATAGTACAATGTTCCACAATCACGACAGGAGAAATATACACGAATAAGTGTGTGTGTGTGTGTGTGTGTGTGTGTGTGTGTGTGTGTGTGTGTGTGTGTGTGTGTGTGTGTGTGTGTGTGTGTGTGTGTGTGTGTGTGTGTGTGTGTGTGTGTCAGTGTGTCTCCTCCATAACTCCAAGACCATGAAACTTAGCAGCCTGAAACTTTGCATACATACTTGGGGAACTCCAAGGAAGTGCAAGAGTGAAAATTGGGTGTTTGGGTCAATTAAAACACCCCTTTAGAAGATAATTAACGGCATTATTTAATTATCTCCTTTATCAGACACATCCTTGGTCACCTTGCTGTCCCTCGATGGGGTCTTAACTTGCCATTCTTTCTTGGCCTGCTCAGCAATGCCTCCACTTGAAACAGGCCACAATGATGTCTTACCAATAGTTTTATTTTTTTTCTTCCCACTTCCTTCCCTTCCACCCCCCTCCACGCTGCCTTCCCTTCCACCCCCACCACGCTGCCTTCCCTTCCAGCCCCCCACCACGCTGCCTTCCCTTCCACACCCCTCCCCCCACACTGCCTTCCCTTCTACCCCCCACCATGCTGCCTTCCCTTCCACCCCCACCACGCTGCCTTCCCTTCCACACCCCTCCCACCACGCTGCCTTCCCTTCCACGCCTCCCCAAGCTGCCTTCCCTTCCACGCCCCCCAAGCAGCCTTCCCTTCCACGCTCCCCCCCACGCTGCCTTCCCTTCAATGCCCCCCAGCTGCCTTCCCTTCCATGCTCTCCCCCACGCTGCCTTCCCTTCCACCCCCCACCACACTGCCTTCCCTTCCACGCTGCCTTCCCTGCCACCCCCCACCACGCTGCCTTCCCTTCCACCCCCACCACGCTGCCTTCCCTTCCACACCCCTCCCCCCACACTGCCTTCCCTTCCACACCTCCCCAAGCTGCCTTCCCTTCCATGCCCCCCAGCTGCCTTCCCTTCCATGCTCTCCCCCCACGCTGCCTTCCTTCCCCCTATGCTGCCTTCCCTTCCCTCCCCTCCCCACACTGCCTTCCCTCCCCTCACGCTACCTCCTCCAAAATCTCCTCCCTTCTCCATCCCTCATGTGTTTTAACGTACTCCATTTTGTTCAATCCTGCACCCCCCCTCCCCCACAAGTCCCACTGCCAAATGCAACTTGAGAATCCCATCCCTTATGCTTTCCTCCTGCCAAACCCCCTATTAACTTCCCCTCTTTCCCTCCTCACTCCCACCCCCACCCTCCCCCATCTCCCTTAATATTCCCATCAGTGATATGCCAGGTTGTATTTGCTAGTACATACATGTATAAAATAAACCTGCTGCTATTATAATTAGCCTGGTGTTGGTTTAGTGGTTAGGGTGGCGGCTTGGGATCCTAGGGTCCTGAGTTCAAGCCCCGTTGGCCGCTGAATTAAAAAATACACCAGGAGGTCGACTCAGCCTGTCATCCTTCCGAGGTCAGCAAAATGAGCACCAGTGTACTGGTAAGGGGGACACTGCATCAGCGGCATAGCCGCGTCCAAACCAATGATGCAACCAGCAGCCACAGGCTGCACTCGATAGAGAGAGATTATTATAATTTAAATGTTACTTTTCAATAAAACAATAATCTCAACAAGTCGAAGTAACTCTGAATATGTCAATTCCTCCTCTTTTCTCTCTAATATTATTGAAAGACTTTTATGGAAAGACAAACATATGTGTGTGCAAAAATATAGAAACACTCCCTCCCCTTACAACTGCAATCTCATTGTATGCCCCATTAATGTTCCTTTCAATCCCTCTTCTTTCGACAGTGTTAGCATGACAAAATAACTCCAAGTTTGGTTAGTGTTTAGTTACAAGGGACAGGTAGTTTCATGCAGCAGCAAAAGAAAAGCTTCAATTTAAAACACATAAGTATGGTGGTGACCAAGTGGTGAGTGAGGATGGCGAAGTGGAATCCCAGATTTTTTTTGTATGCAATGTCGAGGCTCATATAAGAGCTAACACACAGAACGTACAACAAGGGGAGCAGGAGATAAGAATGGCGAGAGAGGAAAGGAAAAAACAGGGGAACAGAGACATGAGGAGACCTGTGGCAGGGAGAGGGATGGGATGGGGTGGGGTACACAGGGTGAACACAACAGGGACTTTCAGAAGATGTAGATGTTACGAGTTCAAATCCAGCTGAAGGCAGCATTTTAAATCAAAGCTTCTGGAAGACTGGCTGGTCTCAAGAAAATATCATGTTTGCTACTGGATATTCAGTTAAATCCCATCCGGCTCGACTGGACTGGTGAACGACTCAGCAGTTCGCACTTCACGATTGACTCTCCCATTAGCCTCAGAGTAATTTGGGATGGGAAGCAATATGTCGCATCATACCAAAAAAAAAAACCTAAACTGTGAAAAAACGTTTTACAAGATTTAAAGGATGTTTATGACTCTTGAACAAGTCATCATGCAAACAGGTATTTTAAGAAACATCATACCGAGCAATGCAAAGATGAGCATGAAGTACAGCAGGAGAACCATCATGTCGAGAATAGGTGGCAACGACTGCAAGATCTGCCGTAGGTTTCTGTGGTCGAAAAGCACATAATGAACCCATTTATACACGTTTTAAAAGCAATGCCTAGACATGACCCAAATAAGTAATATGAAGCCACCACGTCCAAGAGGAAGAACAGTATTTATTATGCAACCAAAGAAAGGTACCACATGGAATGAGGAGGGATCCATAGCTAGAATGTGGTAAGTGTAGTATGGTCCACGTGTTTCCCGTAGGTTAGATTGCCATGTAACAGGGACTTGCCAGAGTAAGTCGTTTGTTACACGTGATGCTGACGAGGCAGTGTATGAAATTTATAGACAGGGTAGACAGATTATGTATATGCAAAACCTATTGTTTGTGGGCAGGGCTCGGTATGGACTTCCCATCGCAGAGGCACACGTGTCACAGGTGTGCAACGAGGTCAATTATGATCTCTCTGGCCAGTTTATGCCAGCCATTGCGGTACAGTGGGCTGTGGAGCCCGGAGGAAAAAGATGTACATCAATTTTAATATGGCCCGTCCCAATGGGCGGCAACCGAGAGGGAGACTCCGTCCCGGAGGAAGAGGAGAACACAATTGACCAGTAATCGACCAGAGAGTCTACCAGGAGGGGCTCGTGTAAGAGAACAAAGTCGAGACTGGAGAATTTACTGGGGAGTTCACGGGAGAGGAACAGGGTAGGCTCGTGTCGGAGAGTCCATTAGAGAGTCAACGTGAGAGAGGACGAGGATAGGCTCACGATTCCAATGGAGTGAACAAACAGGCTCGTGTGGAAAGGACAGAGACCTTGCTTGGAGGAGAAGCCTCGTGTGAAATTGATCCCAGCTGGAGGAGGAAGAAGACGCAGGGAAGACCTGGAGGCCTCACTCTAAAAAGGACAAAGGGGACCACGTGGCCTGGTGGTAGGCCAACTTGTCGCTGGCCCTGCTTGTGGCCATTTGACTTATGGGCACCATCATTACTAGCTCTCTAAAACGGGCTGCATTGTGTTGAATTGCATCTTCCCTGTAGATCAGTGAAAAAGGAAGTCCCGCCTGCATTATTGTCATGTTGTAAAAGTGTGATCTGTGGCGCCTCGTGGGTTCGGACTTGAACTTGTATTTCTCATTCATCATATATATATATATATATATATATATATATATATATATATATATATATATATATATATATATATATATATATATATATATATATATATATATATATATATATATTTCTTCTTCTTTCGGCTGCTCCCTTTCGGGGTCGCCACAGCGGATCATCCGTATAATCCGCATAGTGATTTGGCACATGTTTTACGCCGGATGCCCTTCCTGACGCAACCCTGGTCGCCTCTTACGACACAGGGATATGATACACCTATTTTAACCGGGTTATACACCGGCCCAGTACACTGGTACTCATTTCGCCGACCTCGGAAGGATGACAGGCTGAGTCAACCCCCTGGTGTATTCATTCAGTGGCCCAACGGGGCTTGAACTCAGGACCTTTTGGATCCCAAGCCGCTGCCCGAACCACTGCGCCAACACCAGGATATATATATATATATATATATATATATTGTTACGGATTCGCGCCCGCCGGCGTGCTGACAGCCACGTAACTCGAATCGCGGCACGTCGCCCACCGGACGGACAATCCAGTCGTGACCCTCTCGGACTAACGCCGGGAACCAGTCACGGGTGGACCTTTCGGTCTCACCGCGATCGAGCCAATCAGCCCCCGCGTGGGATAGGGTTGCTCGCCAAATTCGACCTACCTAAGTACCCACGCGGAGGGTAGACCGGGCGATCGCACCTCGCCGCAGGTCGACTTCGGACACGGGCCACTTAAGCGACCCGTTCCGTACTATCGGGATAACCGAGCGGTGTTATTCGTCGACCTCGACGGTTCGATTAATTATCGGGCGTATTCAGCCCACTACCAACCCTTTACGTGAAGCAAGATGAGGATTCAATGAAAGAAATGACCAAGCGAAGCGGGAAACAGTTCAACACAAAGCACATTTATTCGCGCTGAACGGAAAGCACACATATTCAATTCCACCAAAAGCACATAGAAAAGAAAAACACAATGCAATTTACACAAAAAGCAAATGCGACAATGCAGATCTAATACCGATTACGCGAGCACACGGCAACACTTATACAATTTTACTTCACAGACGGCGCCGACAACACATACCCAAAACCAAGGAAAAGAAAAGAGTACCCTCAAAGATGAGGCGGGCCTGAGGCCGAGACCGGGTCGGGCCTACCCGTCTGGTGATGAGACGCGGAGCGGCGATGGTGCCTCAACTCCGCGGGCCTCGCGGGCAGTGTCTGGTAGGGGGTGGGAAAGGGGCCCCCTTGGTCGCACTATCTCAGCGCGGGGGGAAACAGGAGGGGGTTGCTGATGCTCGGGGTATAGAGGATTCCTACTCTGCCTCGAGTCCCGCGACGAGCGTTTCCACCTCGGCCAGGTCGCGCTGTCGGCCTCCCTGGGGTGCAGCTCCCTGCACGACGCGAGCACCCCCTCGTCTGCCCTCGCCGCCTCTCCACAGCTCCGTCCCCTCCGCTCCGACTCCAACGCACACGACGACGACCAGCTCCTTCTTGCTCCTTCTTCCCAACTCCACTGCCCGCGAAGTCTTAACTCTCTGTTCACTTGACTGACGAACACGGTCGCTTATATAAGCCCCGTGGCTTCGCTCTCTCATCTTTGACCCCCTCCCTTCGACCTTTTACCTCGCTCCCCATTGGCCCGAGAAAAAGTGGGCGTGAATGCTTTTTGATCCATAAATTTGCATATATCGATCGCCCTCCAACGCCCTGGGGGCGGGGCCAAATCGCCCCTTGCTCACCGATTGGACGGAACAAAAGTGGGCGTGTGTCGTTTTTGATCCGTTTTTGAAGTGGAAAATCCGTGGTTTTGTACACGCTGTTCGGCGCGCGCCCTGCACGAGTCCAACACCGGTACCCACAAGCGGCGCAAGAACGGTGGCAATGCGACGGTTGCGAGGTGTGACGTGAAGCGGCCCCGCGGTGGGTGGTTGATGTTGTGGTTGTAACAATGGCGGTTGGTCCAAATTAAAGATAGTAAAAGAAAAACGGCTATCCTGAAGAGTCGCAGCACGCATAAATGACATGTATTCCCACTAGACAACGGGTTTGGGCCTAACTACACATGTACTTACCGAGATACTTCACCTAAGGGACCTGAATGGTGGTTTGCGAATTTGGTAACCACAACAATATATATATATATATATATATATATATATATATATATATATATATATATATATATATATATATATATATATATATATATATATATATATATATATATATATATATATATATATATATATATATATATAGTTACGGCTGTGGAAATTCACAGAACACCATAAAGGTCCTTAGTTCAGTTAGATCGATAAGTCTGTGTTCATTTAGATTTCCCCACCATTGTTTAATGGGATTTATTCGTGTTATCGGGGCTGTGAATCTTCAGTTAGCCATTTTTCTTTACTATCGTTATTTTGGACCAACCACCAACCGCTTCACAACAACCACAACCACACCTGCCTCTCAACAACCACGCCATCCTCACCACTCCGCCAGTAACCGTCACCATCGCCACACCACAAACATCGCCTCACCTTCGTCTCCGAAACGACGCCATCTTTGCACCAGCCGCGGAAAGTCCCCAGCGAACAGCGTCGCTGCAAACCGACGCGGGGGGTTTCATTGTGAGCGCAAGCGACCGTGATTCCACGCACATCCGCTCTGTAAAAGCTTCGCCTCAGAAAATAGATCACAGGAGAGAATGGGGCGGGGCCTGTGGGGGTCGAAGGGTGATGATTTCAAACACGTCGGCTCGCTCTTGGAGAATCGGATCCAGAGGGCCGGTGATTTCCACAACGTCCGCTTTCCGCGCAGAGGTCAAAGGTCAGAGGTCAGAGGTGAGAGAGCGGAGATCAGATCTAGTCTCACCAGCCCTATAAAAGGCCGCGCAGAGCGCCATTTCAACCAGTCTGGAGAGGTCGAGGAGCCGCGTGGAAGTCTGAAGCCTGCAGTAGCTGGAGAAGCTGAGGGGAACGGAGGAGGCGCGAACGGGGAGCGCGGCTAAGCCTGCTGTGCCGCGCAGAGCTGCAGAACGTGTACGAGCCGGAGAGAGCTCGCCCACCAGCGCCAGACAGTCCGAGGTGATCGGGCTTCGGGACAGTCAGAGCATCGCTGAGGAACGGACGGGTTCTTACAGAGCATCAACTCTAAAACCTGTTAAAACCTGTCTTGTAAGTAAAACCTGTTAAGTGACTGTACATAATTGCTCATAGACGGTCGTAGCACCTCTTGCTTTTGCTTTTATTGAGTCCATACATGCATGACTGTATACGTGTGTAAAATAATAAGTGTGCTTGTGTGAATGTTAGCCCGTTCGTCATGTCCTCCCCCCCCCCCCCATTGAACCGCTATCTCACTCTCGGAATACTAGTTGGTTTTTAAATAACCGATAAATAGAACAGGGTCCGGCGAGGTCTGACGATAATACCCGCTCGGTTATCCCAGAACGGAACGGACCGCTTAAGCGGTTCGTGTCTACGCAGGCCTTTGCTGAGGTACGGTCCCTCGGTAGGTTATCCGCGCGTGTACTTAGGTATATCGATATTCGACGATTGACCCTATTTCGCACGGGTGGAATATGGACTGGGCCGTGGTGGGATTAAAAACCCACCCGTGACTGCTTTCTGGTGTTGTTCCAGAAAGTCACGACTGAATTTTCCGTCCAGTGGGCGAGACGGCCGCCATTGGCTAAAGCGGTCGTTCGCACGCTGGGCGGGGCAGATTCGTAACAAAATATATATATATATATATATATATATATATATATATATATATATATGTTACGGTTCTGGGAACAGCATCCCTCCAAAGCAATAGCAATCATCATACAGCAGTGTGTGTGTGTGTGTGTGTGTGTGTGTGTGTGTGTGTGTGTGTGTGTGTGTGTGTGTGTGTGTGTGTGTGTGTGTGTGTGTGTGTGTGTGTGTGTGTGTGTGTGTGTCTGCCATAGTTTCGGATCATTTGGGGAACAGCAACTAGAGTAATACTGAATGCAGTGCATTTAAAAAGACAGTTTTGACCATCCCTCGGGAAGAAAGGTCACAGCTCTGAGGAATTCGAACAACGGACACTCGGACACAACAGTATTTAACAGGCGAGTGAGCGAGCAAGTGACCAACGAGGTTGTACAAGACAAAGTGAGAGCGTAATAAAAGGTCACCTGCGCAGAACTCCACAGTAATGAGTATCCACAAGAAAGATCGGTCGCAAGGCACGGGTCACTCTCACATGGGATGTTTGGCGTACCAGCAGCACAATAGCCTCCACAAGCTGGACCACCAGCACCATGGACTGAAAGTACATGTTCAATTACCCTTTATAAGATCAGCAACTTGCATTTTACCGCATTGCGATGCCAATACATACAATCCCCCAAAACAAATCATGGGACACGCACGATGTTACCTATACTGCATTAACAAGCCTTTGACTATCCAATGTCTTGCGAGGCCTCCCTGTGCCATCATCACAGCCTTGACCTTGACTCTAACATCCGAGAGAGGTAGGACTTCCATTACATGGAACTTCAATGCAGGAGGAAGCCATTAGGTCCATCAAAGCCTGCACATTGATGGTTTGTGCATGCTTTATCCTTTTTAAATGCTGAGTGCAAGGAAGCAGTCCCATTTTAAAAGTCTTTGGTACAACTCTGCAGGGGTTCAAGAGTGGATGTGCTAACTCCCAGACTCAGAGTGGATGTGTTAACCATTACGCCAGAATAACAGTAAAGTCCAAAGTTAACCATCTTGTATAAATATTAACTCTTATATTATGCTCAGAAGAATATTTTCAAGGTACAGTATTTAAAAAAAAATTTTTTTTAAGTAAAGTCAAAAAAAAAAAACAACAGAAAAACCTCAAATTGTTTTTGCTGTGAATAAACTGGTAAATTATGACAATGGGAAGTTTAAAATGTTTTTGTTGAATTTCTCCTGCACTTTCCATCCAGCTATTCGATGGACCTCACAATGAGCATGGTACGCCTGTGTCGTAGGAAGGTGCGAGGTCCGAGCCAGCGCATCTTGAGGGCAAGTTCCACCGCAACAAGGAGAAGGCCGGAAATCTCAAGTGCCCCGTGCACCTGCAAGAATAATTTGCACACGCACACTCGCATATCCTTCCGATTCACACACCTCTTCCTCCTATTGTGTGCACATCCTCCAGATGCATGTTTCATCAAAAGACCTCATTAATTCTTCCACCCCCAATGCTTTCCCTCTCTCTCAACAACCTTCTGACAAATCCCCCATGGATGCATCTACTTTTAATTTCACTCATCTTAATATGGTCTCGGTTTTCACAATCAGGCCTACAGTAGTTGAGTTGCAACAATGGCTCTGCTCACCGGGATGCTGAGTTGGAAATAAGGCACTGCAGGTGACTCGCACAATGAGAGAGCAATGATCAGTAGAGCAGCAGCAAGCTCCACCAGGTAAAACCAGGTGTTATGAACAAGTAGATAGGCTGGTAGTGCTGCGCACGTTCGTGGATGCGAGAAAAACTTATCATTGTTTTCTCCTTCCTGCACAAATAAAGTCACGTGCCCTCTTATACAGTTTTTAAAAAAAAAAGTGTTTAAGAAGAATAATGCCAATGCCCCAAGGTTGGTTATATGCTTGACCGTCACACATAACAGTCATGGGTACAAGCCTAACCTGCAAGTAGATGGCTGCCTCTTGGTAGTTCATGTTCCAGGCACTGGCATCAAAATCAGGAGGCAAAACCACCTGGTGATCCTCAATACTGGAACGTCCACCATCTGTGACCAGAGTGAATGGAAATATGAAGTGACACGTGTGTTGCATTTCGACAAGTCAGAATGTTCAAGGACACCATACATAGATTACATATCGAAGGTGTGAAAGCAGTGCTCAGGACAATTCATCATAAAGACTGCCTGCCTTGCAATGAGAAACAAAAGGTAAATTTGTGCCTGTACAAAAAAAGAAAGAAAAATAAGTAAAAAAGAAAAAAAAAGAAGAAACAGACTGCTTGCACCAAAATTGATATGGAATAAATTCTAAAACAAAAAAACTTTTTTTTAATGGCAATTACAAAACTTACACATGCTTAATGTGTGTTTGTACACATTTAGATAATAATAATAGCAAGCATGCTTTGGGCTATTCATATATTTATTATATTTGGTGAAAATAAAAGGTGGGCTCGGCTCGGCGAGGCATAGTACAGAAATGCTGAATAATCAGTTGAAGGGGTGGACATAGAAAGTGGTTCGACATTACTACAGGAAAAGAGGGAGGATGGAAATGAGGGTGAGTGGGAGGAAGGAGAGGTGAGAATGTGATAAACAAGCTTAGGAAAACAGGATGATTGAAAGGCGACGGTAGATATTGTACTTTCATCAAAAAAATAATAAAAGCACAAATACTTCACTTGGGCATCAACTCGTAATTTGGTGAGAGAAGGACAGACCTTCTTACTTTTAAAAGTGCACTGCCTTTGTGAAACTTGTAAAGCAAAGTGTTTACAAGATACACTGCTAAAATAAATAAATAAACAAATTTCAACATTGCTTACTATAATAAATAGAGGTTGTGTGGCTGTCGCTATGTCACCTTTATTCACTTGGCGATTGGTCGCAGCACTGAACAATTCGGTGTGACCATTTTTCCCAGCATCGTTCTTCGTGTCTATCCACGTCAGCAAGCAATGCTTTCGTCTTTCTCAATACTTTCCTCACCTCGCAACTCAACGTATTCTTCTCGATTCTTCCATCTTCGATAGCGGTGATTACAATATTGGTGGTAGCTGGTATACAAATAGTCTTCCTTCATCTTATGATATGGAGTATGATGTGTTGTGATCAATAAAATTTATTTCAAAAATTATAAAGTGTATTTCAAAGAATGTTCCACAGTGCATTGCCCACCGGCTAAAGGTGGGCCAAGAAGGGTACTCCCGCTCCCCTGGCTGGTATAAAGTATACGAGGCACCAAAAAATTTGTACAGTGGTGAGAATTCTACCCTCAATTTACACAAACAAGGCTAATCAGGTATATTGCAGAATATTTTTAGAATAATAAGACATACATTACTGTCTGGATCTTCAACTCACAAAATAATGGTCCTCTATTGAAAATGGCAAGATAATCCAGTTTGGCACTCAAGGTCAAGATTGGGGAAGTTTTTATTTTTAAATAGAAAATCGTTCTCGTTGTTGGAGAAGGCTCATTTTGCAACACATTTCTTTCCGGTGAAACCAGATAATGTTGTCAAATGATCAACTTTTTAAGTGTGTAACCAAACCCTCCACCACAGTGAAACGTCTCAAATAAATAAATAAATAAATAATAACTACTAGAGCTGTGAAGGCTGTTATAAATATATTGTTTGTTTGATTGCAGGGCCACAAGAGAAACGAGAACGGCACTCGGAAGAGCACATACCACCACCTACCCAAGGCTGAACAGTTTACGTTTTGTATCCCACTGATAGGCCGGATATCCATCCGGACCTGAACCTAAACAAACCTGATCGGTTTGTTCTCGTCACCGAACCAAGTCATCCACCAAGTATTGTTACAAGTCAACCAAAATTTTTGAAATATCATGCTGCATGTAATTTTTGGCACCATCTCTCAATGGTGAAGAATCACTTTCAAAAATTTAAAGAATTCTCATATTCGGATCCGGATTTCGGATGAGAAATGTGCTTCCTTCTATGAGCCACTCATCCACTGCCTTTTCCTCTTGGATCAGTTCATTGAATGTCCTGGCTTAGCGATTGTAGGGAGCATCAAGTTGTTTTAGCCAAAAGTTTGTTATTCCATCTGGGCCTGGGCTTTTAAAGTTTGGCATTTTTTGAAGTTGTTTTGGATTTTTTTTTCTTCATCAGTAATCACTGGGGCCATTTCCTCGAGATGTTGCTTCTTCTTTTCCAAATGTGGGATTCATTCCACTTCCTTGTTATGTTCCTTTCGATCTTCAAAAAATATTTTCCAGAATTTTTCTAGCTTTTCTTTTTCAGGAGGAGTTGGCACATTCTGTTTTTGTTTCCCTAATTCACGTAGAATCTCTTCGGGTTACTCTCAAACATGTGATTTTGTTACCTCATGTTGTTTCCTTCCTCATAGGTTAGTTTTCTTTATTCTTCCTTGCTATCATTTCTATTTTGAGTTTGTTTTCAACACCCAAACACTCGTCAAGGTCTTTGTTATTCTTCAGATTTTTTATTTAGTTTTGGGTTTCTGTTTCCATTCCTGAACTGTGATATTGATCGACTTCCTTCCTCAGTTGCTCTCTCTGTCTATAATCTCTATTTCCCCACACAATCGGTGTGGGGAAAAATGGCAGGAGAGGATGCATGGGTAGACAAGATGAATACAGAAAGAAACTCCAAGGAGGGAAAACTCGGAATTTGGAAGGGGGTGGGGGGGGAGTTAACGAGGGTAGAAAATATCATGGTTTTGGATTGGGGACAATCTGAGATGGTGGTGAACAAATGTCTTGAACAAGACCCGGAGGGAAGGAGGAGATTGAGGAGAATGTCAGAGCTGGTTCCACAGGTGAGGGAGGAGTGGGGGGGGGGGGGGGAGGAGCGAAAAAAAAAAAAAAAAAAAGTGGAACAAATGAGTGGAGGTTGGCAATGATCCTAAATTTAGGTAGTTTAACCAGAAAGGGGTTGGTGGTGGACGATGTGGGCCCTGCAAAAACCTGGGTGGAAAAGGGAGTGGGGGGGGGGGGGATAAAAGCATGGAAAGAGCAGAGGGTGCAATTCCAGAAAGAACGCGGTAGATAAAAGAGAGACCTCCGACCTGTCTGATGGCAAATTGATGGGCCCATAGACTCAGCTTCATCGTGGGAGATTCCAATAGTTTTGAAGGTCTTGGTTTCCACAGTGTCAAGCTGAGCAAGATGGGAGGCAGGGGAACCAGCCCAGACAGGAGAGCAATGCTCCATCAAGCGTCGGATGAAAGCCTTCGAGATGGATACGAGTTCAGTTGTTCCAAGGAAGGACTTTGTATGATGGAGGATGCCCAGTCAGCAACTGGCTTTGGAGGCCACTTTGAAATGGGGTTTGCCCAAGAAAGATCATGGCTGGAGTGACACCCAGGAGTTTGAATGACTGAACTTCCTCAAGAGAATTGTTAAGAAAGTAGATGGGGGAGGGGCTGTTGCCAGATGGTCCTTTCGGAGAGAGATAGTGAGAGTGAGATTTGTGAGAATTGAAAGATATTCCAAGTGTTTGACCATCTTGTGATTTTTTTTTTACAAGGTCTGAAGAAAAGGAAGAGGTTGCAACCTGCCTGTCTGAAGGATGAGGGATGTCACAGCAGAGAGTGAGGTTATCGGCAACATACTGTTGTGGGCCGGGGGTTGGTGGCGAGAACGACCACGAGGTGGGGGAGGTTTGCGTCGTCTCCTACCAAACTCCCCGGAATTGTAGGCCGTCGTTCGGATACCTCCGCGAGCTGGCGGGTCGTTTAACCGACCGTGGTCGCCAATATTTCAACCGTGTAGTGTAGGGTCTATTTGTCTATAACCAATTTACCTAATTAACTACGCGATTTCGACTACCGGGGAAACTACGCCCTCGGCACGTCTTGCTCGAACCGGGTCATTCTACCAACTGTGGTAGAGTTCCAACTAACGACTACAAACTGCGGTTCGAGTGGAGCCTAGCGGAAACTGCCAAAGCCGTGCCGGCTGAAATGAATGGATTATCGGGTCTAAAAACTCGGCTAAACTCAGATCCGAATCATGCTGGACCAATGCAAGAAGGGACGGAAACGAACTGGGGGCATTTCTAACTAGTTGTATTTACAGTAAATGAAAACACAAAGCAAGACTTGACACGAATATGCAAGAAGTATTTACAATGATCCAAAAACACTTATTCAGTTCTACTTAAAGACGGCCCCACATGCAGATACGCACACACAAAATGAAAAGAAACCCAGTCTTTATTGGACCCTCGCAGCCGTGGAGAGAGACAAGCTGGGGGCCAGAGTTCGGTGGTGTACCTGACCGTCGGAGGAAGGACGTGTTCCGCGGTGCGGCACCTGACAAAGGTCGCTGGTTTGGTCCCCAGTCGCACGTGTGGGACTCGAGGTTCGTGGTGGAGCTCGGGTGGTGAATGGCCGGGGTCCACAGGGTGGGGGTCGATCTTTCCTTTCTCGTAGAGGGCCAGCAGAGACACATTCGCCGCCTCGACGCCCACCAAAAACTCTTCAAAAGAACTTTTAAAAGACTCTCCAAGACCCCGAAAATACTCTCCAAGACCTCAAAAAGACCACCTGCCTCAGAGAGTGCTCAGGAATTTATGGACCTCCCTCAGCGGGGAGGGGCCTTGGTGAACACACCTCGCTGTACGCCTCTGATTGGACAGGTCCTACGGCCCACCTTTCCGGGGCGGGGCCTTGGCCCCTGCTGGGAAACCCCAGCCGCTCCTCCACGCGGGCCCACACTCGACGAGTAACAGTATCAACGCTGCAACGGCCCCTGCCGGGAAAACCCAGCCAGTCTTCCACGCGGGTTCATACTTGACAAGTAACACTATCAATATTGCACAGGCCGTCGTGCAAGAGTTACAACGTTTGTGGAAGGAACGTTGGTGGAAGCGGCAAGGAACAGCTGCAAGACCCTGCCTTGGCAAGTCAGAGTGCTTGTAGACAGCGGGTGGGTAGTGGATTGTGATGGGATGGTTGTTGGAGGGTTCGTGGGATGTAAAGATTTAATAACCTAACGAAAAATAAATCGCAAGCACGCCTTTGATTCTCCCACCAGACAAAAAGAAAGGGATCTGACTACACATATACTTAATGACATAACTGACTTTTTGGACATCGATGTTGAATGCAAATGGTTTTCAGATGCGATAGATATATATATATATATATATATATATAATCTATAATCACGTTCAAGGTAAGTGAACAGATTAAAGACAAAGAACAATAAAAACATCGCTGGCATATATCGGATGGATCGTTTCACCAAAACTCATTCGCAGTAATTTAAACTCATAGCATGGGAGGGAAGAGCCAATCAGGATGATCTAGAACTAAAGCCAGAGGTTAGGAAAAACGACTGCACAGACGAGTCATTTCATCACCCGAAACACAAATATTTTATCATTGGAAATTTAATACTGCGATGTGACAACACAATTAACGCACATGTAGGCAAAATGTGTACTTGATGCAAGAGCGACTTACGATGTCACATCCCTATATAATTAAATTTATCTATCCAATTTTATCTCCAATCAGGGTATAAGAACCCAATGGCTTATTCTTCTCAAGCAATATGTTGGAACCTTAACATTCACAATATTAGAAGGCCAATCGGTAGAGCGCGTACCTCCGCCACGCAATTCCGGATCCACGAGAACATATCGGGCCCAATACATTTTTGAAATATAATGCTATACAGTACTATATCGTTTTTGGCCTTATCTCTCATGGTGAAGAATCACTTGAAGAATTAAATAATTATTGTATCCAGATCTTCACCAAAATCGAATCAATTCGTCCTTGCCACACACACATGTCCACCAAGTTTTGTCCGAATCCGTCCACAACTTTTTGAGATATCGTGCTATATATCGTTTTTGATCCCATCTCTCATGAGTGAAGAATCACTTAAAAAAATTCTAGTAGTCGGATCTGGATCCGGATCTTCACCAAAATCTAATCAGTTCATCCTTGTCACACACCCAACCTGTCCACAAAATTTAATCCGGATTCGTCCACAACTTTGAGATCTCCTACACACAAACAACCAACCAGACAGAGAGGGGTGAAAACATAACCTCCTTCACTTTCGGTGGCCCAGGTAATAAAAGCAGACAGACAGCAGACTTTAAAATTTAAATCCTCACTAACTGTGTGCTCCACTGTGCAATACCCCCGTGGCACAATATACCAAGAATGGAGTTTTATTTTTAAGTCCAAGAAATCCATACTCCACAGGGAAATCAATCGATGACCGAACAAGCTCAGAGGTAAGCGTGTCTATCCTATCTATATCTCCTCCACTCCAGTCCATGCATCAAAAACCTTTCTTCTTCAGGTTAAGCTCTTCGACGAAGAGCCTTCACTCAAAATAAATTTAAAACAATATGCTGGTCCAGTGCCACAGACAGACAGACTTGTCACGCGAGACCGACTTCCTGCATGATTGTTCATTGACTATAAAACCGCAATTCCCAATATATGACTCTTTAAGCAGAAAGCGTACTGCTGGAGCCCCAAAATAAACATCCCAATACTTTCACAAACGAAAACAAAGATTTTGGATCAAACATAGACATGAAAAGAAAAGAGGGAGGACTGAATTTCCTCAATATCCTTCCGTTTTCTCGATCAGTTTTCAGTTGTTGTTTTAGTGATGGAAAATGCAATGTCAAAAGAAACTGCTTTCACCAAGCAAGCCGAGAATGACGTGCAACCTTTGTGTATCAACACGACAACATCTAAAGAATCAGCACACGTTTTAGATTTTATTTTGATCAGGATAAGGTAAACATCAGGTTCATGCCACGTTCCCTTTGCTGTAATTGGTTGAACATATGATTAAAAAGAAAAAATTATATACAGAAATATAAATATTATTATTATATTGCATCGAGGTGGCGGGGGGGGGGGGGATCAAGACCGATCTGGACAGATAACCGAACGATTTCCCTTGGAGGCGAATAGCCTAGTTCTTCGGAGATGATGGCGCGTGCAGGACGGGGTGGAAAAGCACATAACAGATGGAGGCACATGGGTGGCATACAGGGGTTTATACTCGAACTCACAACGAATAGACAGACACAAGCAATCTTTAATAAACAAGGGTTTAATGGGCATAAATCAAATATTCATTCATTCATTCATCTTACTATAATTCACCGTCTGTCCATCTGTCTGTTCCCAGGTACCGCAAAAACGGCTGAACCGATCGCAACCATTTTTTTGGGTGTGTAATCCTGGGACCCATTGGAGTAAAATAGGCATAAATATAATAACATGATCTCCTTGACGGCACCCGTAGGGAGCGGGTGCTTCTAGTAATGGAAATAAATCAAACGTGATAATAAGACGGGAGGTAAATTAAAGCCGAAAGTCGAGGCACCTCCGGACACAGTTACAAAAACAGACAATGGGGAGGGATAAAACAAAATAAAATTTTTTCTCTTTCTTCTGGCACTTCGCTTTGTCCAGAGATGGTCTCTCAGAGTTTGACGATCGAACAGCGTCATCCTGCATGGGAAGCTCGCAAAATGACGCCAAGCCACTCTCTCGGCAGGAAATTTCGGCAGCGATATTCAACACCAGGGCTCAGAAACCGCTGTGCAGCTTCTTTTCATGATTGCACTTGCCGACACCGTTCCTCTGCAAAATGGCACCGCCTTCTTCCCTGATGGCACAACACGAGGCTCCAAGGTGCGGTCTCACACGACCCAGCTGAACAGTCAATGGCTAGAGTCTTGCTCCATCACACGTGTAAGTTCACACAAACGAAGAAAAGGATTCGCGCTGCCTTTTTCGTCGTGTCGAGGCGGCCAGCCAGAGCCTCCGTCTCAATCACGTTCCTCACAGAACCTCCCTTCACGCTTCTGTTTGTGTCCTAACCGCCGATCGTGCCTCAATCCTCGTCTCTTCTCTCTCACGCCACTCCATCCATCATCCACCCCAGGGGCGTGGTCTGCTAGTTGTCATTTCTGGATGTGGGGTTTTCGCCTGCTTGGAAATGTCTGGCTCGGTTGTTGTTGTTGTTCTAAGGATGCGATTCCTTTTTAAATCGTCGGTCTTGAAATGCAAAAACATCGGAAAAGGTCACGGGGCAATCACATTCTGGGAGAAATTAGCCTTAAACCCTACCTAATTTAACACAGCAGTACCCCCCCCCCCCCGCCGTGTGATGACACATAACACTTGAGCACGGTTTCCCTACTTAATTTACATCAAGATGTCTCCTGCTTATCCATGGACCATACTACTCTATACAATCCTACCTTTACTATGAATTTCCTCTATCTCCCCCACAAACATAACAATATATTCCAGACAATGGTGTGGGTGGACCAAAAACTAAATCAATCAAACAATCAGTGATGAAATAATCCCACAAGAACAAAAAAAAAAACAACAACTTTTTAATGATCCCTCAAAAAAAAAAAACGAAATAAACTGGAAAGGTACTCAGGAGAGTGCATACAACCATTCATAAAACCGCTCATACAACCGCCAGACTGAACAGTTTGTTTTATATCCCACCAATAAGCTGGATCTGCATCAGTATCTTCACCAAAATCGAATCGATTCTTTCTCTCATCACACACCCAAACCATCCACTGAGTTTCGTCCGAATCCATCCACAGCTTTTTTCAGATATCCTGCTCACAGACAGACAAACAAACAAACAGGCAAACAGACAGGATGAAAACACAACTTTGGCCTGGTTTCGGAATCAGATAAGGCGATTTCTTAAATTTCTCGGCTGATCTTCAGAGAGGGAATGACGTCACCTAGAACGACGGATAGGACGGTGTGGAGACAGACACACGTGGCGTTGCAGAGAGCTCAATTATGTTCCCACTGATTTTTTTTTGGAGGCATACACAGCAGTCACTCCCTGGGACAGCCCTTTCCTGACCTGGTTGTGGATTCGACTTTATCACCATGCTTGTGCTCACCAAAAGTGTTGTTCTTTTCGTCACGGACGTTGCACGTCCTCCCTGAGGACTCAGATTTCTAGCGAGTTATTAAAATTTTCTCAATCACTCAGTTAATGATCAAATAATCCCACAAAACTTGAGTTTTACTTGGACATCCATACACATGTGATGAGTATTTTTCTCCAAGTACCAAAACTTCCATTAAAAAATAAATAAATCAATCAATAAAAAAGTTTCCTTCTCTTCTACAAATAGTTGCCCACCCCATTTTCCACGTTACAAAAACATCATTTTGTGACTGGAAATTGCATTTTAACCTTTCGGACACACTTTTGTTACTTTGATTCAAGTACTAACATACTGTTGGGATCATTGTGTACCTGACACAGGTAGCACACGTGTATAATGATGATCGAGACGTCTGTGAGAGCGTGTCGTCAAACAGTGAATATGCTGCTGGTATTGTTCATCATCATATACATTGTCTTTTTTGTGACATATCAGGAAGTAAACCAATATCATTACAAATGTTTAAATTGTTATTGTACTGTTCTCAATTATAAAAATCAAGATACACATCCACATTTGTTTTCCTTTCTATAACCAAACAATCCGATACATTTGAATCAAAGTTTTGTTTGACATCGCCCCGCTGGTCAGGTTCATCAGTTAGTTCCCATAAAATGGTGATTAAAAAAAAAAAAAATCCTGAATAAAAAGTTCTTATAACTGAAACTCATTCGATCCACAGTGTGGAAGAAATGAACTCAATTTCCACTCAGGTTCAGCATGCAAAGGAGAATGTTTAATTATATACGTGTGCACATATGGGAGAGGACAAAAAATCCATCAATGAATCTCTGTCTCTGTCTCTGTCTCTGTCTCTGTCTCTGTCTCTCGGACCTGGCTTAGACATGTATGCTAATTTAGGAGAGGATAACTCAACTGTTTTAGGCTAATATGACCCCAAGGAACAACTTGGGATGTGTGCCAAAATCTCTATCCGGGACGAACAACCCGAAAATGACCACGCCCTTTTTAAAATCTATGTACCCCATTGTCTATCACTCTATGCACCCTATTAACACTCACTCAGCCTGTTTTTCATTTATTCATAGCACCAGTGCTACAAGATCCAGAGAGAGAGTGAGAGAGAACGACTGATCCATCCAGTGTCACAGAGATAATATCTCATTATATTATAGATAATATCACACCATCCAAGCAGCCTTTCAAGTCTACCTTAAGGAAAGGGCATCGCTGTCCCAGTCCTTTGATTACTGGAACACAAACGTTTCCCACTTGTTCCCAATAGTCAGGGATCTGACCAATTCTCTGCGCTCTGGAGACTGGATTCTCTACCTCAGTGCTATGGAGAGGGCAACTTCACTGTTCTTCTTTTTTGGGAGAACAAACTACTCTCGATGGACACCATTATTCCTACAGGACTGCTATCAACTGAAGGAGACGTTCCCACTCCTCTACAACTCCTACATGAATGGTGGATTTGTCATGAACACCACCAAGAAAGGTAGTGGAGTGCCCTTTGACCAGGCGCTAGAGCAGTGTTACAATCGGCCTGCCAAAGTGAGTGGGGGGATAATTGGGGTCACCAGAAAGAAGGAAGCAGTAGCTCTGTGGGGAATTATCAAGCATAAAAAAGACCAGTACGTTGACCTCCTGAAGATGAAGGATGATGTCAAAGGAGAACTCTCACTTCACCACGACTTCAACCCAAGTACTGCAACTAAGATAGTTGGGATGGTGCAAGACATAGAGGAGTATCTCCTGAAGGTATGCAGTCCTCTACAAGACCAGGAAGCACTGAAGAATGTTCTCACTGGAGAAATTGTGACCAATGTAAATGTAGACAAGTTGTTGTGCTGTATCAAGGAGGGCAGCACTGCTTGTGCTAATTATAATTATATTGATGATCGACTCAGAAATAGGTCGATATCGATACACTCAACTATTAGCAAAATCAAGTTTACGTCTCCTAATACCACCTTGAAATTGGCTCCCAAAGCAGACATCAAAGATGAGACAATCAAAGCTCTCATGTTTATTGAGTATGGGAGTCACCGGGGGTTCACTTTTGAGGAGCTACTCAAGCATGAGATCACCAACTCTGCATTCTTCTTGGTTGACGAAGATGGTTACTTGAGGAAGGGTACCAAATCACAACTTGGGACTGAGCTGCTGAAGTTGTGCCCACTAATACAAAAAGGGCCAGAAACCTCCCCACAAACCCACGCCATCATTATCGACTTCATGGCCTTGGAGAGAAAGGTCCCCTTGAAGAAGCTTGATCCGCCCGTCAAGACATTCCATGACATCTATGGTCACCAAAGCTGGGCACAACTGTGATGAGATCCATATCGTTTTTGATGCTTACAGAGAGGACAGCATCAAGAATGGAGAGAGGGGGAGAAGAAGAAAGTCAAAAGAAATGGTTGTCCTTGATGTGACATCACCAAACCAAAATGTTCCAGTGGTATTAGAGAACTTTTGGTCATCTTCCATCAGCAAAACTGCTTTCCAGGCATTCTATGTTGAGTGGCTCACCACCAATTACCACGGAACCAAACCTCTATACCTCAGTATATCACCACAGGCATGGATGGTCTCAGCTGGGTGTGCTTCTCCATTCCCTCGGCTCAACTGCACACACGAGGAAGCTGATGACAGGATGATGTTCCATGTGCAGGACATTCTAAGTCACCGGTCAGGACCTACATCCATGACGCTGTCATCAGGTGACACAGATGTCTTTGTGTGCCTGTTATACCACATCACAGTCAATTGGAGAGATCTTGGCCTCCAAGAGCTTTGGCTCGTCCGCAACTCAGGAGTGAAAAGATCAATATTACCACTCCACGATATCTGCATTGCTCTGGGAGACGAGCTCACAAAGTGTCTCCCAGCACTCCATGCGCTGACTGGGTGCGATACAACCAGCAAGATATCAACTAAACTTGCAGCCCTGAATGCTGTCCGCAAACCAGGAAATTCCTCTCTGATCCTGAATTTTGACTGTCCCCAGCTAGCAGAAAGTGCAATACAGATGGCAGAGACATTCTTGGTCAAGTGTCTCAAACCATCAACAGATCTGGAGACATTTGACGACCTTAATCTCACTGCATTTGATAGCAATGCCCTCAAGATGAACTTTGAGAGAACCACTTGCACCTCAACTAATGCAAGGAAGCATATCCATAGAGGCTATTACCAACAGCAGCTGTGGGTCCAAGCCCCATTTAGAGATGCCACCCTGATTATGAATGCCGAGTCTTATGGGTTTGTAAGAAGGGGCAGTTTATTAGTCCCTGAGATTGTGATCTCCAAACCCAAAGGCCTGCCAAATCCCTGCACATGTGGCAAGTGTGCTCGCAAAAATGGGTGTTCCTGCAGGGTAGCTGGGATCAAGTGTTGCAAGTACTGCAAATGCAAGGGATGTGATTGTTGTAAAAACACTATCACTGAATGAACACTGCTCATCATCCTCATACCTGGACTCTGTTATGTCACTCTTCATGTTCCTGACCCTGGTTTATGTGATACATAAACAGTATTAATGTGGTTTTAAAAGTTGTATTGTTGGTGGTTGGGCAATTTCCCTGCTGATCTTTGAAACATTTAAGCTCTCTAGATACTGCTGCCTACTAAAGTAATGTTTTGTTTTTTATTTTTCATTTTAAGTTAACATTCCATCGATAATAATTCCATTGATAATAGTTATCCCTGTGTTGTAAGAGGCGATCAGGGTTGCGTCAGGAAGGGCATCCGGCGTAAAACATGTGCCAAATCTCTATGCGGATCATACGGATGATCCGCTGTGGCGACCCCTAACGGGAGCAGCCGAAAGAAGAAGAAGAAGATTCCATTGATAATAGTTTGTAAATGATTGAAAATACAATTTCTTTATATTAATCAAATGCTCGCTTTCTTTCTTTTTAAAAAATACCTTGTATTGTTCAAATTCCAAATTGTCAGTTCAACTCTAGTAGATGACACAAATCTTCTAACTTTGCTCAAAGTCCGGAAAGTTTAAGTCAATAAATATATGGCAATTCCAGCATGTATGGTAATAAGTATGGTAAATAAAACGGTTTTTAGCCATTTTCTCATAAAAAAATATCAAATTAGAAATTTTGCACTCTTCTATGACGCCCCTAAATAAATAAATAAACATGGCCATTCTGTACATTTTGGGCACCTCAGAAAATCTGTAGCTCCAACGGTTTAGAAGATACAGCTATGTCAGAAGTAGCACTTTCGATGAAAAAGGGTGTGGTCATTTTAAAAAGGGCGTGGTCATTTTCGGGCTGTTCGTCCCGGATAGAGATTTTGGCACACATCCCAAGTTGTTCCTTGGGGTCATATCAGCCTAAAACAGTTGAGTTATCCTCTCCTAAATGAAGTGCATACATGTCTAAGCCAGGTCCTCTATTATCTCCCTCTCTCTCTCAAAGAAAAAAAATCCTTAACCCAAGTCCTATATAATCGAGTGGGGACGAGTGGGGGGAATGATTGGACAAGCAGGATAAAAGAGAAATCGCCTTTAATCTGGGAAAGAGAAAATATTCCCACAGTTCGAAATCAAACCAACTGCTTTCTGGGAAAGGATTGGAACAGAGTCTAAACAATGTTGGTTCCAGTAAGGAAGGTCCAAGTACAGCCAATCAGAAAAGAGCACAACAGCCCCTTCAAGGCCCCCCAGGGTTTTGAGGTACAGACAGTTACACAGATCAAGGGAGTGAATCTTACTTCAGCAGGTTCTGAGCGTTGATAAAGAACAACATCACATTGACTAGCGCTACTCACAGAACCTCGGCAGCTCCCATAATGCATCTACACAAAAAAGCAATGCATTATATTGTTGTAGTTTTCCGCCGGCGTGTCGCCTCGGGCACGACCACTATACGGAGCAGTGGAGTCGCCTCGGCTCGATCGCCCGGAATTTCAGATCGCCGGCCCCGAGAAGTCCGGGGTCGACGGGTCCTGGTTATTTTGGACCGAAATACGCCAATGGGTAGACCACGTGGGGTAGGGTCGATTGCCAACTTCAATTTACCTAAGTACCCACGTGGTCCAGCTACCGGGGAATTTCACCCTCGATGGAACTCGTACGGAAGCGAGCCGCTTAGCGAGCCCGTTCCATGTGCGCAGCCGAGCGGTTTTAATCGCCAAGTTCCGCCGGCCCGATTATCTTGTTACCCCGGGGCACAGCTGCCAGCTAATCTCTCACACGCACGACACAGTCAATGGAGAAATGACACGACGAGCTGAGTCCATTTAACAATTGGGGGTTTTCATTATACAATTGGTGGGGATTGTTAGGGAGGCACATAAGAGCAGCACTGTACCGAATATCAGAAATGCAATTATATTTACAGCACAGGCACTTATACAGTTTCACTACTTATTGGACTGGCGCCACACACACACACACACACACACACACACACACACACACACACACACACACACACACACACACACACACACACACACACACACACGGACCTCAATGGTCTTTAATCGGACCTCCAGCCCGGAGGATAGTCGGGCTGCAGACCAGTGGTAGGCAGGCTACCTGGCCACGAGCGCACGGCTGGACGTCCAAGTCTTTTGGGGGGGGCTCTGTGTACCCTTGCCGAACCGGCACGGATGAGCCCAAGCACGAGGGACCGCTTGTGTGCTGCTGTAGACCACCGAGCCAGGCGGAGAACCGTGACGAGAGCTGGGGAACCAGGATCACTCGAACAAAAGAGACCTCAGGAGCCAGGATCACTCGAACAAAAGAGACCTCAGGAGCCAGGATCACTCGAACAAAAGAGACCTCAGGAGCCAGGATCACTCGAACAAAAGAGACCTCAGGAGCCAGGATCACTTGAACCAATGAGACCTCAAGAGCCGTCGCGGACTTATCGGACCCCCTCCTGTGCCGACGACCCCACCTCTCTTTCTGACTCGCTTTTCCATTGGACAGGCGCACGGTAGGCGGGGCGCTCACACCCGCTGCATGCCGATTGGTCAAGGGCCGCCGCGTGTCCCTCCCCGAGCTCCGCCTTCTCCACACCAGACGACCTTCTGCGCATGCGCTCTCGTCATTCCTCTCATTCGCCAAAACGGGCGGCAAACCCTGTGATTGGCCAGGTGGAGGAAGCGAATGAAGGCGAGAGCGATGCGGTGAGGTCGGCGGTGATGTCCGTGGTGCAAAAACAAACTAAAAAAAAACCTGACTATTAAAATAACTTCACAGCGCAGGACATTCAATTACCCATTAGACTAGGGAAAGGACTATCTATAAAACACGTACTTACCGAGATAACTAATCGATAGGAACCTGAATGATTGTGTGCTCATGGCTTCCAGATTCACAACAATATCAATTAAATTTGTGAACTAAATAAGAAATATCTAAAGTTTTTTTTTTTTTTTAAATCATGTTCTAGTTGAGAATTGTCTTCCTGGAATTTATGCAACATTTCCAGGTTGTTACATAGTTTTAATCAAAAAATGACAAATCAATATCAACTGAAGGCAGATATTTGTTTAACAGAAAGCAAATGTACCAGAATACATGGATAATCATGTTTACAAAGGAATCCTCTCAACTGCAGCATTTTACCGAAGTTCCAGTCATATATGATTGAGGTACAAGGTCTTTATTCATTCACACCAATTACAAATGCTTAAAAAGAGGAAATTTTCTTCAACAACAGTCTTCATCAGAATGGGGGTAGCTTGGTGTGATGTCGTGATGTACAAACAAACAATCAGACCGACCAACATGCACTCAATTTCACGGTTTTATTGAGAACGCTCAGCTCCACTGCTCGTCCCGTGTGTCGCGCATGCACACAAGGCACTCACGTCAAACCCGAGGAAGGGCGATAGATAAATCACAATATCTCCCCCTTAAATTACAAATCCAACCGGTCTGGATGTTTAGGTACAAGGAAGGACCTAGGCAAAGGAGTTGTTACAGGCACAGATTTAGGTGACATGGACAAACGCACTAGACTGGCAGCGGGTACAGGTCCAGAAACTTCGGGTGGAGACGCATTACTGGCAACTTCAGATGCAGGTTCAGACAACGGAACAATAACTGGATGAATCACAGGATTTGCATCATCCACCAACTCAATGTAACGCAGCTTGATCTGATCCACATGTTTCCTAACTGTACGCCCATCTTTCAGATCGACGCAAAAAACACAAGTTCCTTCCTTGCTAATAACAACACCTGGCAGCCATTTCGCTCCAAGGCCATGGTTCAGTACATAAACTGAATTGTTTACAGCAAAGTCACGCGATGCAGCCGTGCGATCATGATAGTATTTCTGACCCTGACGCTTGTTATCAACAGTTTCACCGATGTCAGGATGAACAAGAGAAAGTCTGGTTTTGAGTTCTCACTTGATAAGCAATTCGGCTGGAGGCACTCCAATTACGGTATGTGGTCCAGATCTGTAACCTAGCAACATGCATGACAAACGCGTTTGAAGCGAACCTTGAGCAACACGCCTTATCCCTTGCTGCACGCTCTGCCTGACCATAAGAAGCGTGTATAAACGGAGCAGAACGGACATGTTTGATACCATTCAACCTCATGAATTCCTGAAATTCCTGGCATGTAAAACATGAACCATTATCACTTACCAACACATCAGGTAGACTGTGAGTAGTGAACATGACACGTAAATTCACAATGGTGGCAGCAGAAGTGCTGGTAGACACGAGAGAGCACTCAATCCACTTGGAAAATGAATCAATGACAACAAGGAACATTTTTCCTAAGAACGGACCTGCAAAGTCAACATGAATCCTGGACCAAGGTTTGGAAGGCCATGACCAAAGACTCAGCGGTGATTCTGCTGGTGACTTGCTGAGCTGCATGAACGTATCACAACAATGAACACAAGATTCAAGTTCAGAATCAATACCAGGCCACCAAACATAAGACCTTGCGATAGCTTTCATCGTAACAATACCAGGGTGGGTACTATGTAGTTCAGAAACCAACTTCTCTCTTCCTTGCTTTGGCATGATGACACGTTGGCCCCAAAGGCCCCAGGTCAGGTCAGTCAGCTTTCTTGACTGCCAATTGGTAACATGTAACCCAGTGCTACCTGCTGCATGGTCGGGTAGTCGGCGACTAAACAGACTACCCTCACTGGATCACCAGTGGGGAGGGTGACTGTGACACCCTGCAGGACTAAAAAAAATACCTGCTGAAGGGTGGATGAGCTCCTTTAGGGAACCAACAGCCATCCAGTAAGGAGATGGTGTCTCCAAAAACAACACCCATCCGGTTAGACCGGTTTTTTAGGTAGTAGGTTGTTGACAGCAACCGCTCAGGGTAGTCCTACCGTTCTGACTTAGGAGCGTTAAAGTGGTGCCCAGAACCATTTTCCACTCTCCATGTCAGGATTGCTGGTCTTACTTTCTGTCTCACTCAAACTATAACTACCAGGAGAGTTTTAATATCTCTTTCTTACAAACAAACATCACACACTTTTCTTACTCGCTCGTTTTCACTCCTCATTTGACATTCTCTCTTTTATTTCTCTTTATTCAAGGCGTGGCCTCGATGAGGACTATTTAGTCCATGACTGGAGCCTTCAACATAAAAAAAAAAATACAGAACCAATCACCAGTCAAAACACAACGCTTAACTAGAGACAACACAGGATCTCTGTTAGACCATAATCTCATTTGAGTAGCAGTCACTGGAGAATTGTCACTCTCAAACACATTCATAGCTAATACGAGGTCAGCAGGTTGAGTGGTATTGTTCCAATCAGTGATAGGTACCGGCGGTCGACTCAATGCATCAGCACAATTCCCAGCGCCAGGCCTGTAACGAATAGTATAATTGTAACCAGACAGCGTCAAGACCCACCGCTGAACACATGATGACGCATTGGTGTCGATTCCCTTGTTCTCTGAAAACAAGAAGGTGAGCGGTTTGTCATCAGTTTCAAGCTCAAATTTATGACCAAACAAATACTGATGCATCGTGGTTACTGAAACACAAAGCCTAATCCTAATGCTTCTTTATCAACCATACCATCGGCTCTTTCAGCTTTCGTCAAGCTTTTGGAAGCATTCGCAACAAGTTGTAACTTGCCCGGCTAATTGGCTTGTTGTAACACACAGCCTACCCCAGAGGCACTGGCATCACATGACGACACAAGATGCTTGTATGGATCACAATGAACAAGCAACTCACTAGGACACAATAGACCTTTAGCTTCCTTGAAGGCATCATCCTGGGCCTTGCCCCAAACCAAAGTTTTCCTTTTCCGAAGTAACTGATGTAGGGGTTCTGGCACTGTGCTCACCCGTGGCAAGAAATTTCCAGAATGGTTGAGGAACGCAATTGTGACACATTCTCTGGCTTGGGTGCGTTCTTGATTGCTTCAACTTTGGAATCACAAGACACGATCCCAGCGGCAGTGACTCTTCTGCCAAGGAATACAACTTCAGGCGCCATAAACACACATTTCTAACGTTTCAGTCCGAGTCCTACATTGCCCAAACGACGCAGGACTTCCTCCAGGTTTCTCAGGTATTCTGCAGTATCGCAGCCCGTGATCAAGATGTCACCCTGGAACACGACAGTCTTTGGCACAGATTTCAATGGACTCTCCATGTTTCTCCAAAAGATGGCAGCCGCTGAACGTATTCCAAAAGGACAACGATTGCAGATGAACAGCCCCTTGTGAGTGTTGATGCACGTGAGTTTCCTTGACTCCTCATCCAGCTCTTGTGTCATGTCGGCAAAACATCAGATTCAACTCGGTGAATGACTTTCCACCAGCTTACGTCGAAAACTGGTCATCCGCTTTGGGCAGTGGATATCGATCCTGCATGAAGTGGCGATTTATGGTCACCTTGTAGTCCCGCAGATCCTCACTGATACATCACCTTTCAGGACAGGAACAATTGCATTACGTAGGAACATCCAGGAAACACGGTGGTCTCAAATCACGAAATGGATGCACTGACATTATAAAATTACTCGCAGAGTACCCGCCCGATGGGCGATCTTGTTCCAAACATGCAACACGTTCTTCTGACACACACACCTTTATTTGAGCGGTGCATAGGTAATCGACAGCTGCCTCAATCGCTCCCGGAAAAAAAATTTAAACCCGGGTTAGGTGCATGAAGTAAAAACATACCGACTGCTTACAATTCAAAATCAATCACCACACTGGAAAACGTAGGGACAGGAATACTGTAGTGTAAATGGTGGAGACTTGTAATACCCTCCCCCACCTGGAGGCAGCGCTACATGATACACATTTACATAGAGAACTTGCATCCCTTCCCTCCCCCCACCAGGACCACCGGCAAAGTTAAAAACACCCTTATACACTGATTGGGGTTATCCTATGTCGTAAGTCTGGATGTAATTGGGCCATAACTGTAGGAGTTGCGCAACAAATAAACAATCACACATTCGTGAATTATCTCGATATCCATTATTCCAACAATGTGTGTGTATAAACAAATAAACAATCACACATTCGTGAATTATGTAGATATCCATAATTCCAACAGTGTGTGTGTGTGTGTGTGTGTGTGTGTGTGTGTGTGTGTGTGTGTGTGTGTGTGTGTGTGTGTGTGTGTGTGTGTGTGTGTGTGTGTGTGTGTGTGTGTGTCCGCTGTTTCTCGACAACCACTGGTCCGATTTAATTTAAACTTGCCAGCTATATTGCTGGGGACCTGTGGATGTGCCTTTTCAAGGTTTGATATTAATCGGACAAGTGGTTCCCAAGTTATGGCCATTTATTCACCAAACCAATGACAGGACACGGTGCTTATGACGTCACGAATGACGTCACAATTCTTATTGGTTTTTTTTGCACGTACGGTCACGCACGTACGGGCCCGCACTCGTATTTATAGTAATGATAAACTCCACAGAATCACACAAATGTGGATTGAACACCCAAAGTTCAATGAGTTTTCATTAAGTCAGTGCGATTGCTCTGCGGAGGTTCGCGGACTCACTGTGAGGACTGTAGGCGTCGGTCTGAGGGTCGACGTGCCGCCCGGGATCCCATGGTAAACCCGAAGAGACGTCGACATCGTCCACATTCTCTCGTTCCGAATCAAGTCCACGAAGCAGCGGTAGGTCAGCCATCGGAGCTGAAAAACACTTTCGGTACAGATTTATTGCCAATAACTTCTTCTTCTTCTTCTTCTTCTTCTTCTTCTTCTTCTTCTTCTTCTTCTTCTTCTTCTTCTTCTTCTTCTTCTTCTTCTTCTTCTTCTTCTTCTTCTTCTTCTTCTTCTTCTTCTTCTTCTTCTTCTTCTTCTTCTTCTTCTTCTTCTTCTTCTTCTTCTTCTTCTATACTTACTCACAAGTCGCCGCGTTTCAACTGCGTTTCCCAAATAAGATCGTCTTCCAACCGCTCAGCATGTTAAATACCGTCAGGTATTTTATTGATCGTCTATTTAAACAATATATTCGGAAAGGAACTCGACATTCTTGGAAAAAAATTAAATATATATATATATATATATATATATATATATATATATATATATATATATATATATATATATATATATATATATATATATATATATATATCTAAGAGTTTTACTTCGCGAATACACCGCCCAAAAAGCTCGAAGCCGAACTAACTCGGGGTTTTCATTTTATCAGTTGAAACATATTTGTTTACCCTACATTTATAATCATAACTGCACGTTTATTATTAACCGTTTTGATATGTTTTGTGAAAACTCTTTTTAGGATTAAATTAAATGAACTCATTACACACTTCATAGACCAGAGACTAACGCACTAAACAGGCAGCGGAACAAATACACCGCCCATTAGTTCACTTCCGTTTTTTACTTCATTCTATGTTTATTATTTAAAATTGGTGCCAGTTATTAACTCCAATAATATCCAGCAACAATTTCTTTTTATACTTGTCCGAATTATATGTCGTTATACTTTTCGAAGTGTCGGCCTTGTGTTCATATCCGCGATAAATAAATCATGACACGATTATTAAACGAGAAAAACCTTTTAAAAAAATGTTCTAGAAATTGCTCGTGGGTTTCCTATTCCCGTTTGCTGAACAAGGTTTTTGGAGGGGAAATAGTAACGTACAGTATTAATAAAATAATGGGAAATGATGCGTGAACACGTCACGTGGTCAGAGGTTCCGCCGGTTGCCACGCAACGGAGAGCGTCGTGCGTGAGGGTGAGCCGACGGTGGATGCGTTGTTTTCAGTTATTAATCTCTTTCAACTATTAACAACACAGTGACGTAAATAAATCACTACTTAATGATTTACCGACATTTATTCGCCATATTACATTTTTTGAACACTCGTGCGTGCACGTACGTGCGTGTCCGTACGTTTGTGGCCGTACGTTCGTGGCCGTACGTGCAAAAAAAATAATTGTGACGTCAAAGCACCGTGTCCTATCATTGGTTTGGTGAATAAATGGCCACAACTTGGGAAGCACTTGTCCGATTAATATCAAACCTTGAAAAGGCACATCCTCAGGTCCCCAGCAATATACCTGGCAAGTTTCAATTAGATCGGACCAGAGGTTGTCGAGAAACAGCGGTCACAGACACACACACACACACACAGACACACAGAGATACACACATACACAGACACACACACACGCAGACACACACACGCAGACACAGACACACACACAGACACACACACGCAGACACATACACACACACACACACACACACACACACACACATACACAGACACACACACACGCAGACACACACACGCAGACACAGACACACACACAGACACACACATTGCTGGAATTATAGATAGATGAAGCAAGTTCGATTGAATTCAATGACCTCTGTAGATATAATTTTAATACACAGACAGCGCCTCTCTTCACGTTTACCGTGTTAATACTGCAGTGTTAAACACGGTTTATATACCACACGAAACATCCATGAACCCTGACAAACTAATGAATGAATATCAATAATTATAATAATTGATGGCTTGTTGATTTAATGATGACAGTACTCGTTGTTTCTTTTTTGTATTCAAAGTCGAGGCTCATGGAGGAGCTAGGACATAGAACGGATCAGGATGTAAAGGCCCTGTCACACCTTGACGTTTTAGCCAGGAATGGCAACGTATAAAAATGCACGTAAAACGTTGGCGTACGTTGAAGTTTTCAGGTTTTTTTTTAAAGTTTTGGTCGTATTCATAACGTGTTGGTCGTATGCATAACATATTAGTAACGGGCACAGAACGTTTCGTTGTGTTATAGATAACTTGTAGCAACGAATGTTTAGCCTGTTGTCGGCGTTCACAACCTATGCCCAACGATAGTTTAACTTAGTCATAGCGCGCTGCACGTATCGCCGACGAACTCGTGACGTTCTCTGTTAAAAAGCTGCCGCACGCAGATTTAAATCATAACCACCTGAAAATTGGAAGTGTCAACATCGCAGTCACACCTTGACGATTTAGCAAGCGTATGCCGACCTATGAAAAATGTGTCTAAAACGCTGGGACACGTCGAATACGGTATGGGTAAGTTGTGTATACGTTAGGAGCACAATGAAAAACAATGAAGTACGCTGGCATATTACGTGGTACGTCTAGTACGTCGTGAAATTTCAAGCATGCTGAAAATTTTACGACGTACTCGACTTATGGCTCACAAGTTCCGCATACGCTGGCATAAGTTCTCGGCACGCTCCGCGATCGTTTACACATGTCGGCCACACGTTACTTGTAAGTTACTCATAAGTCGAAACACGTCGAGGTAATGTTTAGCATACCCGAAACTTAATTTTTAACCTACGAGCAACGCGCTTTGAACCTATTAGTAGCGTGCTTTGAACCTATGTGTAACGTATCTCAAACGCACATTAGCGTATGTAGACGAATTTGATTGACCGTCTTCCGGACGACCACAGAACTTACTGAACGTGTTTCTAACTTACATCTACCGTATAATGGCATATTGGCAGCGTTTAGGGGACTTGGTATATACAAATGGGCTTCACAAGAGGAACCCGTCAGTATTCCAGACTCCATGTTGAGTAGATGTCAATGTCAGTTGCAGTAGTAGTAGTAGTAGTAGTAGTAGTAGTAGTAGTAGTAGTAGTAGTAGTAGTAGTAGTAGTAGTTCGAGAGAATTTAGTGATGTCGATGTTATTAGTAGTAGTAGTAGTAGTAGTAGTTCGAGAGAATTTCGTGATGTCGATGTTGGTAGTAGTAGTAGTAGTTCGAGAGAATTTAGTGTTGTCAATGTTAGTAGTAGTAGTAGTAGTAGTATCAGTAGTAGTAGTAGTTCGAGAAAATTTAGTGATGTCGATATTAGTAGTAGTAGTAGTAGTTGGAGAGAATTTACTGATGTCGATGTTGGTAGTAGTAGTAGTAGTAGTAGTACTTTCAAGTAACGTGTTGCAAAGTGTGAACAACGTTCGTGTAGCGTGCTTACAAAACGTTACTCATAGGTTAGAAATAAGTTTCGGGTACGCTAAACATTACCTCGACGTGTTTCGACTTATGAGTAACTTACAAGTAACATGTTTCAACGTGTGTCAACGATCGCATAACGTGCCTACAGCTTATGGCCAGCGTAGCGGAACGTGTGAGTCATACGCCGGCATACGTCGTAAAATTTCAAGCATGAAAAAATTTGAGGAAAACCCAAAAGTTCAACGTTTAAAGCCAGAGTACAACGACATATGGCAGTGTTTTTCAGCGTGCTCTAAATGTTATCAAAACACCCATATCGTATTCGACGTGTACCAGCGTTTTAGACAAATTTTCCAAAAATCGGCATAAGCTGGCTAAAACGTCAAGGTGTGACTGGGCCTTAACAGAACAAAAGCAAAAGTACAAAGAAAGGGGGTGGAGGTACACCAGCAGCAGGGTTGAGGGACAAAATAGGGGGGGGGGGACTTGGACAAACAAAGGATGAGGGGTAGGGGAGGATGCACGGAGTGATCAAAATGGATGCAGAAGCAAATTCTCAAGGCCCTGTCACACCTTGACGATTTAGCCAGCGTATGCCTGACGTATGCAAAATTTGGCTAAAATGCTGGCACACGTCGAATACGTTATTGGTAAGTTTGTATACGTTAAGAGCACGCTGGCATACGTCGAAGTACACTGGCATACGTCGTAGTACGCTGGCATACATCGTAGTACGCCGAGGTGTTAGACAAATTTTCCATGCTTGAAATTTTTCGACGTATGCCAGCGTATGACTCACACGTTCCGCATAATGCTGGCCATAAGTTGGAGGCACGTTACGCGATTGTTGACACACGTCGACACACATTACTTGTAAGTTTCTCATAAGTCGAAACACGTCGAGGTAATGTTTAGCGTACCCAAAAATTATTTCTAACCTATGAGTAACGTGTTGTAGGCACGTTACGCGATCGTTGACATACGTCGACACACGTTACTTGTACGTTACTCATAAGTCGAAACACGGCAATGCAATGGTAAGCGTCAGTATTCCAGACTCCCTGTTTTGTTTTTTTTTCTTCGGTATGACTGTGATGTTAACACTTCGATTTCTAGTGCGGTTATAATATAATATAATTAATAGGCTGCCGCTCAACGATTTAAATCATAACCGCACTAGAAGTCGAAGTGTCAACATTACCGTCATACCGAAGAAGAAAAAAAAAACAAACAAACAGGGAGTCTGGAACACTGACGCAAACCATTACCTTGACGTGTTTCGACTTATGAGTAACTTACAAGTAACGTGTGTCGACGTGTGTCAATGATCGAGTAACGTGCCTACAACTTATGGCCAGCGTATGCGGAATGTGTGTCATACGTCGAGTACGTCGAGAAATTTTCAACATACTGAAAATTTCTCGACGTACTCGGCGTATGACGATGTATGCCAGCGTACTACGACGTATGCCAGCATGCTATTAACATCTATCTATAGTTCCAGCAATGTGTGTGTGTGTGTGTATGTGTGTGTGTGTGTGTGTGTGTGTGTGTGTGTGTGTGTGTGTGTGTGTGTGTGTGTGTGTGTGTGTGTGTGTGTGTGTGTGTGTGTGTCTGCTGTTTCTCGACAACCTCTGGTTCGATTTAATTGAAACTTGCCAGGTATATTGCTGGGAACCTGAGGATGTGCCTTTTCAAGGATTGATATTAATCGGACAAGTGCTTCCCAAGTTATGGCCATTTATTTACCAAACCAATGGGAAGACACGTTGTTGCGTGGACGTGGCCGATGGGGAAGGGAAGCACAGCCACGTTCCCCATTACGGGTTACAACGTACGGGCTTCCGGAGAGTGATGACTTCGTGTATTCTAATAATTTCTCGATTTCTTATGCGCATTTATAGATAAACACAATGGCCCAAGTTATGATCGTTTTCATATTAGACGGTGTATAAATTTCGGGAACATCAGAGAGCTGGTATGCTCCGAACCAGGAAGTAAATTTTTTTCTCTCTCTTCTCTTTTTGTTTTTCCTTGCCACGACATTGCGAAAAGGTAAAATACGTTGGCGCTAATTGAATAATTGGGTATTAAAAATAAATCGCGAATAATCGTAACTGCGAATAATATCGAACTTCCGGGTCACGCACGTACGGTACGTGAGAGCGAAGAAACGGCCTGTGTGGTTTATTTATTTTTTATTATTTTTTATTATTATTATATTTTTTTTTTTACGGGCACGTACTAGTATATAAAACTTACCCATAACGTATTCGACGTGTACCAGCTTGGTTCGGCAAATTTTTCATACGTCTGCATACGCTGGCTAAAACGTCAAGGTGTGACAGCAGCTTCACACTTCGATGTCTAGTGCAGTTATGATTTGAATCGTCGAGCCATAGCCTATGAATAGCCTACACCATGTGATCGTCGGCGATACGCTGCCGCGCTATGCATAAGTTAGGCTATCATTGGGCATAGGTTGTGAACGCCGACAACACGCTCAGCATTCGTTGGTGTAAGTTATCTATATGTGATTAAAACGTTTTGTGTACATTACTAATACGTTATGCATACATCCAACACGTTATTATACGCCCAAAACAAAAAAAAACATCAATAGTTCAGCATACGCCAGCGTTTTACATACATTTTGAGACCTTGCCATACGCTAGCTAAAACGTCAAGGTGTGACAGGGCCTTCAGCAAGGAGAACCTGGAAACTTGGAAAGAGGTGGGCTTGGGGGGGCAGTTAATGAGGGTGGGAAAGATTTTGGTTTTGGATTGAGGACGATGTGAGATGGTGGTGAACAGCTGTCTTGAAGACCTGGAGGGAAGCATGAGATTGAAGAGGATGTGGACGTTGGTTCCACAGGTGGGAAAAAAGATGAACGAATGAGTGAAGGTGAGCAGTAATCCTGGATTTTGGGAGTTTTGCCAGTCGGGGGTTGCTGGTAGACCGCAAGCTACCTTCAGAAACCTTGGGGGCTGGGGTGCAGACTGATAGAGCATGGAAAGAGCAGAGGGTGCAAAACCAGAAAGAAGGTGGTTGACAACAGAGAGACCACCGACCTGTCTGATGACAAAGTGATGGGCCCATAGACTTAGCTTCATCGCGGCAGATTCCAATAATTTTGAAGGCCTTGGTTTCCACAGTGTCAAGCTGAGCAAGATGGGAAGCAGGGGAACCAGCCCAGAGAGGAGAGCAATGCTCCATCAAGCTTCAGATGAGAACCTTCGAAACAGATATGAGTTCAGTTGTACCAAGGAAGGACTTTATACGACGGAGGATGCCCAGTCAGCAGCTGGCTTTGGAGGCCACTTTGAAATGGGGTTTGCCCAAGAAAGATCATGGCTGGAGTAGAGTACAGTAGAGTCAGGTAGCAAGGAAACAGGAAGATTCAGAGAGAGAGAGAGAGAGCATGCTTACCTGTGAGCTTTCTAATACCCAAGGAAATCAGACACAGGTGGAGGCCATTCAGCCCATCATGCCTGTGCCACATCAACACCACACTAATTCATCAACACAAGATCAAAAGAAGAAAATGCAAAACATATTGTTACGGATTCGCGCCCGCCGGCGTGCTGACGGCCACGTAACTCGAATCGCGGCACGTCGCCCACCGGACGGACAATCCAGTCGTGACCCTCTCGGACTAACGCCGGGAACCAGTCACGGGTGGACCTTTCGGTCTCACCGCGATCGAGCCAATCAGCCCCCGCGTGGGATAGGGTTGCTCGCCAAATTCGACCTACCTAAGTACCCACGCGGAGGGTAGACCGGGCGATCGCACCTCGCCGCAGGTCGACTTCGGACACGGGCCACTTAAGCGACCCGTTCCGTACTATCGGGATAACCGAGCGGTGTTATCGTCGACCTCGACGGTTCGATTAATTATCGGGCGTATTCAGCCCACTACCAACCCTTTACGTGAAGCAAGATGAGGATTCAATGAAGGGAATGACGAAGCGAAGCGGGAAACAGTTCAACACAAAGCACATTTATTCGCGCTGAACGGAAAGCACACATATACAATTCCACCAAATGCACACAGAAAAGAAAAACACAATGCAATTTACACAAAAAGCAAATGCGACAATGCAGATCTAATACTGATTACACGAGCACACGGCAACACTTATACAATTTTACTTCACAGACGGCGCCGACAACACATACCCAAAACCAAGGAAAGAATACCCTCAGGGATGAGGCGGGCCTGAGGCCGAGACCGGGTCGGGCCTACCCGTCTGGTGATGAGACGCGGAGCGGCGATGGTGCCTCAACTCCGCGGGCCTCGCGGGCAGTGTCTGGTAGGGGGTGGGAAAGGGGCCCCCTTGGTCGCACTATCTCAGCGCGGGGGGAAACAGGAGGGGGTTGCTGATGCTCGGGGTATAGAGGATTTTTATTGTCCCGCGACGAGCGTCTCCACCTCGGCCAGGTCGCGCTGTCGGCCTGCCTGGGGTGCAGCTCCCTGCACGACGCGAGCACCCCCTCGTCTGCCCTCGCCGCCTCTCCACAGCTCCGTCCCCTCCGCTCCGACTCCAACGCACACGACGACCAGCTCCTGATTGCCAACTCCACCGCCCGCGAAGTCTTAACTCTCTGTTCTCTCTCGACTCTACTACTCACTCGACTGACGAACACGGTCGCTTATATCAGCCCCGTGGCTTCGCCCTCTCATCTTTGACCCCCTCCCTTCGACCTTTCACCTCGCTCCCCATTGGCCCGAGAAAAAGTGGGCGTGAATGCTTTTTGATCCATAAATTTGCATATATCGATCGCCCTCCAACGCCCTGGGGGCGGGGCCAAATCGCCTCTCGCTCACCGATTGGACGGCAAAAAGTGGGCGTGTGTCGTTTTTGATCCGTTTTTGAAGCACAAAATCCGTGATTTTGTACACGCTGCTCGGCGCGCGCCCCGCACGAGTCCAACACCGGCACCCACAAGCGGCGCAAGAACGGCGGCGACGCGACGGCCGCGAGGCGCGACGCGAAGGTCGTGGCGGTTGTGGTGAAGCGGCGCCGCGGCCCCCATGGCACCTCCCCTGAAACGCACACGTGGCAGGCTGGCCTCCCGGGCCCCTTTCCGAGGGTCACCCGTGCCCACAACACTGCCCACGCGGCTAATGGCGCCCCGGGCCCCCGCACCAAGCAGGCGCACCCGTGCCCACTACTCTATCCCGGCCCCCCATGGGCCCATGGCCTACCGCGGCCGACTAGCCTGGTGCCCGGGGTACCCACTCAGCGATACTCACCTTTCGCAGCCACGCTCCCAAGCCCGTCAACAGGGCTCCTGCACCCCTCCAAATGGGTTTCGAGCCTACATTCCCACCAACAGCAAAACGACCTCCATTTTTGTTAATTTGACTAACCCAGCTAACTCACTCTACACTGACCCCGGGGTCCCTTGGGCGGGAGTCACTCCTCCCCCCAATCACTCATCGCACCATGCATTCCCCATTTGCTCCACTCACACAGACCCGCTGGCCTCACTCACTCACCAAGCACATGCTTCCACTTCACTCACCAACTCTTCAACACACTCACCTCTGAACTCTGCCATCCTTCTATCTGCATCCCCTAACTAACTCGTGCTCCCACGTCGTCCCTTAAACTACAGCACGTTCCTTTTAAGCTACGTAGCTAAGCTACGTCCCTCCTACACATCCAAAGTCTGTCTCTGTCTCCAAAATAATCCCATTTTATTTCCCAACCTAAATCTGGCTACAATCCCTCTAACTAATCCATTCCACGGACTCCATGAGGACTTACCCCTGCCCCATGAAGTCGGTCTAACTAAGCTAACCCTTCCCCCTAACTAGTTTCCATCCTGTGCCCAGGTAAGGGGGTCTTCCACCCCTTGCCCAGGAATCCTGTGCACCCGAAAGTGAGGCTTACTTATTTTTTTTATTTTTTTTTTTTCCATGCGCAGCACCTGCGCGGCAACTCAGAGCTCGCGCACTTTGCACCTGCCCGTGACGTCATGCAGCTGCACGTGTTCCTCGTCCCTCCTTGGACGGTACCATCCGGCAGAGATACCCCTCCTGCCGGATTCCAACCCCACGTGCAGCCATGACGTCACCGTGCGCATAAAAAAACACAAGCCCCACGTCTCGAGGGGTTCCCCACGCGAACACATGTGCTTTGCCCGTTGGAGCTTAACACACACGATCGCGTGGAGAACCCGTCCGGTCCAAATCTGTTTACCTGCCTAAACTTTGTCCGTCCGCGGGATCGGCAAATCCACCGCGTGCGTTTCCGACCGGGACTTCACTCTCGCAAGCGAGCACGTGGTGGTCTCGTGCGTTGCACAGCACGAACCGCGTGCTCACTGCTGGGTGAACCCGGCACGGTCCCCGAAATAGCTACAGCCGCTACTCGGCTTTCTCTCCTCTGTCGCCGTCTCCGTCTCCATTCCACACACGCATACCTGCGTGTTTCGACGCACACAGTCCACTCCATCACATTCACACCGGGAGACACGGCTGCGTGCTCCCGCATGCCAACCGACATCTCCCTCACATACCGCTCTCTCACACACACGGTCTCCCTTGCATACGGCCGTTCACTCACGCGTGAGTAGGGTAAGAATACTGATTCTGGCTCACTTTTCCCCATGTAAATGAATGGGGGATTTTCAGCGATTCATATTTTTTTTCCCTAAAAATAAACCCCCCTTTTTATCCCAAGGTATATTTATTTGTCTCCCCTTTTAACTTGGAGGTTGAACCTCATTGAATTGAACACCTGGGGGTTGAACAGCTCACTCATTGAACCTATAAAGATTTGTTCATTCTCAAATTCCTTCAATAGTTTAATTTTCTTTGCACAATAATCCCCATCTAAAATATTGACAAACAAAACATTTGAATCTTTATATTTTTTAAGATATCCCATTTGTGCCATTACGAAATGATAAACTTCTCTTAATGCCACCTCCTGAGCCACAGGTTATTTTTTGTTAAGCCCCGCCCACTTTTCTTTAAGCCCCGCCCACTTTTGCTAAGCTCCGCCCACTTTTCATAAGGTATTTTTTCTAAGCCACGCCCACTTTTGCTAAGCCCCGCCCACTCTTACATCATTTCCAGTTCATCTCTGACTCACAAAGAAATCACTAGAAAATTACAGGATGTTATGGTTTTGAAAAATTTCCCAATGAAGGCTTGCCTAGGCTTGCCCAGGGAATTTCCAAAGGAAACCACACCCACCAGTCTTTCTCTATAAAAGCTTCAAACCCAGGCTCCATTTTAAACATTTGTTTTTGCTGGCAATGGTGTTCTGTGTGCTTGTCTCGAACTGTCTGTCTTCTATGGAACTAAACCTTCAAGTTGATGAACTGGATTCAAACCTCTTATCTATTGAGGTAAGATTTTTTTATTTTCCTATTTTCAAACTTTGATTGAAGCATACTCATTTAATAATTAAATAACTTAATTAATACATTATTATTTTCTCTCACAGGAAATTGTGTCTGAAATACGAAATGAAAATACTGCTTTTGCTACAACTTGGGGGGAAATTGTTGGCTTGGTTGAAGACCTTGAGTGGGATGACTTTGGTGTTCCTTGGAACTCTCTGTCTTCTATGGAACTAAACCTTCAAGTTGATGAACTGGATTCAAACCTCTTATCTATTGAGGTAAGATTTTTTATTTTCCTATTTTCAAACTTTGATTGAAGCATACTCATTTAATAATTAAATAACTTAATTAATACATTATTATTTTCTCTCACAGGAAATTGTGTCTGAAATACGAAATGAAAATACTGCTTTTACTACAACTTGGGGCGAAATTGTTGGCTTGGTTGAAGACCTTATGAGCGACCAAGACCCACAGAACGAGTTCGTCCTTGATGACCCAACCAAAGAGTTATACCTTTGGAGACCAGCAAAAATCCTGAAAAAGAGTTTTACAGCAATAGTACTCATTGTGAGTTATCAAGACAATACCCACTGAACAAGTTATACCTTGATGAGCCAGAATACAAGTTTTACCTTGAGACTCACAAATTTTGAAAAAATCAGTAAATGAGTTCTGCCTTGATGGTTTAAATAACTACCTTGGAGACTCAGGAAAAGGGTTCTGCCAAGATGGTTCTAAATATGGGGCCTACCTTGGAGACTCACAAATTTTGAAAATCAGTAAATGAGTTCTGCCTTGATGGTTTAAATAACTACCTTGGAGACTCAGGAAAAGGGTTCTGCCAAGATGGTTCTAAATATGGGTCCTACCTTGGAGACTCACAAATTTTGAAAAATCAGTAAATGAGTTATCCTTAATAGACTTTGTAAGTTGGTTTTACTTTGAATACTTGAAATGTGGGTTCTGGATTGATAACTCACAATGTGATACATATCTTGGAAACTCAACGGGAATGTGGTTATACCTTGAAGACTTGGAAAGTTGGGTTTATGTTGGACACTTGAAACTTTTTTGGGGGCTTTTATTTATTTATTTATTTATTTATTTATTATTATTTTATTTATTTATATTTTGGAGTTGCTATCACTCTTTGGAATCTAAACCTATCGATGTAGTTCTTTGTCGGATGGTGCTTGATGGTGAGCAAGATCAAGAAAGTTCTGGGAAGAAAGTGCAGGCTTACTCCCCCTTTCTACGTCATCAAACCTGAAAGCCTCAAAAGACAGAATTGGAAGAAGAGAAAAAAACATAAAAAAAATATATATATATATATATATATATATATATATATATATATATATATATATATATATATATATATATATATATATATATATATATATATATATATATATATATATATAGGTGGGAAATCTCATTTTGAAAAAGACTGTGTTGGGTGAGGATTGAGTTGGGGTTGAGATTTTGAATGTGAGGGTTGGGGTTGAGATTTTGAATGTGAGGGTTGGGACACACACACATACACACCAACAAACAAAGTTAAGCCTTGACTATTCAGTTGAGGATTCTGTGTTTGGGGTTCACAGATCTAAGAACGTCCCCTTGACACACATTATATACTGTTATACACCTCGGACTTGGCCCTCGAGTGTCCACAACGGTGTATAGTAGGAGGGAGTGAAGCGCCAACCTATTGCTCCCATTGCACACACACACACACACACAAACAAAAGTTAAGCCTTGACTATTCAGTTGAGGATTCTGTGTTTAGGGTTCTGAATGTAAGAACGTCCACCTTGACACACATTATATACTGTTATACACCTCGGACTTGACCCTCGAGTGTCCACAAAGGTGTATTATCTGCTTAGTTTTGTCTTTTGTAATTCCTGTGAATAAAATGAACCTAAAATCTCTTCCCCTTCCAAATCATATATTTTATAAGTCCAAGGAACTGTATCTATTACATCAACAATTTTAAAAGTTCTTTCGTCCATCGTTCAAGTAAAACCCTTTTCAAAATGAGATTTCCACCTATATATTCTTACGATATCACCAACTTTGAACTTAGGTTTTCTGACATTAATCTCTTTTTCATATTTTAATTTTGTAAATGTTTCTGATGGCTTCATATTCGTTGGACGTGTGAATCGTGTCATTATACTTATCCACAATATCCTGAATAAAAGATAACCATTGTTGTGAACCGAGTTGTGTGAATTTTTTATATAGTCTCTCTCTTTTAAGAGTACGATTAAAACGTTCAACAACAACTGCCTTCCCTTCATTAAAGGTACTGCATAATGTAATGCTGTTATTTTTAAGAAAATTCATAAATGTCTTGTTATAAAACTCTCTACCCTCATCAGTCCACAATTTTTTAGGTTTTCTCTTGCTTTTATTAAAAATCTGTTGAAAGGCTAACAAAAGAGTATTACCTGTTTTGTTTTTCAAAGGAACAACCCACGCATATCTACTCCTCAAATGAATAACGGTTAAAGCATACTTGTACCCCTTATCATTATTGAGTTCAATCAAATCAGCAGACCAGATATAATCAACTTCCTTGGAATAAACTTTCCTTCTCTGAAACTTTGTGAATATTGGTTTATGTAATTCATCAGCTAATTGCTCTTCAGTCTTAATGGCATCATTAGAGCCTATAGTGTTCTTGAATTTCCAAGTCCAAGTTTCAATTTAGCACTAATCATCTTCTTCACGATGAACCTATCAACTTTTTCTCTCAAGGTTGGATTTTGTATCAGAGACAAATTATACAACATTTCTCTATCGACTTCATGCTTTTCTTCCAACGTTGTGGTATTCCCATAATCAATATCGTGTCTCA
Organism: Eptatretus burgeri; assembly: GCF_056783735.1. NCBI lineage: Eukaryota > Metazoa > Chordata > Myxini > Myxiniformes > Myxinidae > Eptatretus > Eptatretus burgeri. The sequence goes on along the minus strand of NC_140976.1, from coordinate 39,783,506 downwards.
TGCACACTTCATCAACTCTATTGATTGGTTTACTCCAGGATTTAGGATTGTCTGCCTCATCTAATCTTTTATCCAAGTTTGTGCCTGGACCACAGAAAGAATACCCTGGAAGATGTAATTCCCCTGGTATTCCAGTAGTTGTAAATTTACTTCCTGATAAAAACTTTTGTATATCTCCTCCGAGTTTGTGTTTGGAGATAAATTGATTTTTTTGAACCACACACCGAACATATACCTTTTTGTATAACCCTGTTATTTTTTACTTTTAATATATGAAATATTTTAGTATTAGTTTTCTTTTTACATTTGAGACAATAACTCATTTATTTATGAGAAAAATTTCTGCAGAGTGCAAAAACCTTTTTAGTTTCCAACATGCACATTTGAATCTTAATTTTTAAAACATAAAGAATCCTTAGAAATGCCTTCACTCTCTCCTCCATTTATTTAAGAAAAAAACTTGAATTAAAATGAATAGCTTGACGATGCTAATAGTTTTGTTGAAAGTATTGCAAATAGACTTCTTAATTCTTTGTATTCCTCCCTGGTGAGATGAGTTAATTTCTTTAATACCTCTATTCTTTTTTGAATCTCACTGGTTTCCATATTTTGATATTTATTCATTCTCTCTCTTTCCTCCCTCTCTCTCTTCTCTCTTTCCTCCCTCTCTCTCTCCTCCTCCTCCTTTTCCTCCTCTTCCCTCTCTTCTTCAACTCCTTCCTCATCCCTTACTATACTTGAATCGTTTACACCCATAGAATATTATACATATATTCATCAGGATTTCTTGTTATTCCTGTATCCAAAAATAATTTTTTACAACAGGAAACCAATAAAATTTCTTTTGAATTTCTAAAAGAGCCTTACCTTTTCTGTAACCTTATAATTTTTTCATTATTTAACATTCTAATTAAATCTAAAGTTGTTGGTTTATCAACATCAGCATAATGCCAATCTTTTATTGAAAATACCTCATTCTTATGTTGTAGAACATATTTATTAAAATACGAATACCCTTTTCTTGAAGGTATGCTTGGACACAGAAATGATAATTTTCTTGAAGCCTTCTTGCTGTCATTTATGTATTAGAAATATATGTTAGAATAATATTATGTACGAAACACCTCCCCATCTTCCCATAGTTAAATCATTTTGTATTTCCTTACTTATTATATATAATCCTGTTTTTCTGTTTTCATGAGATAAACAAAGGGCAAAACCATTATTATATTTACCCTTATTAAATTATTTTATTTGTTGTTTACTAATCGTGGCTCCACAAAACTCATTTCGATACCAAGTGGATAATATTCTTCCTTACGAGACTGATTTAATTGTTCCAGGTCTTGAGGTTAATTTTAAATGACCAATTATACCTAAATCATTCATATCATACCCCCATTGTTCTATTCTCATATACAAAGCGATCACCTTCCTTCTTTATAAAAATTTATTTTAATTCGAACTGTGAATTCTGTATGACCTGGAGATAATATCAACACTTCTGTATCTTTAGAATACACAGCCGTTTTATTTAAGTATATATATTGTGATAAATCGCTTAATCTCACCAAGTCATTCGCGTCAGTCGGGCTTGGATAATTTTTTAATTTATAAGCATTTTTCATGTTTATATTTTGTTTATATTATATTTATATCGTTCAGCCTGTGCCTTTGTATAATAATTTGATAAATCAATATCCAGTTCTTGAGAGACACCAAAGATAGAACCATCTTTACCAACATAAGTCATTTATATTAGATTAAAAATAATATCATAAAATTTTTTATTTTTGTTGAGTTGAAATAACACATATAGACATAATTGACCACAACACTTGGAATTTAATTCTTGGACTTGAAATGTTTGATAAACACCATTCTGTAAGAATTTTATGACTTCAACAGGTGGTGGAAGACCAAAACTATCAAAATAATATTTGTCTTGACTATTAAAAATACAAACCCAATGAGAACCGTTCCCATCATTATCTTCTAAGTTCATAATAATATTCTTTGTATGTTTCGACACATTTGTTAATTCATCTCTCATACAAATAACCACATTATGAATTTTTAATTTCTTACAATATTTGGCAAGTTGTAAATTTGATGTTGTATTCTTTCCAAATTCTTTCAACCACTCATCAATGCTCATTTATTTATTAGAAAGATATAATCCATTACCTCTTTTCGTTAATTTTACACCTGCTTGTGCAAAAGAAGAAAGCATATCTCCAACTAACAATCTCGCTTTATCAGGCAGACCTTCAAGTTTTTCAGCAAAATCTACAATTACACCACTTCCACTAATTTGTTTCTCCAACTCTTTGTTATGTCTTTCCAATTCTTTTTGAGCCTGGAGTTGAGCCTTCCTTTCGTTGGCAGTTTTGACCGCTGTTGAAATACCACCCGTCAATGCTCCAACCGCACTTAAACCAGCAAATAAAGGAATTAGAAATGGGAGAAATCCTCCACTCGTCTCTCTTATTGAATATTTTTTCAACATTGGTTTTGTCATTTTAATTTTAAGTGAGCCAGTGTCATTCAAGATTTTAACCTGTTCTCTTGTGAGCAAAACATCAATTCTTACTGCTCCTTTTCTCTGAATTGTATTAACGTTAATCGTACAAGGCTTTTGATTTTGAACACAAGATGATAGTTTATGAAGATTGATTTGATTAACATATACCCCAGTTGGTACTTTGCCACTCATTTATTTAACAAAAAAATTATGTGAGACTAATCATCACACCATTATCTGTATTAATCTGCAATTCTGTTTCTTCCAAAAGCAAACAATATGTATCAACTTCTTCACTCTCTCCTCTTTCAATGTATAGGGAAGTATCCACTCGATTAGACTTTACAGTTTCTTTTTGAGCGCTCAGGTCAAACGTATAGATTGTATACAAACTTTTAAATGCTGTCATATCCAAAATAGGTTCTTTATTTCCATTACTTTCACACACCTTTTGGTAAGACTTGTATGCTTCAGCAAAATCATTTTTTTCCCAATTAATTTCCAATCTATCTCGTGGATAAAATGTTCCATCTGAAAGCAGCGAAGTTGTTTCACCTTAGCATTATCACTCAATGCATTATTCTTATCAGTCGCAGTATCACCATCTGGCTTTTTAAAAATCATCCACAGATATCGTGGCTTTCCTTCCAGAACACCCAAATTCCACGTGTAAGTAGTTTGATTGAGTTTAACGTGTTGACATCTTCTTTTGAGGTATGATACACTGAGTGGTCTCTTTGAGTTAAGTCTTCGATTCAACATCTCTTCTGTTTTAAGATTAGGAGTATATTCACTGATATACCAACTCATCTCCTCAATTACAAATTTATTCTGATCACCAAAAGCATTACCAACACCAAAAAGCAATCTATTTTCATTATCATTCCTTTGTAGTTGAAATCTAATTTTAAGACCATACAGAACTTTATCATAATCACAAAATCCAAATATACCTTTAAGAGGAACTGCCACAGTAAAACTATTTTCTGCTTTTGTATCATCATTATACATTCCTTTCCTTTGAATATATCCAGGGTCTGTGTTTGTTCCCGTTGACATATCAGGAATAAAACCTTCGACAGACCCCTTTCCCATTCTATCACTGAATGTATAGAGTGTAAATTTCATCATTTCAGATACAGCAGAGACATAATCAACCGCTTCAACTTCTTGTGTTCCAATATACAATCGCACACTATCAAACATTTTCCAGAAGAAATCATTTACAAGTGTAGCGTTTTGTGTTATTCCCAGCCTTAGTGAATTTAAATTTACACAACAAGAAACTTTCGGAGAGATTCAAATAGGTTTGTTGATTATTTATTTCAAAACTTTTTGTACCATTTGTATTCCAGTCTGTTCCAGTTATTGCATTTACCTTGAAGTAATCTTCTTTTTAGTGGAGTTTGAGATAATAATAGTATCATCCAAATCATAGATACTATCAATTGCTTCCATACTTGTATTTATTTAGGAAAAAAGATGTTAAAACTTTTGAAACCCTGATCCAAGTATTTGAATTATTTTCTGTCGTTCTTGGGGGGGCAACTGAGTTTTACCTTTCTTAATTTCTTTTATTGCTTGTAATTTATGAGATTCTTTCTGAGCATCTTTTATACTCTTTACAGCACCTGCTACATTTCCCACAGCAGAAGCAGTTGAACCAATTAGGTCTTTATGTTTAAGAATAGTTGAACCAATACCCATGAGAGTATCAATTATCCCATCTCCTCTAAATTGATGTCCAACACCCCTTTGTCTCTTAGGTTTATAGTATCCTCTACCAAGATACATACCTTCACCCTTGTAGTACGGCGAAAGGAACATCCCATCCCCTGTAATTATTTTATATTTTCGCAACTCATGCTTCCTCACAATAACCATCTAGTATGTTATTTATTGAAAAACTTCGCGTGGGTGAATTCTGATGGATATAACTTCTCCATCAAAAGAGATCACTCGATTAACTTGGTGGGTTGTCCTAAAATTTACGCTGTGTATGGTTTTCCTGACACAGGTAGATAAACCAAATTTTTAGGCTCCATATTGAATTTATAACCAATTGGGGTTGAGTATGCGCTGAATGAAAATATTGTATTTGTTTTTAATCCATCATTATAAGCACCATCAATCAAATCACAGTGAATTAACACCGAATTTATTCCTGAGGATATTTGAATGACATTATCACTGTAAACGTCCCATTAGTTTCAATCTTTTTGAGGAGAAACCTAATAACTCTCTAAATGAATTATCAATTGTGAAATCAACCTTGTAGTTATTTTTTAACTTTAATCGTTGATTTTGAAGTATGTTTTTGAATGTTTATAACAATATTTTTTGGTTCATCACCCTGTTCTTTCATAAGGCGAGCAATTTCGGAAGATATTTGAGAAATCTCGTATGCTCGAATTGAGACTGTTATCGTTTTGTATCCACTTCCCGGATTATAACTCAACTTGTCATTTTTCTCGGTTATATTAAATAAGGTATTATAAGTCTCCATGGACAATAAAGATGCCTCATATTCTTTTGTTGTGTCAAGTTGTAGTGGGTATGGGAATGAAGATGTGTGGTGGCTTGTTGTGAAATTAAAACTCAGGATTGTGCTTCTCATCTTATTTAATATGAGATAAAATGTCTTTATATTGAGATTTATTAATTATTTTCATGTTCATCAACTGGTCTAAAATGGCTGATGCTTCATTAAAACAATTGTTATTTCCAGCCTTCTTACTGCCGAACAACAATAACAGTCTATTAACTAATTGCGATGGGTCATTTGGAAGAAAACTAATACCTGAACCAAGGATACTTAAAACCTGAATAATGTGTTTCTCCTTCTCATTCTTTCTACTTTTACCAGAAAGAATAACCTTATAATTTAGAGTGTTCAGCAAATCAATATATACTCTATCATCATTATTTTCCATATCCAATGGTTTATCAATATACTTTGATTCATCCCTCACAGTTGAACCTTGTCTTCCATCTTTTGTGAGAAGAAACATTAATCTCGGAGTTAGTTTAACAGGGGTTGAGCAGAACTTAAGAACCTTAATTCATCATTAAATATCAATACCTTTTCTTGAACAAGATGAAATATTGCTGGTTGTTCTGTTGGAATGAGTCCTGCTTTGGTTTTTGAATCCGCTGAATATTCATTGTTTTGAACAGCATTCACAATATAATCAGGGGGTTGATTAATCTCTTTCAGTTGTTGAAATAAACCTTCATCATCATATTCTAATTCTCCTAAATGCTCTAATTCTTCCTCCGTCATTTGACTGAAATCTTTTAACATTTGAAGCTTTCTAGGAGTATATTCTACTGTGGGAACTGTGGAAACATCTTTCATTTTCTTGGGAAGTTTTTAAAAGTGGTTTAAAAAATTTCTCTTGTTTTTTTCAAATGCTTCTTCGCCCGTTAGTTTCTGTCTGCGTTTCTTCTTTATGTCTTCCTGTTGTTTTACAACTTTTGAAACCAACTCTTGATGTTCCTTAAATCTTCTTGCTCTTTCTTTTGTATCCATTTATTTATTGTAAAATATCATTTAATGAATTGTAAAGATCAACAGGGAAATTTTCCTTTTCTTCATCATTCAAGTAGATGTGTTCAAATAAATCCTTTTCTTTAAATATTTCATCAAATTCTTTATTAACATTAATGCGAGTTGTAATTTCTTCTTCACTAATCCTTGCATCTCTGCTTTTCATACGTTTGTGTTGAGTTTCTTCATCAACATCAAAACCGAATGATAAAATCTTCACTCAGCTCAGATATTTAATAATTTGTCTCGTTCCTTCTGGATTAGTTTCTAATATCCCAACACCACCAGATTTTAGTTTCTTTAACTCACTCTTACAATGTGAATATTTTGTTGTACCAAGAGAAACCTCCTCAAATATTTGTCCTTCATTCCTCAATCGCATATGTTCCTCCACTGAAATATAGTGATAATCTACACCTTTTACTTCTCCAGGTCTTATTGCTCTAGTTGTTGTTGATACAATTCGTATCACGGGCTGTTATTTAAGTAAATTTACAATATTCTCATTTGTACTACACAAGAACCTTGATTTATGAAAGTTTTTTCCAGAAACAGATTTACCCACAAGATTTATAATAATAGTTGTCATTTATATATGTAATTGTTTATAAAACAAAAAATATATCCCTTAATATCTCATCTTGTTTCACAACAATATATTTATATTTTTCAGTCGTGTGCTTCATATAATCCTCAAATTTCTTTTTACTACATAATGTAGAACAATTATCTCTCCAAAAATTATTGATATCTATTGAATTTAACTTGAATAAAATAAAAGTATTAGCATTGTTTCTGATGGAGACAATGAGGAAGTTGAAGAAAGTACGATTGACTAAGATAAATACAATTACAAGAAGAATGTCTCCCTCTTGTGTAGTAGCTGTCCATTACCGTTTGGTTTCTCTCATTAACACAATCATCAAAGATAACGAGGTTCTTTTTTTGATTTATCCAAATCTTGGGGAGGCGGTATATCATCCGTATTATCACTAAGAATACAAGTTATAAGATTTGATTTCTTTTTACATCTCTGTGTATCACAAAATAGTTGAATTATATCTTCAATGTTATAATCATTTAGGTTTTTTTGACGTTTAAATAAACCTATTATATCTTCTTTTTGAAGACCAGCATTAAAACCTTGTGAGAGTAGTTGATACTCTGGTTGAAAACTCAACTTTGTGAAAATTATTAAATTATCATAATCTAAAAAGTTGGGAGTGAGGAGCATTTTTAAAAGTAAGCAGGTTTTCCACATCCACTTGAACCAACTATGAGACATCTTAATGAATTTGGTAGATTTTTTTGGTTATTAAATTTTATCTTATTTTCCCAAATAGGTAAAAAATCATTCATTTATATATTTGAAAAACAGGTTATTTAATTTATTATTAGCTTTTTTAGAAACTCTATATTTTATCCTAAGTTCAGGTTTAATTTCAAGATAATCCATTATTTTATTTATACAATATCTTGTGTTGATATTTCCTGAAAATTACATCCATGAATAATATACAACAACAATCCTTTGAACATTTCTCTTATACGTTCAGTTTCTTCCCTTGTAAGGAAAGGTGTGTTATCATCCTCATACTTTACATTCATTTCTCTAATCAATCTTGTAAAGTAATTCATTTTTTGGTGTAAATCTAAAAAGAATTATTTTCCTTTTTATATTTTTATTATCATTAATTAGAAGATAATCACAGAATATACATTGTTTATAGGCTTTTGACTCTGTGTTTTTAATCCCCGTCTTTCACGCAGGACAATTCTCAAATTTGTCATATGGAGAATCAGGAAAGTCTAGCATATTTATAAAGTAAAACTTTACTTAAACTAAAATTCATCTATACTTTCAGTTGTATATTACCATCGATATCGATATACTTTTTTTCATTATCAGATTCAACGACAACATTTTTTATATTAAAGGTAATTTTAAAATTATCGTTAACTACTATTAGGCAAATGTCATTTCACCTGATATATTAACATCCTTTATTTCATCAAGATTTACATCTTTAGGGTTGTTGAAAAAATACAAATTTCTCCTTGCATATTACAGATGGTCTTATCTTTTCTTTCTAAAAGCTTCATCCATAAGGTTTTGTTCTTTGATACTTTTTCTTGTTTCATTGCTTTTTCTAGTTTTGAATATATTACTAGAAGGAGAGGAGAAACTTTTGTTAGAATACTTTAATTGATGTTCTACCAGGTATACTAAAGCCCTTCCACTGAAGGAAATTGAAGAACTCATATTATTTACCATAATAGTTTTTATCCAATAGTTGTTATATTTATCTTTGTTCAATTTTACATCCTTGACATATTTCTCAGTATCTTTAACAGATGAAGAGATTGATTGAAACTTGTCTTTTGTGTCTTGAAACATTGTATTTATTAAGTGAAAAAGTTGGAGGATAAAATGTTTTTAAGCACAGATTCACCTATAAATTAAACGAAATTTTCATCAAGAAAATTTTAGTTTAACAAAGTTTTATTCTATAAATATGGTGAATACAACGTACTGCGATGTTTGTAATCACGAATATAAACATTATAGAAAACACCTCCAGACAACAAACACACATTTAATCTATTTCATCAAATATCTCCTCTTGAGTTGGAAAGAAAACATTGTGATATCTGTTCAAGGATGTTTTGAAGAGTAGTTATAATCAACATCTTCAATCACAAAAACACAAGAAAAATGAGTTTAAAGTAAAGGGAGACTATCAAATTAAAAACACTGATAAGGCAATTAAAGCGCATATAAAAAAAAGGATTCATCAATTTGGAGAACCGGTCCATCATCAATAGCTGAATCAATTGAAATAGTGAAACCCGATGTTGAAAAATTTATTAAAAAGACATTAAAAGAAATGAAAACTTTAAAGTTTTATATGGGAGTGAAAATGAATATGAAAAGACAAGATGAAGAACAAACTCCTTATATGAGAACAGATCTTCATTTTATAACATCATTTCAAGATTTTTTGAATAGTGGGGTTTATGAAGAACTATCAAGACAAGAGGAGGATGTTGATAATACAGTGGTAGGAAGTGGATTCAATATTAAAAAAATCATCTTTTTAGATATACACATTCTAAAATCAAACCCTCTTAAAGCTTCTTCTTATATTGAATTACCAAAAGAAATAAAACTAAAGAAGGCAGTTGTTAATATTAAGAACAATGATAATAAATGTTTTCTCTGGTCTGTTCTTGCTCACTCACATCCACCAAAATGTAATTCAGAAAGAGTAAAACAATATATGAAATATGAGAATACCTTGGACATTAAAGATTTTAAATTCCCAATGCCATTAACAGATATTTCTAAATTTGAGAAAAAGAATAATCTTTCTATTAATGTATATGGATTAACGGATACAAACAAAGTTCAAATATTAAAAATTTCAAACAACTATAAAAATGAAGAAACACACATTGACCTTTTATATTTTAGTGTTGGAAAGAATTCACATTACACATACATCAATAATTTATCAAGATTAATCTCTTCTCAGGTATTCAGAACAGCAAACAAAATATATCCTTGTAAGCGATGTCTTAATTCATTTCATACAAAGAACGATTAGAACAACATTCAAAATATTGTAGTAATCATAAATCAGCTGTAATTACAATGCCTAAACCTGGTGAAAAGATTTATTTTGAAGATTATAATAAATCTATCATGCACCCATTTGTGATATACGCTGATTTTGAATGTATCCTTAAAAAGATAAATACTGCTTCTCCTAATCCAAAAAGACCATATACAAACAAATATCAAAAACATATTCCTTGTGGTGCCTGTTCTATCATATCATCTCTTGGAGAAAAGGATAACTCACTTGAACATTAGCGTGGAAAAAAATGCTTCACAAAGTTTGTAAAACGATTAGAAAAGGATTGTATAAGACTCACTAAATTAATGAAAGAAACAAATGAACCGATGAAATTAACCAAAGAAGAAAAATTAGAATTTAGAATGAACAATATCTGTCATATTTGTGAGGGGAAATTAAGGAGTCTAAAGTTAGAGACCATTGTCATCTTACTGGTAAATATAGAGGTCCCGCTCATTCCTGTTGTAATCTTAATTATAAATTACCTTCTTTTATTCCAGTCTTTCTTCACAACAGCGCCAACTATGATACACATCTATTTATAAATGAACTTTCAAAAACACCAGGGAATATTTCTGCTATAACAAACACAAGTCAAAAGTATATTTCATTTTCAAAAATGATATTCACAAAACCTATAACTCGTATTAGGTTTTTAGATTCTTACAAGTTTATGGGAACACCACTAGCCTACCTCGCATCAAATCTAAGCTCCACGGACTCTTTTCCAAATCTTAATTCATTCTTTCCAAAGAGAAATTCTCACTCAAGAGGAAATTCAGATTAAAGAGAGAATTCAAAGTAAAGAGGAAATTCTAACTGAAGATGAAATTCTAATTATAAAGAAAATTCGAACTAAAGAGGAAATTCAGATTAAAGATGAAATTCTGATTAAAGAAGGAATTCTTACGAAGAGGAAATTCAAACAAGGAATGAAATTCAAAGTAAAGAAAATTCTTACAAGTAAGAATTTATCCTTATGATTATATGGATTCATTTATGAGATTTAAGAAACACAACTTCCTTCAAAGAAAGTTTCTATAATAACCTTTATGAAGAAGAGATAAGTGATAAGGAATATAAACACGCACAAGAAATATGGAAAATATTTAAGATAAAGAACCTTGGAGAATATCCACGATTTATATCTAAAAACAGATGTTTTATTGTTAGCTGATGTGTTTGAAGCTTTTAGATCACTCTGTCATAATAAAAATTGTTATGGATTAGATCCTGCCCACTATTTCACAGCTCCTGGTTTAGCTTGGAGTGCAATGTTGAAAATGACAAAACAAGATATAGATTTAATCAGTGATGTGGATATGCTTTTGATGATTGAGAAGTCCAAGAGAGGTGGAATATCACAAGTATGTTCAAAAAGATATGCTAAAGCAAATAATAAATATCTTCCAAATTATGATAGTGAAAAAAGATAGTAATTATTTGATGTATTTTGATGCTAATAATTTGTATGGATGGGCAATGTCTCAATCTCTGCCTTATGGTAAATTAGAGTGGGTGGAAGAAAAGGATTATGAAAAAGGCTTTGATGAATATTGTTATTTCTTCTCAAGAGGAATTGAATGACGAAGAAGAAGGTTATTATTTTGAAGTTGATTTGAGGTACCGAGTGATCTTCATAATAAGCATAAAGATCTTCCTTTTGCATGTGAAAGAAACTCCAAAGAAAGAATGGTTAAGTGATTATCATAAAAGTTTTAATATTAAAGGTAAATCAACAGAAAAGTTATTAACAACATTCTATGATAAGAGGGATATGTTTTGCATCAGAGAAGCTTAAAACAGTTTTTGAGAGAAGGATTGAGAGTAGCTAAAATTCATAGAGTTTTAAAATTTAAACAAAGTCCTTGGGTGAAAAAGTATATTCAATTCAATACAGATATGAGAGCAAATACAAAAGTAAAATTTGAAGGGACTTTTATAAATTAATGAATAATGCTGTATTTGGAAAGACTATGGAAAATGTTAGAAACAGGCAAAACATTAGATTACGCAACATCTTGGAAAGAAGCTTGAGATTGATAAATAAACCAAGTTTTGAGAGAGAAGAGGTTTTTCAGAGAACTTTTCTGCAATTCATATGAAAAAGGAAAGTATTGTAATGGATAAACCAATTTATATTGGAACAGCAGTTCTTGATTTATCAAAGATATTGATGTATGATTATTTGTATAATGACTTAAAGAAAGAGTATGGTGAAAATGTTTCATTGTTGTATATGGATACTGATAGTTTTATCCTAGATATAAAAACTGATGATGTTTATGAAGATATGAAGAAAAATATTGGAGTATATGATACAAGTAATTTCAGCAAGAAGAGTGAGTTATTTTCCAAAAAAGAATGAAAAGGTTATTGGTAAGTTTAAGGATGAGTTGGGTGGAAAAGTAATGAGTGAGTTTATTGGATTGAGAGCAAAGGCATATGCTTATAAGTATGGTGAACAGATTGATAAGAGGTTAAAGGGAATAAGAAATATGTAATAAAGAAATCAATAACTTTTAGAAATTATTATAATTGTTTGATGAATAAGAAAAAGAAGAATATAGGAAAATGAATACAATAAGAAGTTATAAACATAACATATATAGTGAAGAAGTAAATAAAAGGCATTAGGAGCCTTTGATGATAAGAGATTTATTTTAGATAATGGAATAGATTGTGTTCCATATGGATATTGTATGATAGAGTGTATAAAATAGATTATGTTTTAACGATGGGAAGATGGGTTAGGGTTTTTTAAGGGCTACACGCGCGTTTTTCACAATATATAAATCGTTAAATCAAGTATTAATCAAACTAAAGAGTCGAGAAAATCTCAGTGTTGGTATATAAATGGAAAACATAATGAATGTGAAAAATATCAAATAAGTCTTATTGAAAAAATAACTAAAACAAAAGTAAATAAAACAAATAAGCGAATTAATTTAAAAACTAGTAAGTTAGAGGATGTAAAGAAAAAAATGAATATCCTTGAATGGACTGAAAACTTTGATGGTTATCAATTGAACAATGAAAAAACAATTTACTATAATCTCAAAATGATATGTGGCTCAGGAGGTGGCCAGATGAGAGCATTAAGAGAAGTTTATCATTTCGTAATGGCACAAATGGGGTATCTTAAAAAATATAAAGATTCAAATGTTTTGTTTGTCAATATTTTAGATGGGGATTATTGTGCAAAGAAAATTAAACTATTGAAGGAATTTGAGAATGAACAAATCTTTATAGGTTCAATGAGTGAGCTGTTCAACCCCCAGGTGTTCAATTCAATGAGGTTCAACCTCCAAGTTAAAAGGGGAGACAAATAAATATACCTTGGGATAAAAAGGGGGGTTTATTTTTAGGGAAAAAAAATATGAATCGCTGAAAATCCCCCATTCATTTACATGGGGAAAAGTGAGCCAGAATCAGTATTCTTACCCTACTCGCGTGCCTCACTACTCACACAAACCATACTACTCACACACGCGGGGGAACTCAACCGCTGTGCCTCATCCACACACCGTGCCTCACTCATACACGCGGGGGCACTTAACCGCGGTTCCTCATCCACACACCGTGCCTCACTCACACACGCGGGGGCACTTAACCGCGGTGCCTCATCCACACACCGTGCCTCACTCACACACGCGGGGGCACTCACCCGCGGTGCCTCACTCACACACGCGGGGGCTCTCAACCGCGGTTCTTCATCCACACTCCGTGCCTCACTCACACACGCGGGGGCACTCACCCGCGGTGCCTCACTCACACACACGGTCTCCCTTGCACAAACCATACCACTCACACGTGGTGCTCCATTCACTCGCGCGGGGGCACTCACCCGCGGTGCCTCACTCATACTGGCCGTTTCATTCACACACACGGCCTCACTCACACACGGTGCCTCATCCACACACGGCGTGCTGGGAAGCACGCACTCCGGCACAATCGCCACCACACCAATCACACACGGGGTCGCTTCCACACACGGGGACGCACTCACACCTTGCACCACACACACAGGGACTACCACACTGGGGATTCGTGTCCCCACAAGGGTCTCCGGGGCCTCTATACCCCCCAAGCTCTCCGTGCACCCGTCCACAGCACTCGTCCCCTCAACCTCGCAAAACACGACCGAACTCACCTGGTCGTGACTCGCCTCAAGGGGGCATACTCCCTCCCCTTGTTCCTGGAGGAGGTCATCCAGCTGCTCGCACCGGGTCCCAACACACTCCGCGAGCTCACCCCCATTGTCCTCCACTACCTGTGTGTGTGCGTCACTTACCCCGTCTTCATCGTGTTGTCTCTCCTCTATTTTTTCTATCTCCCGTGTCTCTATACATTTATAAGTTTCTGTCGTCGTCACCTCGTGTCTCGTCTCACACGTTGTGGTCTCCCCATTTAATTTTTCCCTTTTGGTCACCGTCGATTCCTCTGTCACGACCCTCGCCCAACACGCCCCCCGAATTATTTTTTTACCCGCCTCCACCGCGGGCCTGTCTGCCGCTGCACCCCCTTCCAGCTCGTTTGCTCCCACACGTGGAGTCGCCATTCCCAGCTCCCTGGTCACGGCCTTCATGCCCGCCTGCAGGCATCGGCCCATGTTCTGCGTCTCACCCCGTAGTTCTTTCATTTCTTTTTTTATTTGCTTGCCCATGCTTTTCATTTCGTTTATAAATTCATTTGCGTTTGCATCCATCTTTTTGTTCATTTGTTGTGTATTCGCATCCATCTTTTGTGTATTCGCATCCATCTTTTGTGTATTCGCATCCATCTTTTCGTTCATTTGTTGTGTATTCGCATCCATCCTTGCTGTATTCGCATCCATCTTTTCGTTCATTTGTTGTGTATTCGCATCCATCCTTGCTGTCATTGCCGCCAGCATGGTGAATAGCTGGGCTATGTCGGGTGCGCTTGAGTGAGCCGTTTCGGCAGGGGTTGGGGAAGGGTTTTGGTGGAGAGGGGGGGGAGGTGTCATACACCGCGGCTGCTGCCGCACCTATTTCGGGCTCTGGGTTCAGTTGGGCGAGTCCGTGTTCCTGCACGATCAACATTTCCTGCACGGGGATTCCATCCTGGGCCATGGATTCTACACATTCTACATCCATTTCTAATACCCCCGGCTCCCGCTCGCCTTGAGACGCCATCTTGCTTCTCTCAAAGGGTTAATTTCGCTCGCTCGTAATTTGGAGGGAATCGGGGGTCGCTTCTCTCACCCCTGGACCGATTCCCGTGAATTTAGCCGGAGACAGGAGAGCCCGTTTTCCTGTTCTCCGATACCAGTGCCGCGAGGAGGGCGATGAATTTGTATCCCACTCCTGACACCAGTGTTGCGGTATTCGCGCCCGCCGGCGTGCTGACGGCCACGTAACTCGAATCGCGGCACGTCGCCCACCGGACGGACAATCCAGTCGTGACCCTCTCGGACTAACGCCGGGAACCAGTCACGGGTGGACCTTTCGGTCTCACCGCGATCGAGCCAATCAGCCCCCGCGTGGGATAGGGTTGCTCGCCAAATTCGACCTACCTAAGTACCCACGCGGAGGGTAGACCGGGCGATCGCACCTCGCCGCAGGTCGACTTCGGACACGGGCCACTTAAGCGACCCGTTCCGTACTATCGGGATAACCGAGCGGTGTTATCGTCGACCTCGACGGTTCGATTGATTATCGGGCGTATTCAGCCCACTACCAACCCTTTACGTGAAGCAAGATGAGGATTCAATGAAGGGAATGACGAAGCGAAGCGGGAAACAGTTCAACACAAAGCACATTTATTCGCGCTGAACGGAAAGCACACATATACAATTCCACCAAATGCACACAGAAAAGAAAAACACAATGCAATTTACACAAAAAGCAAATGCGACAATGCAGATCTAATACCGATTACACGAGCACACGGCAACACTTATACAATTTTACTTCACAGACGGCGCCGACAACACATACCCAAAACCAAGGAAAGAATACCCTCAGGGATGAGGCGGGCCTGAGGCCGAGACCGGGTCGGGCCTACCCGTCTGGTGATGAGACGCGGAGCGGCGATGGTGCCTCAACTCCGCGGGCCTCGCGGGCAGTGTCTGGTAGGGGGTGGGAAAGGGGCCCCCTTGGTCGCACTATCTCAGCACGGGGGGAAACAGGAGGGGGTTGCTGATGCTCGGGGTATAGAGGATTTTTATTGTCCCGCGACGAGTGTCTCCACCTCGGCCAGGTCGCGCTGTCGGCCTCCCTGGGGTGCAGCTCCCTGCACGACGCGAGCACCCCCTCGTCTGCCCTCGCCGCCTCTCCACAGCTCCGTCCCCTCCGCTCCGACTCCAACGCACACGACGACCAGCTCCTTCTTGCCAACTCCACCGCCCGCGAAGTCTTAACTCTCTGTTCTCTCTCGACTCTACTACTCACTCGACTGACGAACACGGTCGCTTATATCAGCCCCGTGGCTTCGCCCTCTCATCTTTGACCCCCTCCCTTCGACCTTTCACCTCGCTCCCCATTGGCCCGAGAAAAAGTGGGCGTGAATGCTTTTTGATCCATAAATTTGCATATATCGATCGCCCTCCAACGCCCTGGGGGCGGGGCCAAATCGCCCCTCGCTCACCGATTGGACGGCAAAAAGTGGGCGTGTGTCGTTTTTGATCCGTTTTTGAAGCACAAAATCCGTGATTTTGTACACGCTGCTCGGCGCGCGCCCCGCACGAGTCCAACACCGGCACCCACAAGCGGCGCAAGAACGGCGGCGACGCGACGGCCGCGAGGCGCGACGCGAAGGTCGTGGCGGTTGTGGTGAAGCGGCGCCGCGGCCGGCGGCCGACGTTGTGACCGGCGGTGGCAACAACGGCGGTTGGTCCAAATTAAAGATAGTAAAAGAAAAACGGCTATCCTGAAGAGTCGCAGCACGCATAAATGACATGTATTCCCACTAGACAACGGGTTTGGGCCTAACTACACATATACTTACCGAGATACCTCACCTAAGGGACCTGAATGGTGGTTTGCGAATTTGGTAACCACAACAATATATATATATATATATATATATATATATATATATATATATATATATATATATGTATTTTAAATTAAGTGTTTTTGTGTTTTTATTCCCCGCCGCGTGGCGGAAGGGGG
Source organism: Eptatretus burgeri (assembly GCF_056783735.1). Classification (NCBI taxonomy): domain Eukaryota; kingdom Metazoa; phylum Chordata; class Myxini; order Myxiniformes; family Myxinidae; genus Eptatretus; species Eptatretus burgeri. The sequence goes on along the minus strand of NC_140976.1, from coordinate 39,766,655 downwards.
ATATTGTTGTCACCCAGGGCGTCCGGCTGTCCGTCCGGCTGTCCGTCCGTCCCTCCGTCCGGGCGTCAACATTTATATCTGTGAGTGCGATAACTCATAAACTGTTCACCATATCGATTTGAAATTGGGGTCACACATGTACCACCTGAAAAGGAAGAACCCTATTGATTTTGGGCATGGTCGAATCCAAGATGGCCGACTGGGGCGGCCATCTTGAAAAAAATGTTTTTTTGCCATATCGATTTGAAATTTGAGTCACACATGTACCACCTGAAAAGGAACAACCCTATTGATTTTGGGCGTGGCCAGATCTAAGATGGCCGACTGGGGCGGCCATGTTGAAAAAAATGTTTTTTGTAATAAATGGAAAACCGCTTATCTGATTTCAATTATTTTTGGTTACTACGTTCCTCACCCCTGGGGAACTTTTTCGAGATGATGACCAAATGGTGTCTTGTTTCCAATTCACCTCCCTCATTATCTGGAATATGTATGACCTTTTTCATTCAATGGCGGGGGATTCCCCATCTCTGATGGTATATTTTTTATTATCTATATATATATATTAGTTTTGTTTCCCCAGGGGAGGTGGCATGGGCTTGGTTATAAAACACATCAACCACACAACACCCCAAGATGAGACCCCCACCAACAGCACTCCGTACACATGCACACAATCACTCGTCAATGCTCAAGCTACCTAAAAGTCCTGTCAACATCCCTATACCCCAATATCTCCATAACCTCCAGATACTTGTCTAATTCTAATTTAAACTTATCTACTTTTTCTGCTGCCAATACCTTTCCAGGGAGACCATTCCATGCATTAACTACTCTCTGAGTAAAAGTCCCCTGCCTTACTACCGTCTTAACTCTCCTCTTCTTTACTCTCAAGCTATGGCCCCTGGTCCTATCACTGTCCACTCTGTTGAATAATTCATCTGCACTTATTTTATCAATACCTTTCATTATCTTAAACATCTCTATCATATTTCCTCGTAACCGCCTCCTTTCCAGTGAATAAAGACCTGTCTCCTTTAGCCGCTCCTCATAGCTGAGTCTAGCTCACCCCAGAATCAATCTAGTAGCCCTACGCTGAACCTTCTCTCTGGCATCGATGTAGTTGTGGTGACCAAAACTGCTTACAATATTCTAGTTATGCCCCCGCTGCACCATCACCACTGCCTGCCCCCCACCCCCGCTGCACCATCACCACGTGGCCTCACTAAATCCCTGTACAATGTTAACACCACCTCTTTTGATTTATAAATGATCCCCCTCTGAATACAACCTAAAACTCCATTTGCATTACGTATAGCTGCCTGGCACTGTGCTGCCTGCTTACCTCCTGTATGTATTACCACCCCCAGATCTATTTCCTGTGTGACACACTCCAAAATTAACCCTTGCATCACGTAATCTCTATTTTCATTGTTCTTACCCATCCCCAACACCTTACACTTTCTCAGGTTAAATTCCATCTGCCAATCTTTTGCACAATCTAGACAAGTGTCAATACTTTCCTGTATCTGATCACCACCCCCTCTGCTATCCACCTTACCTCCAAGCTTTGTGTCATCTACAAATTTGGAAAGCTTACTCTTCACCCCACTATCCAAAGCATTGATGTAAATATCGAATAGCAATGGTCTGAGTACTGATCCATGAGGTTCCCCACTACCTACATCCTCCCAGCAAGACATCCTCCCACTCACAGCCACTCTTTGCTTCCTATCATGAAGCCAGTTTTCAATCCAATTAGCTACTTGACCAACCACTCCAAAAGCCCTCACTTTGGCTAACAACCTCCGATGTGGTACCTTATCAAATGCCTTCTTAAAGTCAAGATATACCATGTCCACTACCTTTCCCTCATCCACCCAATCAAACACTGCTTCATAGAACTCTAAAAGATTTGACAAGCAAGAACTACCTTTGGTAAATCCATGCTGACTACCTTCAATTCGTTTGTATTTCTTTAAATGGTTACTCATTTTGTCTTTAATTAATGTCTCCAACACCTTCCCCACAACTGAAATCAAACTAACAGGTCTATAGTTTCCCAATTCTTCTCTGGATCCTTTCTTAAATCATGGTGTTCCATTTACTACTCTCCAATCCTCCGGTACCTGTCCTGACTCCAGTGAGCTATTGAAAATATCCGTTAACATCTCGCTTACCTGCTCAGCCATTTCCCTCAATACTCTCGGGTGCATATTATCTGGCCTCGGAACCTTATCTTCTCTTCAATTTCCTAGCTGTTCCTTTACTTCCTCCACTCCAACCTGGATCTTCGGTAAAAGCCCTTCTTCACCTCCTTGATCGATACTCTCAGCTATTGGCAATTCTCCTGACTGTTCTTGTGTAAATGTTGAAGTAAAATACCTGTTTAATAAGCCTGCCATCTCACGTTGCTCACTAACCACTCTCCTGGTGTTGTTCCTCAATGGGCCCACACTAGTCCTAACCTGTTCTTTTCCCCTGATATACTTAAAGAATCCCTTGCTATTGGTTCATGAAAAAATATTTTCACGAAAAATATAAGTGACCACTATATTCGTTATTGTTGTGTGTCTGTCTGTCTGTCTGTCTGTTTGTTGGGTAGTCGATCTCGTTGGAAAAAAAAAAAATTTGAGATTTGTTCTACCCAAATATCAGTATCAGTATTTAAAATGGCGATTTCGATGAAACGTGGTTGGTAGGTTCATACCATGACCGAGTTGTGTGCAAATGAGAACCGTTGCTATGGACACCACCATTGCCTAGCAACAGGACTTTGAAATTTTTGAAGAATCATAAAAAAATTGTTTTTTCGAAAATCAAAAATCGGGCCACGAGCGACTGTGGGCAGTACATTCAGCCATATTGTCAAAAATTTCCAGCCGGATCCTATGAAAACTGTCGGAGAAGATAGACTTTGAATGAACCCTGGTCGAAAACAATAAAAAAAATGAAGTTCGTTATATCTCAGAGACAATGAGTCAGATATACATGAAACTGGTATGGTAGGTTGAACCGTTATGTGTGAGAAAGAACCGTTGCTATGGACCCCTCTGTTGCCTAGCAACGGCCGAAAAACCTCTAAATGTGGGGGTATTTAACGAAAAAACAATCTGCTGCATTAACCCTTGAAGCTAGAATCATGAATTTTCTTGTGCTTAATCCTCAGGTCATTCCCCCATTGAACGGGCCCATCGCGTCAGGTTCTATTGGGTAGTCGACTACCCATGTCCGCCTACCGGCTTGTCTGTCTGTCTGTCTGTCTGTCTGTCTGTCCCGAGCATAGCTCCGTAGGTTTTGATCCGATCCTGATGAAATTTTGGTGAGAGGTTTATATCATGATCTAGTTGTGTTTTCCTGAAAATGGGCGTGGTCTGCCCATTATGGGTGGAGCCACGCCCAAAAAAACATGTGTTTTTAGGGGGTAGCCCATTTCAATTTGCATCTTCTCCTAGGGGTTTTGTCGAATCTGACAGGGGTTTCCGTATTTGGTTAGCCCAATGGGACCTGCATAGCCCCACGGAGCTCGATTTTTTTCATTTTCGTCCCAAGGTCAAGGTCACAAGGTCACGAACTTAGAAGATTGCGATTTTGACATAAAAAAATTCTTCTCCGAGGGGTTTGTCGAATCTGGCAGAGGTTTCCGTATTTGGTTAGCCCAATGGCACCTGCATAGCCCCACGGAGCTCGATCTTTCATTTTCGTACCAAGGTCAATGTCACAAGGTCACGAACTTAGAAAATTGCGAATTTTGAGAAAAATCCATCTTCTCCGATGAGTTTGTCGAATCTGGCAGGGGTTTCCGTATTTGGTTAGCCCAATGGCACCTGCATAGCCACACGGAGCTCGATTTTTCATTTTCGTCCCAAGGTCACAAACTTAGAAAATTGCGATTTTGACATAAAAATCCATCTTCTCCGAGGGGGTTGTCGAATCTGGCAGGGGTTTCGGTATTTGGTTAGCCCAATGGCACCTGCATAGCCCCACGGAGCTCGATTTTTTATTTTAGTCCCAAGGTCAAGGTCAAGGTCACAAGGTCAAGGTCACAAGGTCATGAACTTAGAAAATTTCGAATTTTGACAAAAAAATCAGACGACCGCCCAAACTTTGAGAGCGAGGATGACAATATTTTTTATGCATAATCTAGAGGTCATTCCCCACCTATAGTCTTGAAACATTTTGCTCTATCTTGAACACCTTGCCCGTGGCGCCCCCTTCAAGTTTGTTTTTACGCTGATTTCATCAAAGTATGGATAATCCGAGGAGTGTGAAATGCCATATAGCCTATATGTCGTTATATTGTTCCTGGAATGTTCCAGAGGAAGTTTTGCACCAAAGGTCATAAGCCTTGACCTTTGACCTTTAAAGTTCACAAAGGTCAAATTTTCAAAGTTGTGGGAATAGAACCGGGTTTTCGACCTTCTTCAACAAACTAACTCCATTAAGCTACAGCACATATCCTGCTTCCTTATTTTAATGTCCACAACATTGTTTTGGGACCTTTAAAGGTAATGCAAAGGTCAAATTTTTAAAGTTGTTGAACGAAACCAGGTTTTCGACATTTTGCAGCTAATAACCTGTCACTCGTACCACATCATGTTGATCATTTTTATAACTTGGTCAAACATTATCACATTGTCTCATCCTTGACTTCTGAAACAATCTACATCGTCAAATACCGCTCGTGAATCATCGTCGTCTCAAGACTTGTTATATTTAATATTCTTAGCCATGTCCTTTTCATACTCTCTTTTGGCTTGCCGAGTTATTTTCTTCACTTGCCTCTGTTTACTCCGATAGTGATATAAATCTAACTCCAGTCCTGTTATTTTAAACCTAATAAAAGAATTAGCAGCAGCAGTCAGTCATAGTTTATTTGCAAAGGGCCCATGCATTTGCCTAAAAGGAGATGGACATTGGAGACCCTATTATCTCCAATGTCCATCTCCTTGTTGTGTATTGAGTTCCTTTGGAAATTTGGAGAGAAAATTCATGAAATCAAATGCCCCAAGAAAGGTAGATCCTAATAGAGCAGTTGTACTTCAATCAAAGACTCACACTTGACTCATTTTTTCACCACTCAGAAGGTTAAATACTTGACAGATTCCTTGGTGCTCGAACCTTCAGATTTATCTTTGAACACTCATTTTGATCTTGTCATTTGGAGTCATTGTTGTGATATGAATTGTACTTGTTCAACAACATCTCTCCAGAAAGAGGAATTAAAGTAAATAGGAAAGGGGGAGGACATCAGCGAAGAGAAGACCTATGAGGAGGACCGTCTATCCATCCATCATCCAATTACAGTTCAAAACTCACACTTTGTGGCAGAATAAGATGCACAGCTTCTGGAAGATTGACTAGGCAGAGACTTAGCTCTTTCTCCAGAGGCTTTCCATCCCACACAGTAAATGCATTCTTCCTCGAGCTGCACTTCTGCCTTTTAAACCCTCCTGGAGAGAAGTCTTGACAATACTAGACAGCACCACAGAGAGCTCCACTGATTGACTGCCAGAACATTGGTGATTCATCCTGTCAATTGAGCCTTGTTAAGATAAGCATAAGGATGCATCACTCTTTATAGGTCATAACAATGTCCTTTTATTTGATGTAATAGTGGCTTTTTTGTCTAACCTTCTAGGCAGTTTACACATCTCCCGGCATCATGAGTTCTCGGTCATTTCTCAGCCCAACTGACCAAGCCCGTGGCCACGGCGCCAATGCCGAGGATGACCGAATGGATCGGGGTGCCCTGTCAAAAGCAAGTCGTCTCGTTCAGCCTGATGCGTTGTACTGCGGGGACATTAAGGAATTTCGATCGCTGGAAGTGAAGCGTATCATGGCAGTCATGGATGGGATGCTGGAGCGGCTACGGCTTGCCATGCATCTACCTGCCATATCACATGGGCTGGAGCCAGGAATCTCACAAGCCCTAGAGGAATACAAGCACCTGGAAGAAACCTGGAGTAAAGGCGAGGTTTGTGGATGACTGACAGATGTGATTTGTGAATGAAATGGGGAAATGTATAAATTCTGGTTAAAGATTTAAGTGTTGTGGTCGACATATTAGTAAGAACTTGTGGATGAAAATGTGGTGGAATTTTTTAACTGGACCCCTCCCCCTTTCCCCTCTCCACCATCCCTATTATCTGTCTGTGCACTCCTTTTTCTTCTCCTCATTTACTTCTCTTTTCTCTCTCAACTGATTTTTCCTCTTTCATCCACCTCACCAACTCCCTTAAACACTCTTTTCTTCCTCATCTTCCTCCCTTCCCTTCTTTTTCTCATGTTGTTTTCTCATCTATCCACCCACTCTATGTGTATGTCATATGAAGATGGTTCCAAATTAGAAAGGTGTCACATGATTATGATGGATGTCCTATATGGTTGAAAGAGTAGCTTGAGATGGAAGAATGTTGCTTGAGTCAGCAGAGTTATATGACATACGATTAGAGAGGAGATAAACATGGTTCGAATCAGCTTGTATATCATGCATGGAATTTGATAAAGAATGACCAAATAAATTTGGCAAAAATGAGAAAATGCTCCGAGAATTTTGAAGCCACGACTTACAAGTCTATCATTTACAGATTGGCTCTGAAATTAATGAGGAGACTGTTCGCTCCTCATTCCGCTCTCTCCTGCGGCAGCTTCGTGGGTATATAGGAAGTAGGTCAAAGCTCAACATGGAAACGAGACCAACAGAGTCAGGATCAACAGAGGCGGTAATGATGGAGCTTCTGACGGCATTTCATGCCTTGCGGGATTTGACGCTCGAGAGATTGCTGACCCCACCACAGCAAGAACAGCCTGATAAAAATACTTTGATCCAGCAGGTGAATGTCGTTATTATTTTATTGGAAGTATCTTAAAAGTCAAGTGCATTCAAAAGTGGGGTATTCAAGGCAAAAAAACTTAAAAAATATCCTTGGGTGTCCTGCAGACCTCGTTGCCATAAACCGTAACTTGTTCAATGTGTTTTTTATTTTCTTCACTGCTTGCCAATCTCAAACTTACAGCAACATGGTTTTGTATGTTGTAGGTGCAGCCTGGCAGTCAGCACACCATTGCTGCAACCAGAGAGACTTTGAGGAGCAAGCTGGAAGTTATACAGAGAGAGAAAGAAGAAGTGGTAAGGATGTGAAATGTATGAAGCTGTTGACAGTTTTTTTTTAGCTCATCTGGAACATAGTTCCAGGGAGCTTATGCGATGCGTGTCGTCCGTCCATCCACAAACACTTGTAACTTCTTTTCTGAAACTACACATACGATTTTGATGAAACTTTACCACAACATTCATCACCGTGTGTGTACCAAAGTTTGTTCATGGCATTAAAAAAAATCGCGCCCACTTTGGTTGTACAGTGGTGTCCCCCCAAAATATGGATTTTGCTTTCTTCTCAATGTCTGGTGTTGGCTTAATAGTTAGGGTGGTGGGCTTGGGATCCTTGGGTCCTGAGTTCAGGTGCCGCTCAGCCGTTGAATTGATTCCAGTTGAGGTTGACTCTGCCTGTCATCCTTCCGAGGTCAGCAAAATGAGTACCAGCTTGCTGGGATGATTGAGCCATTTGAGTATCCTCAATTGCCTCAAATGCCCAGGGCGCAATATCCCAGGAGACTGCTCCAGCAGCACCAACGCTCTGAACAGAGTATGATTCTGATGGATAGGATTGGATTGGATTTCTTCTCATAAACTCCAACCTCAATTTTGATGAAACTTGACCACACCCTTCATCACCCATGATGTACCAAAGTTTGTTGATGGTATTAAAAAAATTGGGGTCTGAAGGGGTCTAACGAAGGGAGTTTATGGGGGGTTGCCCCCCCCCAAAGAGGTATTTGCTTTCTTCTCAGAAACTACACAAGCAATTCCGATGAAAATTGACCACAACCTTCATCACCCGTGATGTACGAAGGTTTGTTCACACCATTAAAAATAAATTGAGGTCGAAGGAGATCTACAGGGGGGTTGCCCCCCAAAATAGGTATTTGCTTTCTTCTCAGAAACTACACATGTGATTTCGATGAAACTTGACCACAACCTTCATCACCCATGGTGTACTAAAGTTTGTTCACGACATTCAAAAAAATCTGGGTCTGAGGAGGTATACGAAGGTTGGCCCCCCAAAATATGTATTTGCTTTTTTCTCCGAAATTACACACAACATTTTGATGAAACTTGACCACAACCTTCATCACCCATGATGTACCAAAGTGTTTTCATGCTCATTAAAAAAATTGGGGTCTGAAGGGATTTACGGGAGAGGGGGCGGGGAAGGGGCAGGGGTTGCTCCCCAAAATAGGTACTTGCTCGAACATTTGTTCATTGGTACATTTTGCAGATTCTGCCCCACATTGACTTCCTCCCAGTATCATTATTCTATCAGGTGAGTGCCCAGGGGTATTACCCCTATTTATTGTTTTTTTATATTTTATAAGTGGAATTGTTAATCGACACCACGTTTTTCTCATAATTATTGTTTTGTTTTTTCATTTCACCTGACTTACTCTTGTTTATGGATTGTTTTATTAATTCACTGCTTCGTCCAGTAACAATGTAACCGGAATTGTTCATGTGGTACATTGGTGATATTGTTGAGGACTCACTTAATTTCAGCTGTGTACCTCTGTACCCCCACCTTTCATTGGTCTGTCAGGCTCTTAAGGCTTTTAAGACATGATGATGCAACTTTGCCTTCAATCATGACGTTTGTTATGCCACAAAGTCTACTGGCACCATATCACAACACCAGCTTTTAGTTTAGTCTGATCTTAGTTGACAGTGCATAAAATAAGCATGCAGTGTTCCCAAAATGTGCAGTGATCATCCTCATTTTGCGCAGTAATGAAATGACACTATCTAAAACCATGGAGTAAGGAGATGCTGTGCTCAGAAGTCGGAAGATTGGAGAATTCAGCGGCAATATTTCCTTAAAATTTTCTTCTTAACTAGGCAACCTAAATCAGGAATTTAGATACAACTGTTTTGCGCCTGAAGAGTATTTATTTGTGTCATTTTAGGTGGTTTTTGATCTATATTTCATAGCTCCAGTCAGTCGCTGTCACTCGAGTAACTAACCCTAATATTCTGAATATTAAATATATAGTAACCTTAATGGACCAGCCATTGTATTGTAAGAAAAACCAGATAATTTATCTATGGATGCCATTGGATGGCAACTCTGATTAATATGTCGACATATGTACCAATTATTTACTATTTAGAGATAAAATGCTTGTCATCGACGTGTAATCTATTTGTGAAAGTGTATACCTTTTTACTGAAATATTTGTTAGTTTTAAAAAAAAATTTCAAATGATAATCAAGTGTAATCCCTCACTGTCTTGTACAATTGGAAGATGCACACATTGAAGACTTAAGTGATAAAAGTAATCATTAATCATAGTCATGGTTTTTCTGGTAATCATAATATACTTTCAATCAGTAATAGACACATGGTAGCATGCATGGTTGGTTAGAATAATCGTTGGAACCAGCCACGGCCAGAACGAAGGATGCGCAAATTGTGCAGTGATCAATTTTTCTTATTTTATACCCTGTTAGTTAGGGGTCAAACCCAGATGAGATAGCTCAAACATGAGCACACGTGCAATCGAGTTATCCTCTCCACCTGAGAGTACAATCCAGATACAGACAATATAAAGGAAAGAAGATAAAAGATAAATGTCCAAGATTATGATGGATGTACTATATTTTTAACAGAACAAGTATGGTCAGATCAGACTCGGTGGCGTAGTAGTTAGTGTCCGCTCTGAGTCTGGGAGGTCGCCGGTTCAAAACCCAGCCGAGTCATGCCAAAGACTTAAAAACGTGCTGCTTCCTTGTTTAATGCTCAGCAGTGAAAAGGATAGAGCACATTCAAACAATGCTGGGAAGACAATGACAAACCACCCAGTATAACCCTTACTCTCTCTCTCTCTCTCTCTCTCTCTCTCTCTCTCTATCGAGTGCAGCTTGTGGCTGCTGGTTGCATCATTGGTTGGGACGCGGCTATGCCGCTGATGCAGTATCCCCCTTGCCAGTGCACTGGTACTCATTTTGCTGACCTCGGAAGGATGACAGGCTGAGTCAACCTCCTAGTGTATTAATTCAGCGGCCCAACGGGGCTTGAACTTAGGACCCTAGGATCCCAAGCCGCCACCCTAACCAATAAGCCAACACCAGGCTATAACCCTTACTAAGAAACTGCTTCAGCAGCACCAACGCTCTGCAAAGAGTATGGTACATCAGAATATAATCAAATAAGTACGTATAGTGTGCTTTGTTCCAGGATTGATTGTTTTTTGAACTTTGTTCCTTTTTTGTCTCTTCCAGGAGTCAGGACTTTGTGCAGAGAAAAAAAAATTATAGCTTTGTTCCTTTTTCACAGATATTCAGTCTGAATGCTGAGGAGCAGCAGCTTAAGGCAGAGTTGCTGACCTTCAAGCACATGACTGAAGAAGAACTGCATCAGCAAATAATCAATGTGGATGAGCAGTGCAAGGCAGAGGCACAGGCCAGCAAGGTGAAACAGGACCTGCTCCAGGAGGAAGTGGAAGAACGAAAGAATCAGTACAGAACGCTCATGGCAGAGCATCATGAGAGTGAATTTGCAATGCGCAAAGTAAGCACTCCTCACAGCCTCATTGATGTACTCATTCACTTATTCACATTTGTCTTCTCTGTCAAGCTTCATTAGTCCCTCATAAAATCAATTTCATGTTTTTGTTTTTATTTTGGTTTTATTTACTACTTGTGGAGATATTTTTGAAAAATTATATAATCTATCTATAATTCCAGCAGTGTGTGTGTGTGTGTGTGTGTGTGTGTGTGTGTGTGTGTGTGTGTGTGTGTGTGTGTGTGTGTGTGTGTGTGTGTGTGTGTGTGTGTGTGTGTGTGTGTGTGTGTGTGTGTGTGTGTGTGTGTGTGTGTGTGTGTGTGTGTGTGTGTGACCGCTGTTTCTCGACAACCACTGGTCCGATCTAATTGAAACTTGCCAGGTATATTGCTGGGGACCTGAGGATGTGCCTTTTCAAGGTTTGATATTAATCGGACAAGTGCTTTGCAAGTTATGGCCATTTATTTACCAAACCAATGGCAAGACACGTTGTTGCGTGGGCGTGGCCGATGGTGAAGGGAAGCTCAGCCACGTTCCCCATAACAGGTTACAACGTAGGGCTTCCGGAGAGTGATGACTTCGTGTATTCTAATAATTTCTCGATTTCTTATGCGCATTTATAGATAAACACAATGGCCCAAGTTATGATCGTTTTTCCTATTAGACGGTGTATAAATTTCGGTAAGATCAGAGTGCTGGTATGCTCCGACCAGGAAGTAAATTTTTTTTGCACGTTTTCTTTTCGTGTATTCTAATAATTTCTCGATTTCTTATGCGCATTTATAGATAAACACAATGCCCCAAGTTATGATCGTTTTCATATTAGACGGTGCATAAATTTGGGGAACATCAGAGTTAGCTGGTATGCTTCGAAGCAGGAAGTAAATTATTTTTTGCACTTTTTTTTTTTCTCCTCTTTCCGCTTCTCTTTGTGTTTTTCCTTGCGATGACATTGGGAAAAGGCAAAATACGTTGGTGCTAATTGAATAATTGGCCATTAAGAATAAATTGCGAATAATCGTAAATGCCATATGCGAACTTCCGGATAGTGAGGACTTCACTTCCGGAGACTGACGATTACTGTATTCTTTCTCGATTTCTGTACTTTCTCGATTTTCTTAAACCCAATACCCCAATCCAGTCAGTGACGATTACTGTATTCTGTCTCGATTTTTTTTCTTGATTTATCGACTTACTGTATTCTTTCTTTCTCGATTTTAATAAACCCAATACCCCAATCCAGTCAGTGACGATTACTGTATTCTTTCTCGATTTTTTTCTTGATTTATCGACTTACTGTATTCTTTCTTTCTCAATTTCTGTACTTTCTCGATTTTATTAAACACAATGCCCCAATCCAATCGTCGTTTACGATAGCGAAGTAACGAAGCTGCGCTTCATGCACGCGTAATGGAATCTGACGAAGCACGAGCTGCTCGCTTGACAAGCAACGCAACGCGCATGACAAGGCGTCGTGCAGCTCAAACGGATGAAGAACGAACTGCTCGCTTGGCAGACAACACTGAACGCGAGGCAAGGCGTCGTGCAGCTCAAACGGATGAAGAATGAGCTGCTCGCTTGACACGCGACGCTACGCGCGTGACAAGGTGTCGTGCAGCTGAAACGGATGAAGAACGAACTGCTCGCTTGGCAGACAACACTGGACGCGAGGCAAGGCGTCGTGCAGAAGAAATCCCTCACCAGCGAGAAGACCGGCAAGTAAGGGATGCCCTGCACCATCAGGACGTACACCGTGCGAGACTAGAGCAGGCTCACCGTGAGAATCGCAACCTTGCTCGATACGATGATACAGATTTCTTCCGAGAGCAACTTCATGTTGAGTACAGGCACACGTTAAGCAGGACCTCATTATTTCAATGCACTAAATACTCACATTGTGATGCTTTTGTGTGGACCGAGGAGAGAAGAGGATTTTGCTGCAACGACGGCAAGGTCGACCTTAAGCATGATCCTACGAATCCAAAACCCGGTTCAATTCCATCACAACCTCCAGATGCTATTAAAAACATTTTCCTTAACCAGGACTTTGTGAAGCGCGCGAAACAGTATAACAACGCGCTGGCAATGGCAAGTATCGGTGTCCGAGAGATAGGTATGCCTGGCTTCAATCCTGGAGTGCGCATAAGAGGTAAGGTTTACCATTACATTGGTGCTCCTCTTGCCGATCTGGGTTGTACCCCACGCTTTGCTCAGATCTACTTTCACGATCCAGCCCATGAGCTGGAGTTTCGTCGTGCCCACACCTCGAACAGTAGCCTGAATGAGCATTTTTTGCTAAGAGCACAACAGGCCATTCATGAGTGCAACCCATACGTCCAGCAATTCAAATCGGCCATCGAGTTTGTGGTTCATAATGATAGCGCAAATGAACTGAAAATTGTGTTAACAGGTCGCATGCGGCGCCGAGACCTTCATCATGGTACCGTCAACCTTCCCTCACCAGACAGCGATGTGGCTATCATTGCTCCAGGGGCAATGACAACAGAGCAGTTTGGAAGGCTGGCAGTCGGTGTTCACCTCAGAGGAGGAGGTTTACAGACAATAGACGCCATGCATCCAGCGTATGACCCTCTATCATACATACTTCTGCTACCCTGCGGCTCCCAGGGGTACCATACTGAGTTAGCAGGGATAACGCCAACATCTTTCTACTGCTACCATCTCCAAGTACGTGATCCTACTCATCACTTCAATCTACTACTTCGTGGTGGAAAGTTGACACAGCAGTACGTATGCAACATGATGGCAAAAATTGAGTCGCACCGTCTTAATTGGATTCGCTGCAACCAGAAGTCAATTAAGGCAGAAAAGTATAAGATCATCGTTGATGCGTTGAACAGTGACGCTGAGGTGCTACCTGGACGCCTCACCATTCTGCCGCCGCCAATTTATGGGTCATCACGTTGGTATGCCAAAGAGTTTCAGGATGCAATGGCTTTGGTCAGAGTCAAGGGAAAATCTGACTTTTTCCTAACATTCACCTGCAACCCAAAGTGGCCAGAAATTAAACAATTACTTTTTGAGGGTCAGTCAGCCAATGAAAGACCTGATATCATCGCCCGGGTGTTTCATATGAAGGTGGAAGCACTCAAAGCAGACCTCCTCAAGAGTGACATCTTGGGGCATGTGGACGCTTATGTGATGGTGAAGGAAACGCAAAAGTGTCACCTTCCCCATATACACATGCTCCTGACCGTGGTACCTCGCGACAAGCCCAGAACACCAGCAGATGTCTATCGCGTGGTCTCTGCTGAGATTCCTGACAAACGCACAAATCCGCAACTACACCGTATCGTGACATCACACATGATTCACGGCCCATGTGGGGAATGGAACATCTCGAGCCCTTGCATGGCAGACCGGAAGTGCACAAAGGACTATCCCAAAGCCCTACGAGAAATGACAAGCTTCTCTGATGACTCTATCTCCTGTACAGAAGACGGTTCTGGCATGCGGTTTGAAAGTTTTTTGTTTTGTTTTGTTTGCACCTACGGGCACACACCTTCGGGCATGCACTAGTGATAATAAATAATACATTGTTCTTGTTATGTATATAATAATAGTACTACTAATAATACATTGTTCTGAAACTATAAAATGACATTGTTCTTGTCATGTACTTCAGCAGTTTGTTTATACTATATATTTACATGTATTAGTGAAAGGTGTGTGTGTGTGTGTGTGTGTGTGTGTGTGTGTGTGTGTGTGTGTGTGTGTGTGGTGTGTGTGTGTGTGTGTGTGTGTGTGTGTGTGTGTGTGTGTGTGTGTGTGTGTGTGTGTGGTGTGTGTGTGTTATAACCACGGCTGCTGCTAGCTATTTGTATTAACAGGAAATGGTACGAACCAAACTGCTATCCTCCACATATATTTCTCATGTTCCTATATTTCCGTGAGTCCGATTTGCATTCAGGAACAGAACAATTATGGTTAACCATCTTGAAATTCCAACTCTCATCTAAATGCTGAAAATTATATTTACAAGACGATTTGAATCACAGATTTCACGCTAGCAACAGCTGGTTAAAAGTGCCTGCGGAGCAGAACCGAATTGGTGTAAACACACTTACAGCGCATGTGCAAAAGGACTCATTTAACATTTATACATCATTTTAAAAGTCCCGTATTTCCCAGGTATGGGCCTCAGTGACCACAAAACAGGTTCTCATTAATAAAGGATTTATTACAATAAATAGGGAAGGGGGAGAAGGATAAGAACATGACGGGTGAAACAAACTGAAACAAAAGAATAAATATTTAACCCTCACTCCCACAATGCCAATGACCAAATTTATTCCTGATACGTGAAGCACCGTGCAACCCATGCCTACAGAAAACAGACTTTTTGGAACGTCAGCCACATTTTCCATCCAATCATCACGTAACTTTGTTAAAATATTCTCCATGGGTAGGTGCTCCTATGTTGAAAGTTTTGTGTCAATTGCTCAAGCAGTTTCTGAGAAAACAAATTTAAAAACGAATAAAAGTGAAAAAGTGAGGTTTCACAACATGGTCAAGGATGATTGTGGATGCCTATTACTCGTTTATTTAATCTTAAGGCCTCGCTCTCACACAGTCGACAGGACAGATAGAGGGAGAAGACCGGATACAAAATAACCTGGAGGGTGGGGGGGAGGGGGTGAGCTAGTATTGCTCACCTGGCTTTTGCATTGAGAAGTGCTGGTGTGTGGCCTTGAGGTGCTTTGTCCATCCTGCGATATCCAAGCTTTGTCACCACAGCGCACCATGATCATCCGGAAACCACACTGAGAGAGCTGCAGGAACAGAGCCTGGGCGCAAAGAGGCAGAAGATCCCGCGGAAAGCTGGTCTTTGGGGGAGAACGGTCCAGTGGGCGATCATGAGCAAGGAAAGACTCTGCTGGAGATGGTCACCTGAAGCTTCCTCGTGAGCTTTCGCCATTTATGTGTTTTATTCACTCCCCATGGGGTGGGGCCTGCAGCCGCTCATGGTGCGTCCGTTGGCCACTCTCTCGGGTGGGAATTACCTCCCACCCTCTCGGAGTCTCTGACCCATGGAAGGATCTCGAAGCCTACCTCACTTGTGGATTAAGGGAAAGCAATAATGCCAGATTATAATGGGTAAAAGCCACATGGATCACGAAGGTGGAGAAAGGGGGCTTAGAAACATACATTTGGAAGGTAAGATGAAGGGATCCTTACTAGAAAAAAACTCAACCATGTCTGTGATGTATTTATTACATATGCTTATGCTGAATATGTACAAAGAAACACCGATTACAAACTATTCCCTTAAAGCCATTGCCATTCATATCGTGAGGGTTGTGCAGGTAGATGGAGGAATTTCATAGGAAAGTTAGGATGAATAGAGTTGTTTGGTCTGTGGATGTGTCGGAGACATCTCAATGTAATTAAGTAGAGAAACTGTGAGCTTAAGTGTTACGTGTCACCACATGGGGGGGGGGGGGGGTGGGGGGCATGGTGTTAATTAGATAGGAATTAAGGATAAGTTCTCCCAGTATGTAATTGCCCCTCTGTGACTTTTCCGTATGTTTTTGTATTACAAACCAGCAATGATGGAATTGCGCTTTTATATCAACCATAACAATAAGTGAGCCAGGCATGCTGAGTGGGCAAAAGCCCCCGCCTTTCCTGGTTTTGTGTGAGCAAGCCACGCCCTGGAGATGGAGCGGTTGTTCGGTGTGACGTCAAGGAGAGAAGTGAGGAGGTGGTGGCTTTGTTGGACGAGTTCGGTGTGAGGGATACACGCGGTCGAGAGAGAACGTAGCTAGGAGATGGCCTGTAAGGACAGGGCATTACGGCTGGCTTTCCTACAATGCATAAAGAAGACGGCATGATTGTCGTATTTGTGTTGAGGTGAATTTCCTCGCATGGTGAAGCGAGACGCTGGTCATTGACTCTTGGTTGAGTCATATGAGATGGACCCCGGAGCCTCGTGTATGCCAAACAGCGTATCAGTGAGGACGATCGACGTACGAAGAAGCTGCACAGGGTCTCTGAGCACTGGTGTTGAATACCGCTCACAAATTGCCTGACGTACATTTTTCCCACTGCGAGAGAGCAGCATGGTGCCATATTTTGGGCATGTCTACATGTGCAGGATGAAGCACCTCGATTCCAAGTTCCACAAAGACCATCTCTGGACCAAGCTAAGTGCCAGAAAAAGGAAGGATTTTCTCTGATTACATTTCCCCTTGTCTGTATTTAAATCTGTGGGTAGAGGCGCCTCGATTTTAGGTTTAATTTATCTCACGTTTATTATTACATTTTGCATTATCCCCTTGTAAATAGTTATATTGTCATTAAATTCCCACGTCATCTATCTATAATTCCAGCAGTGTGTGTGTGTGTGTGTGTGTGTGTGTGTGTGTGTGTGTGTGTGTGTGTGTGTGTGTGTGTGTGTGTGTGTGTGTGTGTGTGTGTGTGTGTGTGTGTGTGTCTGCGACCGCTGTTTCTCGACGACCGCCTGTCCGATCTGATTGAAACTTGCCAGGAATATTGCCGGGGCCCTGCAGATGTGCCTTTTCGAGGTTTGATATCAATTGGACAAGCGGTTCCCAAGTTACGGCCATTTATCTGTTGACCAATGACAAGACACGGTGCTATTTCGTCACGAATGACGTCACAATTAATGTTTATTTATTTATTTGTTTATTTATTATTTTTATTTTATTTGCATGATTGACGGTCCGATCTGATTTAAACTTGCCAGGAATATTGCTGGGGACCCGCTGATGTACCTTTTCAAGGTTTGATATTAATCGGACAAGCAGTTCCCAAGTTACGGCCATTTATCTGTCGACCAATGACAAGACACGGTGCTATTTCGTCACGAATGACGTCACAATTAATGTTTGTTTATTTATTTATTTATTATTTTTTATTTATTTTGCACAATTGACGGTCCGATCTGATTGAAACTTTCCGGGAATATTGCTGGGGACCCGCGGATGTGCTTTTTCGAAGTTTGATATTAATCGGACGAGCAGTTCCCAAGTTACGGCCATTTATCTGTCAACCAATATCTGCGAGAGAGGGGGCCGCCCCTACGGGCCCGTACTAGTTAAATTAAACTAAGAAAACTGCAAGGAAGTGCAATAATGAAAATAGGGTGTTTGGGTTAATTTAAACACCCCTTTGGAAGATAATATAATTAATGGCTTTATTTAATTGTATCCTTTATCAGGCGCCATCCTCGGCCACTTCGCTCTCTAGGGTCTAAAGGCGTATCCTGGGTGACCTCGCTGAGGTCTGAAGCCGCCGTGCTTTTTGGTCTGCTCAACCACGCCTCGATTTGGAACAGGCCACAACGATTTCTTTGCGATAAATGTTTTTTTTTCACTTTCCTCACTAAAATTATCGAATGCCTGTTCATCATAGCTACGAATTGCTGTGTACATCGCTTTTGTAAGTGTTATAGTTTTCAAAGTAGGAGCTTAGAGTGATTTCATTCGGAGCATATGATGCAATTTTCCACAATCTACTCTCACAGACTAATTAAAATATATTGTTGCGGCCACGGGTACTGAGACACCAGCTTGTCACTCAGGGGGATTAATCCCCGGTTGTCCTCGGTAGAGCCGGACCTGGGGCCACCGCTCACAATTTACGTTGTGGTACGGTGGGTTGTTTTAAAACCACGAACGCCACCCAGTCAACCACGAGTTCCGGTGTCCACCGTCTAATTATTCCGTTTGACTAGAGGTCACGTGGTTACCTGAGCGGGGAACACGCCCTCGGCAAAGCACCAATGTTATCTCGATTAGCTTTCAATTCGGGCGGCTGAGCGTTTTAACCGCTGGTGCGTGCAGACCATTTTTTGGTCAAATCTGCGGTAATTACCTCCCAGTCTATCTCGGTTCGGACAATGCTAGACCAATGGAAGGAAAGGACAAACACGAACAGGTTGGAAATCAACAAATAATTTATTATTAATAAAACAAATAAATAAAAAGCATCTTTTATTTGCTGAGGTAAATAAAGAACGAATTTCAAAGCAAAATCAACCAAAATGCCAGGAAAGAGACAAAGAGCAGATGCTTCTCAGGGGTTGACTTACAGCTAAACACAGACAAGGGTACCCAGCAGATTATTCAGGGGGAGGAAAGGGGAAAGAATTGTCTAGCTCACCCGAAAGTCGTCCGTGAAGCAAAAACATCATGAAATGCGTGCGTGCGTATC
>NC_140976.1:39592837-39742837 GCF_056783735.1 Eptatretus burgeri | reverse complement strand
GGAGATTGGTTTTGTGCAGCAGGGAGCACACGTGACCACTCCCATAGTCACAGGCACCTTGGATATTAACACCGAATCCACTGTAACCCCCCTCCCTGAAAAGACATACAGTGAAATGTGTACCGTTTCTAAGTCACCAATTACTCCAAACCTGGTTGAATCAGGGTGTAAAGCTTCAACTAGTGAAACACCAGGTTCATCTCAGGCAGAATATAACGTTCCTTCCATTAGTATTCTTCCTCCTCCCCGTTTTCTTCACCCTCCCACTCCTCCTCCTCCTCCCCCTCCCACTTCTAATCTTCTTCCTCTTCCCACCCCTCCACCTCCCCTATTCCACCTCCCCCACTCCACCTCCCCCACTCCTCCTCCCCCCACTCCTCCTCCCCCACTCCTCCTCCCTCCACTCTTCCTTCCCCGACTCCTCCGACTCCTTCTCCCCCTTTGGAAGCGGAATGTGAGGCTTCCCTTATTAAACCATCAGCTCCATCTTTGGAGCATAACGATAATGTAATGGACACCAATCAGTACTCGGATTATGATTCGGACGGGGACTCATCACTTGCTTCTTGTGGCAGTGCTGAAGCATGGAATGATCCAGTTTCCCAAGATTCGGAGAGTGTTACCAGTGTTCCACCTGCCGATATCATAAAGTTTCTTCATGACACCTTTCGCAAGAAACATGTTAAAATTAAAAACTTTTTCCCTGACTTATCCGGCTTTATAATCTCTGCGAAGCTTTTGCTCCTCAAAGCCGGACAGCTTGGTGTGACGGAATCACAAGTGTATCGACTCCGGAAATGCATCCTCAAAGCAAAGAATGAGCTGCAGACACAGAGAGACTAAGTTTTTGACACACCCTAACTCTATGTTAGCCTATGGCCTTCTCTATAGCGAGTTTAAATATTAATGGGGGACGCTCCTCCATCCGTAAAGCAGAAGTTAAACAGTTTGTTGAGACAAATCACATTGATGTTTTGCTTTTGCAAGAAACAAGATGCAGCTCCTCTTGTGCAAGTGAATGGCAAAGGACAATGAGGGGAAAATGGTTTTTTAGTAGTCTGGAACACCCAAGGGCTGGGGTGGCTGTTTATATACAACCTTCCTTTTGCAGTCCCAGTGTTGTTTTTAATGAGATTACCAAAGGGTATTTGATTTCACTCACCTTCACGCATAATGGCTTTAAACACACCGTACTGAATGTCTACGCACCTAGCGATAGCACGGAGAGACTCACCTTTTACACACACTTAGAAACGTCTCTTTTACACATTGATTTTGATGGACTTGTCTGCTTGGGTGGAGATTTTAACTGCACGATGGACCCCACCATTGATCGTAATGGAGAGGAGCCGCACCCAGCAAGCACAGCGCCTTTGTTGAGAGCCTTGTCCAAGTTTTCCCTGGTTGATGTGTGGAGAATCCGCAATCTTTCTCTCCGCCAATACACGTGGAGTCAGTGTTCAAAAGGCCACGTATCACTTGCAAGATTGGACCGTTTCTACATCAACAGTACCTTTTTAAATGTTGTGAGCAATATGGACATTATTCCGAGCGGCTTCTCAGACCATCACATGGTCGCACTTCAGATTCACCAACCAGTTCGGAATCGTGGTGCTGCCTACTGGACCTTCAACGCAAGCCTCTTGGATGACCAACTGTTTGTCGATGCCTTTGGTGTGTTCTGGAGAGCCTTGCTCCAACGTAAAACTTCCTTCCCCTGCCTTGGAAAATGGTGGGACAACGTCAAAGTGCAAATAAGATCCTTTTGCCAACAATATGGAGCCTACCACACCAAATATGACTCTGCCCTTCAATCCTTGCTTGCCAAAGAAATATTATATTTGCAGACCAACCTCTTGGCCTCAAATCATGAAAGAACCAACCTCTTGCTGGCGAAGAAAAAGCTCTTCTTGCTGGACTTTGTGCAAAGCAAGCCAGAGGAGCGCTGATTCGTCTCCGACTGGAGAATTTGTGCTACCTGGACACCTCCTCTAAGTTCTTT
Organism: Eptatretus burgeri; assembly: GCF_056783735.1. NCBI lineage: Eukaryota > Metazoa > Chordata > Myxini > Myxiniformes > Myxinidae > Eptatretus > Eptatretus burgeri. The sequence goes on along the minus strand of NC_140976.1, from coordinate 39,740,835 downwards.
TTGGACTGGAAGATCAAACAAAGAGAAGTCAGCAGATAACTTCAGTAAGGACAAAGGAAGGAAGGATAACACACAATCAAAAAGATGTCAGAGCCTCACTCAGACACTACTTTACTGAACTTTATCGTGCTCCGAAAATCGACAACAAAATGGTAACAGTGCTGACTTCTTCCTTACCTACCTTGTCAAAATCTGCAGTTCTACAAATGGACAAGGAAGTAACTTTGGAGGAACTCCAAGCTGCTCTTCAAACTCTACCCTCAGGTAAGGCCTCCGGCCTGGATGGAATTCCTGCGGAATTTTATAAAACCTTTTGGGACCTCCTCGGACCAGAACTACTTGAGGTTATAATCGACGGTCGACGATCAGGCTCACTGCCATTAAGCTGCCGGAGGGCTGTCCTCGCCCTTATCCCCAAAAAGGAGACCTTCAGCAACCACACAACTGGCGTCCCATCTCATTACTCTGTGCAGACTACAAAATATTTTCCAAGGCCCTTGCCAACCGCCTTAAAGCCATAATCGAGGAGATCGTACACCCAGATCAGTCTTACTGTGTCCCGAAGAGGACAATTCATGACAGTATCTTTATTGTGCGTGATATAATTGACATCTGTTCTCTTGAGCAAAGGAATGTCGGGTTGGTGTTCTTAGATCAAGAAAAGGCCTTTGATACCATTGATCATTTTTATCTTTTCTCTGTTTTACGGGGGTTTGGTTTTGGGGAAAATTTTATCTCTCATATGCAGTTACTGTATAACAACACTTTTAGTCTCTTAAAGGTTAACAACATTTTCTGTCCCCCTTTCCCGGTTAATAGAGGCATTCGTCAAGGGTGCCCTCTTTCTGGCCTCCTGTACTCTCTTGCGATTGAGCCTTAACTCGTTCGGTTGCGTGCACGTCTTCTTGGTTTCCTTCCTCAACCAATGGCGAACCCGTTTAAAGTGATTGCTTATGCAGATGATCTTTGTGCAATCGTTCGCTCGATTGAGGACGTCTCAGCCTTGGTCCGTTGCATTCATGAATTTGGTTTGGCAAGTTCCACAAAAGTGAACTGGGGAAAAAGCAGAGCTCTCCATCTTGGTCCACAAAATGGCGCCATTCCTCCGACTCTTCCCGAGAAACTCAAATGGGAAAGGGATGGAATTCTTTACCTAGGCGTCTTTCTTGGAACTGAGAACTTCATTTTAAAAAACTGGGAATCTCTAATAATTAAAACTGAGAGACGTTTACGAAAGTGGAAGGGCTTACTTTGTCAACTCTCCTATCTGGGCCGAACCCTTGTTATCAACAACCTTGCAGCATCAATGCTTTGGCACGTTTTTATAGCACTGCAGCCCCCAGATTTGTTTCTTAAAAAATTACAATCAATTCTTATTGACTTCTTTTGGGGAGGAAAGCATTGGCTCCAACCTGGTGTGTTAAACCTGCCTGTTTCTGAAGGAGGACAGGGGCTGATTGCTATTACCAGCAAGGTCATGGCTTTCCGCCTCCTTTCGCTTCGCAGATTGCTGTACACGGACGTTTCGTGGAAGGCCTTGGCTCACTGCCTGCTTCGGCAGGCGGGGAAACTCGGCTACGATCAGCAACTGTTCCTTATTGACACCAAGAAAGTTGATATAGCATCAGTCCCCCTGTTTTATAGAAGCATGCTGAAGGCATGGCAGGCAGTCACTGTTCGCCGAAATAACAATGACTACTCCCTGGAAATGTTTTTAAATGAGCCTATCTTTTTAAACCCCATTTTTGAAGGGGTCTGCAGCAATTATATTCTTGTGCAGAAGTTTATTGATGCTGGATGTACGAAGGTAAAAGATCTCAGAACTCCTTCTCCTTATAAGTGGAAGCCAGCTGCTGACGTCGCTGTGGCCACTGGAGTGAGGTCCATTCGAATTATTGGGAGAATCTTTTCTGTGATTCTGCGCTTTTTCAAGCAAACTAATCTGAAATGGATTCCACAGGTAGAAGCTAACCTTTCTTTATCCCTACATCCCTTTCCAGAGCTTTTGCTTCATTTTCAAGGTTTCACCTCCTTTAAATTGATGGAAAAATCTTCTGTTTACGCTTTGTGTGTTAAAACTCTTGTTCCCGATAGACCTGTGGAACCACAAGCACATTGGGGGAGAATGCTTCAGACCACTCATTCTACTTCGATCAACTGGCATGTTATGTACAAGGCACCCACTGCCAAGCGCTCCGGAGATTTGCAGTGGCGACTGGCACATTACATTTTACCATCCAATGTTTTATCTCATCGTATATTTCCCGATAACACAGAATTGTGTCCCTTCTGCGGTGCCACAGAAACTATTTTTCACATTTTTATTGATTGCTCAAGGTTGGCACCCCTTTTTACAGTCTTATCACGTGCTATCCGGGGACTCGGCCTAACTTTTACTTGTTGTGGTTTTGTTTACGGTTTTAGCATCTTCCACCAGCGTAAATACGAGTGCCTGTTAGCAAATTATTTGTCCTCTGAAGCGAAGCTTGCTATATACATGTCAAGGAAACGCAAACTTCAAGATGTTTGTGATTCTGTTTCCGATGTTGTTTATCTCTTTAAAACCTTGGTCACAGCACGAGTGCACCTTGAAATTAATTCCAGTGATTGTACACTGTTCTCACAACAGTGGTGTGTGAACACATCCTTATGTGAACATGTTGATGGTGTACTTACATTGAAGTTTTAATTTACCTTGTTTCTTTGTTGGGCAATGCTCAGGCATTTGCTTGTACTGGTATAACTTCTCTTGTTGCATCATGATCCCAAACAATCAAGAGGCCAAAAGTGTCTGTCTCTCTCTGTCTCTCTCTCTCTCTCTCTCTCTCTCTCTCTCTCTCTCTCTCTCTCTCTCTCTCTCTCTCTCTCTCTCTCTCTCTCTCTCTCTCTCTCTCTCTCTCTCTCTCTCTCTCTCTCTCTCTCTCTCTCTCTCTCTCTCTCTCTCTCTCTCTCTCTCTCTCTCTCTCTCTCTCTCTCTCTCTCTCTCTCTCTCTCTCTCTCTCTCTCTCTCTCTCTCTCTGTCTCTCTCTCTCTCTCTCTCTCTCTCTCTCTCTCTCTCTCTCTCTCTCTCTCTCTCTCTCTCTCTCTCTCTCTCTCTCTCTCTCTCTCTCTCTCTCTCTCTCTCTCTCTCTCTCTCTCTCTCTCTCTCTCTCTCTCTCTCTCTCTCTCTCTCTCTCTCTCTCTCTCTCTCTCTCTCTCTCTCTCCCCGTCTCTCTCTCTCTCTCTCTCTCTCTCTCCCCGTCTCTCTCTCTCTCTCTCTCTCTCTCTCTCTCTCTCTCTCTCGCTTGGCACGCACGTGCAAACGCAAGGGGCTGTTGCTCAGTCTCTGGCGGTACGTGTGGAGCCTGTGTTGCTTTCTCTCTTCTTATCATCTTCTCCTCTCTCTAATGTATTTTTTGGGGGTGTTCCTTGTGTATAAATTGTTATCAATGCTTTATCGATTACTTGAAAATTGAATTGGTTTCTTCTCTTCTTTTTTCCACTCTTGTATATAATCCTTTGCTTTGTTGTATTGAATTTTTACCTTTTATACTTTTTTGTAATAAAAGTCAAAGTCTGTCTCTCTCTCTCTCTCTCTCTCTCTCTCTCTCTCTCTCTCTCTCTCTCTCTCTCTCTCTCTCTCTCTCTCTCTCTCTCTCTCTCTCTCTCTCTCTCTCTCTCTCTCTCACCCTCACCCTCACCCTCACCCTCACCCTCACCCTCACCCTCACCCTCACCCTCACCCTCACCCTCACCCTCACCCTCACCCTCTCGCTCACCCTCACCCTCACCCTCACCCTCGCCCTCACCCTCACCCTCACCCTCACCCTCACCCTCACCCTCACCCTCACCCTCACCCACACCCTCACCCTCACCCTCACCCTCTCTCTCTCTCTCTCTCACCCTCTCACCCTCTCTCTCACTCTCACCCTCTCTCTCTCTCTCACCCTCTCTCTCTCTCTCACCCTCTCTCTCTCTCTCACCCTCTCTCTCTCTCTCACCCTCTCTCTCTCTCTCACCCTCTCTCTCTCTCTCTCTCATGTCTGGATGGTGTTTGTCTCCAAGTGGTGTTTGCCTCCTGCCATGTCTGGGCATTTTTTGTTTCCAGACGTGTCTGAACATTGTTTTACTCCAGAGAGTGTTTGTTTGTCTCTGGAAATGTCTGGGCAATGTTTGTCTCCAAACGTATCTGGGCTGTGTTTGTCTCCTGACAGCTTAGCTCCAGACGCGTCCGAGCGATGTTTGTCTCCGGACGGGAGTTTGTCTCCGGGCGTCTCTGAGCGGTGTTTGTCTCTGGACGTGTCTGAGCGGTGCTTGTCTCTGGACAGCTAAGCTCCAAGCAGGGTTTGTCTCCGAATGCGTCCGGGCGGAGTTTGTTGCCAGACATGTCTGATCAGTGTTTATGTCTGGACGGGAGTTTGTCTCCGGATATGCCCGGATGGGAGTTTGTCTCTGGACGTGTCTGAGTGGTGTTTGTCTCTGGACAACTTGACTCTAAACATGTCCAGGCAGTGTTTCTCACCAGACGCATCCAGCCAATGTGTTGTCTCTGAACGTGTCTCTCGAAGGAGCCTAGCCCGAACCATGAAAAACAGCCCCAGACCATTATTCCTCCTCCACCAAACTTTACAGTTGACACTATGCATTCGGGCAGGTAGTGTTCTCCTGGCATCCACAAAACCCAGATTTGTCCATTGAATGCCAGATGGTGAAGCGTGATTCATCACTCCAGAGAACATGTTTCCACTGCTCCAGAATCCAATGGCGGTGAGCTTTACACCACTCCAGCCGACGCTTGGCATTGTGCATGGTGATCTTAGGCTTGTGTGCGGCTGCTCGTCCATGGAAGCCCATTCCATGAAGCTCTCGACAAACAGTGCTTGTACTGACATTGCTTCCAGAGGCAGTTTGGAACTTGGTAGTGAGTGATGCAACCGACGACAGACGATTTTCCGTGCTACGCGCTTCAGCACTCAACAGTCCCGTTCTGTGAGCTCGTGTGGCCTACCACTTCGTGGCTGAGCTGTTGTTGCTTCTAGACATTTCCACTTCATAATAGCAGCACTTACAGTTGACCAGGGCAGCTCTAGCAGAGCAGAAATTTGACGAACCGACTTCTTGGAAAGGTGGCATCCAATGACGGTGCCACGTTGAAAGTCACTGAGCTCTTCAGTATGGCCCATTATCCTGCCCATGTTTGTACTGTGGAGATTACATGGCTGTGTGCTTGATTTTATATACCTGTCAGCAATGGGTGTGGCTGAAATAGCTGAATCCACTCATTAGAAGGGGTGTCCTCATACTTTTGGCCATGTAGTGTATATATATATATATATATATATATATATATATATATATATATATATATATATATATATATATATATTTTGTTACGAATTTGCCGGTTCGGACAGCCACGCACGACCACTTTCGCAAAAAACGCAGTCGCGCATCCGCCAAAACCAGGAATTCAGTCGTAGCTTTCCGGACAACCCCGGAAACCAGCTGCGGGTGCCTTAACGCACCATAAACTGTCAATATCCTGTCCGTGCGGCACAGGGTCAATCACCGAATCTCGATATACCTAACTATCCGCGCAGACAGAAATACCGATAATTTATACCTCGACGAAACTCGTACGGAAGCGAGCCGCTTAAGCGCGCTCGTTCCGTGTGTGAAGCCGAGCGGTTTTTAAATCGCCGAGTTCCGTCGGACCAAATTATCACTTATCGGCCTAAATAGCCAGCTAATTTCCCGAACGCGCCGTGGCAGTGAATGGAAGGAAAATGATGCAACGAGCAGATGTACATTCAAACAATGGGGCATTTATTTTACAGGCACATAAGCAGTCAATCAATGGGGGGATAGGGACAAGACACAAGCAACAAGCAAGCCTACAGCCGATGTCTATGCGTTTTTATATACAAGCACGTACTTATGGCAGTTCTACTTACACAGACAAGGTGCCAAAGACTTTCGTGCAAAACCCAGGAACAGAATCGAGCTTGTGAGCTTTTATTGGTACTCAGAGCCGGGATGACCGAAGGGCTCTGAGAGGCCGGGCAGGTTACCTGGCCGCCCCTTTTGACGGCTCAAAGGTTTTTGGGTCGGCGACCCCTGGTGTCTCTCTGTTCCGTCCGGCGCGTCGCCAACGCGCCAGTCGCTTGAGCAGCTTGGCGAACAGCTTGGTCTCCCTCGGTAGTCCGGCCTTCAGCGCGGCTTGGTCGGTCGGACCTGGCCGGCGAAGCGCCCGGAGGAGCGAACGGGTCTTTTGGCTCTCTCTCAGAGTTGATGCTCTTTTGGGCCCATTCACTCCTCAGCGTCGCTCAATGCTCTCAGGGCCGTCTGCTCGGACCGCCAAGCTCCGATGCGCCTTTCTCTCCAGCTCGATGATCGCCGACTCCAAGCCCCGATGCACCTTTCTTGTGACACGACACCTGACTGACTGGACTGCCAACTCTAACTGCTCTGGCGATTCGCCTCCGCCCTTTTTATAATGCCGGACGCCCGCCCTGTGAACCTTCACCCGAGGCTGGCTCCACCCACTTTCACCTCCGACCTCTCACCCCTTGAGGGAAACCCCATTCCTGACGTCACAGGGTGCTCTTGGGGAAGACCTCATCCTGATCCGTTTCTGCAAATCAGCCGCTTCGCGGCTGTTTGCACACGGATGGTGGAATGTGGCTCTTTCTGTTGCGCAGCGTGTCCGCAACCAACAGCATTTTGCGGCTGTCGCTGAGGGGGGCGTGAGGGCCTTGTTGTGGAGATGGCATTGTTGAGGAGATGGCGGTGTTGTGGAGATGGCGTTGTTGAGAAGATTGCGGTGTTGTGGAGATGGCATTATTGCGGAGATTATGGCGTTGTTGAGAAGATGGCATTTTCGTAGAGTTTGTTCAAAATAAAAGATAGGAAAGAATAACGACTACCTTAAGATTCACAGCCCGGCACACGAACAAGGCCCGTTATACATCGGTGGGGGAATCTAACCTGAAACGCATACTTATCGAAATAACTGACCTCTGGGAACCTGAATGGTGTTCTTTGAATTTCCACAACCATCACAACATATATATATATCTTCTTCTTCCTAAGCCTGGTGTTGGCGCAGTGGTTAGGGCAGCGGCTTGGGATCCAAAAGGTCCTGAGTTCAAGCCCCGTTGGGCCACTGAATTAATACACCAGGGGGTTGACTCAGCCTGTCATCCTTCCCAGGTCGGCGAAATGAGTACCAGTGCACTGGGCCGGTGTATACCCCGGTTAAAATAGGTGTACCATATTCCTGTGTCGTAAGAGGCGACCAGGGTTGCGTCAGGAAGGGCATCCGGCGTAAAACATGTGCCAAATCACTATGCGGATCATACGGATGATCCGCTGTGGCGACCCCTAACGGGAGCAGCCGAAAGAAGAAGAAGAAGGTATCATAGCTCCCGTTAGGGGTCGCCACAGCGGATCAACCGTCTCCATTTCGCTCTATCCTCCACATCTTCCATTGACACTCCAACCACCCGCATGTCCGCCCTCACCGCATCCATGAACCTCTTCTTTGGCCTTCCTCTTCTCCTCCTGCATGGCGGCTCCATCTTCAGCATCCTTCTCCCGATATACTCCGTTTCCCTCCTGTGCACATGTCCAAACCATCTCAATCTCGCCTCTCTCACTTTGTCTCCAAACCGTCCTACCTGCGCTGTCCCTCTAATATACTAATTTCTTATCCTATCCATCCTCGTCACTCCCAACGAGAATTGCAGCATCTTTAACTCTGCCACCTCCAGCTCTGCTTCCTGTCTTATTGTTAGTGCCACCGCCTCCAAACCATACAACATAGCTGGTCTCACTACCGTCTTATATACTTTCCCCTTCACTCTTGCAGCTACCCTTCTGTCACAAATCACTCCTGCAACTCTTCTCCACCCACTCCATCCTGCCTGCACTCTCTTTTTCACTTCTCTCCCACACTCTCCGTTACTTTGGACAGTTGATCCCAAGTATTTAAACCAATCCACCTTCCCCACTTCAACTCCTTGCAACCGCACCATACCAACACCCTCCCTCTCATTTACGCACATGTACTCCGTCTTACTCCTACTGACTATCATTCCCCTTCTCTCCAGTGCGTACCTCCACCTCTCAAGGCTCGCTTCATCCTGCTCCCTACTCTCCCTACAGATCATGATGTCATCCGCGAACATCATAGTCCATGGAGACTCCAGTCTGATCTCGTCCGTCAACCTGTCCATCACCATTGCAAACAGGAAAGGGCTCAGAGTCGATCCTTGGTGCAATCCCACTTTAACCATAAACCGGTCCGTCATTCCTACCGCACATAACCATAAACCGGTCCGTCATTCCTACCGCACACCTCACCGCTGTCACACTGTCCTCATACATATCCTGCACGATCCTCACATACTTCTCCACCACTCCCGACTTCCTCATATAATACCACAACTCCTCTCTTGGCACCCTATCATAAGCTTTCTCTAAATCCACAAATACACAATGTAACTCCTTCTGGCCTTCCTATACTTCTCCATCAACATTCTCAAAGCAAACATCGCATCAGTGGTGCTCTTTCCTGGCATAAACCCATATTGCTGCTCACAGATCGTCACCTCTCCTCTCAACCGAGCTTCCACTACTCTTTCCCACAACTTCATGGTGTGGCTTAACAACTTTATCCCTCTGTAATTTCCACAGCTCTGCACATCACCCTTATTCTTGAAAATCGGAACCAGTACACTTAATCTCCACTCCTCCGGCATCCTCTCACTTTCCAAGACTTTATTAAACAATCTGGTTAACAACCCCACTGCCATCTCTCCTAAGCACTTCCATGCCTCCACTGGCATACCATCTGGGCCAACCGCCTTTCCACTTTTCATCTTCTTCATAGCAGTCCTCACTTCATTCTTACTGATCCACCCCACTTCCAGATTCACTATCTCCACCTCTTCCAACCTTCTCTCTCTCTCTCATTTTCTTCATTCATCAGCTCCTCAAAGTACTCCATCCACCTTCTCAACACACTCTCCTCGCTCGTCAGCACATTCCCATTTGCGTCCTTTATCACCCGAACCTGCAGCACATCCTTCCCAGCTCGGTCCCTCTGTCTTGCCAATCGATATAAACCCTTTTCCCCTTCTTTTGTATCCAACTTCTCATACAGCTCGTCATATGCCTTTTCCTTGGCCTTTGCCACCTCTCTTTTTGCCATTCGACGCCACTCCTTGTACTCCTGCCTACTTTCTTCATCTCTCTGACTATCCCACTTCTTTTTCGCCAACCCCTTCTTCCTTATACTTTCCTGTACTTCCTCATTCCACCACCAAGTCTCCTTATCTTCCTTCCTCTGTCCAGATGTCACACCAAGTACCTTCCTAGCTATCTCCCTCACAACTTCTGCTGTCGTTGCCCAATCATCCCACCCATCTTTACCACCATCCAACGCCTGTCTCACCTCCTCCCTAAATTTCACGCAACAGTCTTCCTCCTTCAGCTTCCACCATCTGGCCCTTGGTTCAGCCCTCACTCTCTTCCTCAACCTCACCTCTAAAGTCATCCTACAGACCACCAATCGATGCTGTCGAGCTACACTCTCCCCTGCCACAACCTTACAGTCACTAATCTCTTTCAGGTTGCATCTCCTACTTAAGATGTAATCCACCTGTGTGCACTTTCCTCCACTCTTGTATGTAATTCCGGTGGCCAACAATATATATATATATATATATATATATATATATATATATATATATATATATTTTTTTTTTTAACTTTGAAGTTATACAAGGAAGTTCAATGCAGGAGGCAATCAGGCCCATCATGCACATGCATTTATGCTAATATCCATGTGCCCCTCTATCTCCAATGCTTTGAGGTGCCTATCAAATTCTAGTTTAAACCTATGTACTGCCACTACTATCCCATTTATTAACTGTTCTCTGAGAAAAGACCCTTGCTTTAATGACGTCATAACTCTTCTCTTAAATATTGATACACATCATTATCCTTTTTGTGTTGTCTTGGACTATTGTGAGTGTCTCGTTTAAACTTTTTGTACACCCTTTCGTTATCTATCTCTCTAAGAAGTGAATTATTGCAGTAATTTTTCTCTTAGTCTCACTTGGCTGCGCTTGGATGGGTTTGAGGGTTGTGTCGTCGCGGCTGAAATCCGAATCCTATCCAGGTTCCTCCAGATGACTCCATCTTTGCTTCTTTCTTCTTTGGGTTCCTTCTTGGTCTTCCGTTTCATTTGAAGAGAAAGACGTTTGTGTTAAAAATGACTTTATCAATCAGGATTATTATGGTTGCTGAAACCTTGGTGAATGAATGGGTTGGTGGAAGTTTATATTCTTTTAACCTGTGGTGTTTATTTTGTGCAGAAAGTATACAGGATGGAGAAAGAAGTGGAAAACTGGATTGAGAAGTACGATTCAGAAATGAAGGAAAAACAGGTACATACCGCTATTCACAAACGCAAAGCAACATGAAATAGCCATCAAATGAGAGATTTATGCTCATGCAGGTCTTTAACTTTTTAAAAATGGATAATTCATTAAATTTCACTCAAATAAATCTTCTCAATAACACAAATGTATCACACTGCACAAGGATTATGATGTAATTAGAGGGGAATTATATGTTAACAAAGCCAGTGACCAACTTTCATGCTTTTCATAACAAGATGATGGTGATACATGAAGATGCCCTTACACCAGAAATCAACGGTTTATTCACAATAAAATAATGTGGATAAAAATGCAAGTATCGTAATAACTGTTAAATTACTACACGAAAATTATGACAAAGCTTCAAATGACGACGTTGGTAGCACATCCCACAGAGTATCTGATCGAATCTAGGGGATGATAGCTGCCCTGCTCCTCCCATGCAGTTGCTTTGTCCTGTCCATTTTTTAACCACACGAGTAAAGCAAACCATCAACTAGCTGCTCTGCAGGAATGCACCACTCTCATCTTTCAGAATTGCTGACGAACTTGCCATGCATTTGCACGTCTTTTACAAGCGTACCCATGGGGAGTTTAAAAATCACGTGGCATGTGCCTGTGCGGTTTACCAGTCATTCATGCCAATTCTGTACCTATGAACTTGTAGCAGTAATGGAAATGGGAGAAATGAGAATCATAAAAAGCAGCGCAGATGGGGGGAAGAGGCTAGGGGGAAACATTTCTGTGGCATCTAATTAACAGCGAGCTCACGCACATGGCCACACAGAACAGTACAAAGACACAGTGTTTTGCCTTTATAAATCACCTATACAACACAGGTGGCTCCCACTTCTTACCATGCATGTAACATACACAAAATGCTTGAAATGGCCCTCATAAAATGAAGAGGGCTGTGCTTGATGATTGGTATCTGTATTTAGCAATGTGTCCTTCAAAGCATTGTACTTTTGGGGTCTCTTTGAAAGGCTGGCGGGATTGCCGAGAGGTAAACACACTCACCTCAAAGCTGTTTAGCCTTGGTTCGAAGTCCGACCAAGCTATAAGCTGTCACTCTGGTGTTTCACAGGCAGGGTGATTCATCAATATGTGTGCTCTCCTTGGGATGGATGTTTAACTGGGCGTCCCCTCTGCCAACATTCGCTGGTGGATGTTGAAGATCCCACAATGTACTTCGTGAAGAGTAGGCAAGCTATTGCTGGCACCCTGAACAAATTCCAAATTCCTGCCCTGACTTCCTGTGTTGGAATGGCGACCTGACGAGGATTGTAACCTTAGCCATAGAAACAGCTTCACAAGCACAAACACTCTGTATAGAGCATGGTTCATGATCTTATCTGATCAGTCTATTTGAGAAGACAACGTCATCTATAAAATAATATGCTTGTTCGTCCGTCTGTCCGCGTGTGTAACACTCCTTTCGGAGCTGATAGGCATCACAGGCCTTGTGAAGGCCACCGGAAGTATAGGTCTTAGGCTTTAGTCCTTAGGTTTCATGCCTCTGGTGTCAGCCTGTGGCTAATGCCTTTCTTATTATAATGTGTAAATGTGCTAGAGCTCAGGTTGATCGGGGGTTTTCCAGTACTGGGTGCAACCGGAAGAGAGACGAGCGGGTTGGTCAGTCGTGGTTGGAATAAAGGATTGACTCGGATTCTGAACACCTCGGACGTATTTTCCTTCTACATTAAATTGGTGACCTCGACGTGATACAAATGGATGGACAAGGAGTTACAAACCACCAACCATTGGCCGGAAACAACCAAGCAGCCATGCCGTTCCTGGTTACTCAACCAGCTTCTTCCATGGCAACGGTTTCGTTAAAGCTGCTGCCATTCTGGCCTAATGATCCACAGCTGTGTTTTGCACAAGTTGAAGCGCAATTCAACACCCGGAGCATTACTACCGAGTCGACCCGGTTCGTTGGCTCCTTGTCACCAGAATATGAGACACAGGTGAGAGATACATGCCATGGCCAAAAGTATGTGGACACCTGCTCGTCCAACATCTCATTCCAAAATCATGGGCATTAATATGGAGTTGGTCCCGCCCCTTTGCTTCAACAACAGCCTCCACTCTTCTGGGAAGGCTTTCCACTAGATGTTGGAACATTGCTACAGGGATTTGCTTCCATTCAGCCCCAACAGCGTGAGTGAGGTCAGGCACTGATGCTGGGTGATTAGGTCTGGCTCGCAGTCGGTGTTCCAATTTATCCCAAAGGTGTTTGATGGGGTTGAGGTCAGGGTTCTGTGCAGGTCAGCCAAGTTCTTCCACACCGATCTCGACAAACCATTTCTGCATGGACCTCGCTGTGTGCACGGGGGTATTGTCATGCTGAAACAGGAAAGGGCCTTCCCCAAACTGTTGCCACAAAGTTGGAAGCACAGAATCATCCAGAATTTCATTGTATGCTGCAACGTTAAGATTTCCCTTCACTGCAACTAAGGGGCCGAGCCTGAACCATGAAAAATAGCCCCACACCATTATTCCTCCTCCACCAAACTTTACAGTTGGCACTATGCATTTGGGAAGGTGGCGTTCTCTTGGCATCCGCCAAACCCAGATCCGTCCATTGAACTTCCAGATGGTGAAGCGTGATTCATCACTCCAGAGAACATGTTTCCACTGCTCCAGAGTCCAATGGCGGTGAGCTTTACACCACTCCAGCCGACGCTTGGCATTGCGCATGGTGATCTTTGGCTTGTGTGCAGCTGCTCGGCCATGAAAGCCCATTTCATGAAGCTCTCAATGAACAGTGCTTGTGCTGACGTTGCTTCCAGAGGCAGTTTGGAACTCGGTAGTGAGTGTTGCAACCGACATCAGATGATTTTTCTGCGCTACGCGCTTCAGCACTCAGCAGTCCCGTTTTCTGAGATTGTGTGGCCTACAGTTTCGCGGCCGAGCTGTTGTTGCTCCTCGATGTTTCTACTTCACAACAAGACCTTCATTCACAGAAGACCCACACAACTACTGTGTTATATGCAGCAGCTTCTCGGTGACCGCTATGCCACCTTCGACCTGTCGCTCCTTCGTGAGTTGTTCTTGCAACATTTACCACCACACGTCCACATGATACTGGCAGCTAATGCAGAGTTAGCACGACTCGCTACTGTGGATCGGCTGATCATCTCATTGACTCATTACCTTCATCTCAATGCAAACTGCAATCGTCGATTGATTTCAAATGCAGCCACAACACTGCAGCCGCTGAACGAGTTACTCACAACTGGTAAGCACCCTGAAGTGTTCCGATGGTTGGAGAAAACCTTGTTAGCCTTTAACACCATCAAAGATGCACTGGCCAATGCCTCACTCCTGATTTATCAAAAGCCAGAGGCGTCAACATGCCTGATGGTAGATGCGTCTGAGGACTTGGTGGGTGCAGACCTTCACCATCACCAGTTCATCGATGCTGACTGGTGTCCATTGGCCTTGTCTACACTAAAACACTGAAACCACCAAAGCGTAAGTACATCACCTTTGATCAGGAATTGCTCACTGTATTCCTCGCCATCAAGCACTTCTGCCACTTCTTAGAGGCCAGACAATTCTCTGTCCTGACTGACTACAGACCTAAAACTTTCACTCTATCCACCCATTTGGACTCTCACTCTCCTTGCACAGTTCACCATCTCACTTATATCTTGCAATTTACCAGCAACATCTGGCACATCAAAGGAATAGTGAACTCGGCAGCCGATTCTCTCACACATTGAGGGACTGGCCTTTTCTTCGACGAGCACCCTGGCCATCAATTTTAATACACTTGCAGCAGTACAACTGGAGGACACGGAGCTCCACCGTCTGCAGTCTGTAGCAGGTTCGCTTACATTTCGCAAGGCGTACCACACCCAGGGACAACCATTACCCTCGTGTGTGTGATGCATCGACAGAACAGTCACACCCTTTTGTTCCTGCAGCATACCATCGTAAGTCTTCGACACTTTTTCACTCACTCGCACACCCAAGTATTTGAGCAACCCAGCAACTCATCACCATGCGCTATGTCTGGCCACGCATTATTGAAGACGTGTGCCATTGAGCCAAGCAATGTCTTAAATGCCAACACTCCAAGATCCAATGTAATACTGTTGCACCACTTGGTAGCTTTTAAACACCAGATAAGTGTTTCAACAAGGTCCATGTGGATCTTTTCAGTCCCTTAACACCTCTAAACGGACACCGCTATTTATTGACTTGTGTTGACCGCATCACTCCTTGGCCGGAGGCTACACTGATAGCTGACATCACCGCACCGACCATTGCCAGAGCCTTTGTCCACACTTGGGTCACACTTGAAATATCCCTCGTTAAATGATGTTCCATCAACATGTTTTGATCTTCCATCAACCATCACTACGGATCATGGTAGCCAGTTTGAATCGGCTCTCGTTCGCGAGCTGACTCAACTCCTGGGTACTGACTGTGTGCGAACCACCACTTACCATCCAGCAGTGAATGGTATGGTGAAACATTTCCACCACCAACTTGTCTTCCCTGAAAGCACATTACAACTGGACTGATATCATACCTATGGTCCTGCTTGGTATGTGAGCTGCCCTAAAATATGACCTTGGATGCTCCACTGCAGAGCTAGTGTGCGGTGCACCGCTTCGTCTCCCAGGAGAATTCTTCTCAGCGTCCAATGACAACTTGCCTCATGCCACCAACTATGCCAACCAACTTCATACAGCCATGCAGGACCTCTGGGCAACACCAACACGTACACCTTTATCACGCCCGGTGTTTATTCCCCAGGAACTTTCTATGTGCACCAATGTATTCGTGCGGCGTGATGCTGTCTAGAGATCCTTGCAGCAACCATATGATGGACCTTACAAAGTTCTACAGCGCACCAACAAGATCTTCATATTCGATATTAATGGTGGTCATGAGACCATCTCCATAGATCGCTTGAAGTCAGCTGACACCCACGACAATGATACCATTACCGTCATATACGACTCACTCTGGGCATCATGTATACTTCCCAGCACAATATTTATGAGAGTACATTTTGCTGTTGACAATTTCTTTTTTGCTTTGACTTTTATTTTTGTGTGGACAGTCAACATCTCTTATTCGACATTATATTTTGTTTGTACCTTCCATTCAATTAACGCACAAGGATGGGGAGTACTGTAGCGGCATCATTTCGCCTTTCATGTTATAATATGTAAATATGCTTGAGCTCAAATTGATCAGGGGTTTTCTGTTACTGGGTACAACCAGAAGAAAGATGAGAGGGTTGGTTGGTTGTGGTTGGAATAAAGGATTGACTTGGATTTCAAGTGCCTCTAATGTCTTTTAACCATGATGTATTGTCTTCGAGCAAAGGTACCTGACGTTGCCTCGCAATGCCAAGTCACTCTTCCCACCCTTCCCCTTCCTTACCCACCCCCACCCCTGACTCTTCCCACTCCACCCCCTCTGGACTCTCCACACCTTCCTCCCACCTTCTTACACACCACCCCCCCCCCTCCAGACTCCCTATTCCCATCCCACCCCTTCCCCTCCCTCATCCCACCCCTTTCCACCCACACCCCTTCCCCTCCCTCCAAAATCTCTCACCACACCTTCCTCTCCCACCCCTCCCTCCAGACTCCCACCACACCCCTTCCCCTCCCTCCAGACTCCCACCGCACCCCTTCCCCTCCCTCCTCCGACCTTCCCTCCCTCCGGACTCCCACACCACACCTTCCCCTCCCTCATCCCACCGGACTCCCACTCCACACCTTCCCCTCCCTCATCCCACCCCACCCCTATCTCCTCCCACCTGCCCCCTCCAGACTCCCACCCTTTCCCCACAAAGGTGGTGGTTCATGTGTTTATAAGTTATGAATTGTGATCAAATAAACTGTTTAAAACACCTAGTAAGGTGGATCATGGTTAAAAAAAGAAAAAGTGATTCTATAAAGTTTGGTGGTGATTAACTTTAGGAGCTGAGGATTTGCGTCACAAACAAACAAACATCTCATGCACTTTTTTTTTCGAAGATAACATCATTCCAAGCTCATAATGAAATGAAATAACATCCTAAATGAAAGCAGATCACACAAAAAGGTGAAACAATTCACACCCAGGCTCGACAGCTTAGAGCAAGTGTGTGTACTTCTAGGCCATCCTGCTGTTGTGGGGCGATTCATTGCTTTGTCACCGCTGAAAACATTTGTCAATTCTGTTTTGAACTCATTCACTCATTCTAATCCTCTGATTTATTTTGCCTTCCTAACTCCGGAGATGTCCCAGTGGAGAACCGAGCCATGGTCACCTCACCCACTGCTCACACTGCGGGAGCCTTCGACTACTTAATTATTTTTGTTGCACTCAAGGAAGTTACACTTTGGGAAAAACAGAACAGTAGAAAAAGTTAAACTTTGGCAATTTCACATTTTCTTGTGTAAATATTGAGAAGAAGGATGCACAGCTTTGCTTTAAGTTTATAAATATACACTTAGTTATAAGAATCGCTAATTTCGTTAAATTTTCAGATTTCATAACTTATCCGATCCTCAAATCCAAAATCATATTTCAATTTCAGTATGTACTTTAATTAGTCTGTGAAAGTACATCGTGTCTGCAAGGCTGGATTTGTAGGCCGGATAAAAATGGTGGTCAAGACCCCTGTAAGGTGAAGTTGGGCGGACCAAGGATAAGCTTTTCATGAAGGTAAGGCATTAATTATTTCAAAAGGGGTGTTTAAATTTACTCAAACACCCAGTTTTCACTCATGCACTCCCTTGGAGTTCCCTTAGTATTAATTCAACATTTGGGACTGCTACGTTTCATGGTTTTGGAGTTATAGAGGAGACACACTGACACACTGACATTATAGATGCACAAAGGCAGTGGGCATGTTTTTGCTTCAAATCTGGGTAATGTTATTTTCAGAGCGATCGAGACAGCGGTTGGTTGCCGATACACCACCCAAATAACTATGTGCCACTCTCTCAAGCAAGGGCTTTTACCCCAGAGCTGTTGTGGGTCCTTGCTATTATTTCCGACTATTTTTCTGTTAAACACTCGACCAGGGACAATAAAACCCATGTCATTATGAATATCTTTGTCCGAGGAGTTCTGGGAATCTCGTGAGATTGTGAAAGGAAATATCATTATTTACTTTTAATGATTTGTACATATGCACATCAGGAAGAAGATAATTGATTTAGGGTCGTTTATTGGCACAATTAGGATGCGCATGGTCACTTGAGAGTTGCAATTCCACAGGGTTTCTGCATACTTTGCGGAACTGTGAGTTGTACAGGTGACTGTGATGGGCCATGACATGTCGGAGCCATGCTGTTGCTGTTTCGATTGCGGTTTCTGTGAAGTCGATAATGGCATGACAGGGGAGGGGAAAGAGTTAAATGTTCTGCTGTTTTGATGAGGTAATGAAAAAACATGTAATGATTGGCATGTGATTGCCCTTTTGCTTTTATGAGTAAGAGGTAATGGGGGAGTGGGAGGACAGAGTTGGGGGGGGGAGGGGCAAAGATGGGACAGAGTTGGGAGGGGAAGATTGAGGACCTTCAGTGTAGTGGGGGTTGAGTTGTGGTGGTGGGGTTTGAAGGCTTGGAATGGGGGGAACATTGAGGACTTGGGGTTTGTAGGGGGTTTGGGGAGTGGAGTTGAGGACTTTGGCACATTTCACATTGTGCGGATGTACCACCGGTCCCTGCTAGTCGCATATTATTCTTGGTCTTCTTCATAAACATCATCCTTTTTCAACCACATGCTGTCACCTGCTCATGAGAAAGTGGTAAGTAGAGTTGAACAGCTCCTCTAGACATAACGTATCAATATAACACTCCTTTATCCCATTTCCGTGTCCATTGTTTGAGTTTTCTGAAGGTTCCTCCACGAAGTTAAACCATCTCCAATTTATCCATTCGTATGTCAGGAAGAGCTTGAGGTGGAACAGTCGGCGAGTGCCCTGGAAGGAGCTGAGCTCGCGGAACTTGAGCGGAGGTTCGAGCGCCTGGAGCAAGAGTACATGCGAGTTCAGGCTGAGCAGCAGCTTATCAGGGAACAACGTCTGCTCGAAGAGGCAGAACTGGAACGCCGCATCCTGGCCACCACTATTATTCAGGCCACCTGGCGGGGTTTCTGTGTACGAAAAATGCTCAAGAGCTTTAAAAGAGGGAAGGGAAAGAAAGGTGGGAAAGGTAAAGGAAAGGGGAAGAAAAAGAAGTGAAAAGGAAGGGAGGGTGCTGGCTAAAGGATGTGAGGATGTGAGAGAGAGCGTTCATGGACCAATAAGAGATTTACCATCTCTGAGAGAACAATGGAGACAAAAAATTTTTGACCCAATCTCCAGTGTTAAATGTTAATTTAAAATCCCATCCTTCTCTGATGTTTGTGAAAACATTAAAGTTCACATTTTCCCATGTACAGCGTAGTCACATCAATCTTTTTCTATCGAATTGCCTCAGGCAACATTGCTCAGACTCCTCATGCTGTGTTTCAGACAAACATGGAGCCATTTAATACCCACTTCCAATATCAGGAAGAGGTTAAGAAATCAATGCAACATAAATAGGAAGAACCAGTTTCAAAAGTGGTTTACATATATAAACAAGAAAAAGAGCAATCAGAGATTACAGACCCTCACCAGGACTAGTTTTGTGTGGCGTTTGTGTACTGGTGTGTTACGTAATGAATAAAAGACATAATTAGAACTGCCACTTTTATAACTGCTGGCAATGATGACTGGGTACCAAGACCTCTCACTTTGATTGGACACCTGACCCATTACGTTTTTATCATTATTCAATTGAATTCAGAATGGGATTAAAATAATTTAGATCAAATGGAAGACCAAATAGGTATAGCCCTACATTGGAGTAATCAGAAGGAACCCAAACAAGTAAAAAGCAAAGATGAAGTCATCAGGAGGAACCTGGATAGGATTCACATTTCAGCTGCAACTCCTCTACCCTCAAACCCATCCAGACACAGCAAAGTGAGATAGACAGCTAGATAGATTGATAGATCGACAGACAAACAAATAAACCAATGTCACCCCCAGAATGACCAGTATCTTGCCAAAATGTGAACATGAGTGACTTATTTATTCGATTAAAGTTACTCAAAAAATAAGGGTTTCGTCGACCTTGATGCTTGACCTTTTTGTGACCTTGACCTTTATATTTTCGTACGGTTAATGGAATCTCTCCAGGACCGTTGTACATGAAATCAAGAGATTTTGATGAGAACTGAGGAAATAAAATTTTCATGAAAAATACGTTTTTTCGTCATGACGTCATCAAATGACGTCATAGCATCAAACTTTTGACAGATCTGGAAAGCACTTATCAAGCGCTTTCATATGAGATATTACTCGATATGGTATCTTAGATTTCAAAATTTGACCTTGGGGTCAAAAACTTTCGACCTCCAGCGCTAACCGTGAAGGTCAAGGCCGATCGCCACCAAAAATTAATCAGCTGAGCACCAGACCATGAACTATATTCCCATAAAGTTTGAAGACGATCCGATCAAAATTACTCAAAAAATAAGGGTTTCGTCGACTCCCCTGATTTGTGACAAAGTGACCTTGACCTTGAAAATTTTATGCGCTGAAAGGGACCTCGATAGGCCTCTGATATGCGAAGTTACAAAAATTTCCAATGATAACTGTGCTCTGCAGAGTGATCGATACGTGATTACAGACAAACAAAAAAATAAAATAAACCAATGTCACCCGCAGGAAAAGGTGACCACGTGTGACTTCTTTAAGGTCACACTGAGGTGAACAGAGCTGCTATCCACCAGGAGCGACTCATTGAGGAATATCTGCCTACGAGAGATTCTGATGAGAATCGTTCTACAGAGTAACCATGAAAAATATGCTTTTGCCTCATAACGTCACCAAATGACGTCATAATGTCTCAAGCTTGACATATCTAGAAAGCACTCATAGAGGTGTTCAATTTGAGGTACTACACGATATGGTTCCTAAAACTTGAAAATTTGACCCTGGGGTCAAATATGTTTGACCTCAGGCACTAACCATGAAGGTCAAGGCCAATAGACACCAAAAACTAATCAGCTGAGCGCCAGACCATATATTACATTCCCATAAAGTTTGGAGATGATTCGATTAAAATTACTCAAAAAATAAGGGTTTCGTCGACCTCCATGATTTACCGCAAAGTGACCTTGACCGTTATGTGTGCTGAAGGGTATTGTAATAATACTACGATATGTGTACCCACAAGAGTTTCCGATGAGAATTGTGCTCTACAGAGTGATATAAAGGTGAAAATCCAATTATTACAGACAAGCAAACAAACAAAAAAAAAAAAAAAACTTACCAAGTAACAGATCTTGCAAAAACTTCGTTTTGGCAAGATAAAAACATACAAGCTGACTAACATATCTTACTAAAACGAAGTTTTTGCAAGATAAACAACCCAGATCAAAAAAAATCAAATAATTCTGGCTGCCAGACCATGCATCCAATTAAGTTGAAATTTAAAGCATGTATTCCCCATCACTACTAGATCACAATTGTAAAGTTTCACGTCAATCAAGCGGTTCAAGAGAAAAACATTATTTAATATCTTTCTTCAATTCAATATGGCTGTCAAACCACCAAACCATATCAATGATTCCTTAACAAACTTGTACAATCATGGCTTGAGGAATATTTGTGTGAAGTTTCCCTCGATCTGTCCAGCCGTTTGAGATTTTTATATGTTTTGCGGTAAATCCAATATGGCTGCCAAACCATGCGACCAATGATGTCATAAGTGTTGTTACGAATTCTGGCCCGCCAGGCGTGCGAGCGATTGCGTAACTCCAATCGCAACCGTGTTGCCCACCGGACGGACAATTCAGTCGTGACCCTCCTGGAACTACCGCCAGGAGCCAGTCACGGGTGGGGGTTTAACCTCACCACGATCGTGCCAATTGCCCACCCGTGCAGGATAGGGTTGCTCGCCAAATTCGACCTACCTAAGTACCTTCGCGAGTAGTCGACCGGGCGATCGTACCTCGCCGCAGGTCGGGCTAGGACACGAACTGCTTAAGGTCCGTTCCGTGCTACAGTGATGACCGAGCGGTGTTATTGCCGACCTCGACGGATCAGATTCTCTTCCTTACCCAAGGTGTTCAAAACCCACTACAAATTATTCCACGATGCAAGATGGCACTTTCAAAAGGGAAAGAGACGACGAACGGGATACATTTCACACAAGGACATTTATTATAGCAAGCACATATTACACACACAACACAAGCAAGGAATCATGCAATATACAAGCGACAAAGAAAGTACTACGACCGACTACGATGATGTACAGTCGCTTACACAGGTTTACTTGTTGGACACGGCGCCACCCACACACACACACACACAAACAAAAGAAAAGACCTCCCTTTAGTGGTCATCCAGTCTCTCTCCCACGACCGTCAGCGTGGTCGCACCTGGTTCCGGCCTCCCACGCGGCCGGCGAACCCTCTCCGGCACCCCTCGTCCAGACGTGCAGGTCCACCAGACAGCCGGCACTGCTGCGCCTCCCGTCCGCGTCTCCACCAACAGGCCGCTCGCCGGACCACGAGCGCAGGACCAAGAGGGAGAGAGAGAGATAGAGTGATGTCGACCCTGGCCACCAAGAGAGAGGAAGCGAGCTCGACCCTGGCCACCAAGAGAGAGAAGCACTCGACCCCGACAGAGAGAGTGAGAGCGAGCTCGACCCTGGCCACCAAGAGAGAGGATGGCGTCGACGACCCAGACAGAGAGAGTGACGTCGACCCTGGTGACCAAGGGAGAGAGTGACGTCGACGGAGAGAGAGGAAGAATCCAACACGATGATCCAGGCAGGAGAGAGGCCGAGCCCGTGCGCGGTCCGCCCTATATAATGCGCGGCTCCGCCCCTTCGCTCCACCCCCTTTTTGGCTCCGCCTCTCCTCTAGCCCTTTCGAGAAGCTCCTCGAAAAGAGGCGTTCCCTCCTCACGGCGCCTCAAACCCCGCATCCACCAATCGCCAGCGAGCTCTCGCAGCCTCTCCCGTCAGCCCCGGCGCCGCAAAAAAGGTGGGAAAACTCGCGCGCCATTGTAGGCCTTTCATGGGGCCTTCGTTTGAAGTCTTCGGACGGTCCAAAATAACGATAGAACAGAAAAACGGCTATCTCAAAGTGTCGCAGCCCGATGAATCACACAAAATCCCTTTAAACAACGGTGGCGAACTATCTGCACATAAACTTAGCGTCGTAACTGATCTAAGGACCCTTTATGGTGTATTGCGAATTTCCACAGCCGTAACAGTGTGAACGTTTTGTTCCTCATGGGTAGGCTGTCATACGTGTAAGGTTTTCCTCAATCTGATCAGCGACTTCAGATTTTCAGAGGTTTGTTTTTTAAAACAATATGGCTACCGAATCACGTGACCGATGATGTCAATTTTTTTTTTCTGTGGACCATTTTATCCCTCGATGACCCTCAAAAATTTTCATATTGATCAGATGTCGTGTTCTACATATGCAATTATGACCTCATAATGAAGGCACCGATGACATCATTTAAAAAAAAAATCACATTCCCCACAAGGAGCACTTGCCATGTGCCAAGTTTCAATTTTTTCCTTGGTGCGGTTTCAGAGATACAGAGGTCCAAAGTTTTTCCAACACGGCCGTGTGACCCATGTATGACGTGACCCACACCAGGTGACCTATGGCATCATACTTATCACCAAAACATTCTCCACGAGTAGTCGCTCCTATGGAGAAATTTTTTTCTCGATCCGATAAGCAGTTGCGGAAAAAAAATACACAAGTTCTATGTGGGCAAACAGACAGACGGACTCGAATGCAATACACTCTCTCCTTCGGCTTGGGTCATTAAGGAACTATGTAGCATGTCCGTGCTTACATTTAGCAAATTGATTGAATACCTGATGGCAAGCCTTGTTAATTCTGGCACATTAGAAGCAACACCTCAAACTCGAGGCAAGATTTCTATTTATACAATAATATTGTTGCGGACCGGCGGGGTCGGGTGAGAAGACCACTAGGTGGGGGAAACTACGTCGATTCCCACCAGACTCCCCGGAATTGTAGGTCGTCGCTCACGGATAATTCCGTGATGCGGCGGGTCGCTTAACCGACCGTGGACGCCAATACCTCAACTGCGTGGCATAGGGTCCTCCTGTCTAGAATCAAGTTACCTAATTGACCACGCGGTTTCAACAACCGGGGAACCACACCCTCGGTACACCTTGCCCGAACCGGGTCACTCTACCAACTACCGACTACCTTTCCGGATCGGATGCAGTCGAGCGGCACTGCCAAGGACGTACCGGCTCGAAGGAACGAATTATCGGGAATAAAGACCTGGCCAAACTCAGATTCGAACCATGCTGGACCAATGGAGAGAAAGACAAGGATGAGCTGGGAACATTTCTACAATTATTTATTTACAATAAAGCGGGGAAAAGCATGTGGCACAACAAAAAGGTTTATCCGGTATGTAATGCAGGGAAAGATGAGAGGTGTGGTGCGGCAATTTTACAAGCAACTTACAAAAGTGGACACAGTGCAGACTCGACGCAAGATTAATAAAAGCAATAATTACAAAAATGAAGATCTTATACAGGCTTATCTAACGGACAGGCGCCAACACACTCAGACAAAATAAACCCAATGAAAGGCAAAGGACTTTTGCAGTCAGCGAGGGAGGGAGAGAGTTGAGGTCACAGTTTTTGATACATGAGCGTTTCGGGGATGCTCCGTGGTGCGGCACCCGACAAAAGCTGTGCAGTTTGGTCCACAGCCACACATGTGGTAATTGTGTCTGGCAGAGTCCAAAGAGGCGAGAGATGAGCAGTAGCAGGACCAGACAAGAGGCTTGGTCGAGTTAGTGTGGGCGAGGACCAGTACAGTAGGCGGGCCATCAAGGCGAGATGTCGGCAGAGCCAAGCAGCCGGAACACTTTCACAACAATTCTCGTCAACCTCTCCAACTTGCAATTCTCTTCAATGACCAAACAACTCGCAATTCCAACTCGACCTCTCCAACGACCCGCAAAACCAACTCAACACAACTCTGAGGATTGCTCCGTACTTTATAGATCACGGAGCTCGGGGAGGAGCCATGGCGAAACCGACGTGATCGTCTGATCCGAGCATTCCGATTGGACCAGGCCTTCATGTGGTCTGCCTTTCTGGGTGGGATTTCAGCCAGACGCCAGTTTGGCCCGCCCACCTGGGTGCAAAACGAACGCGATTCACTGCCCACGTCTGGTTTGGACTAGACGGTGGAATACTCAAAGCGCCACGTTTCCTTAGAAGCGATCGTTGGGGAGGGTACCGTGGGTTGTAACGCTGTGGCAAGCGAGATGAGGGGCGAGCAGGCAGAGGGTAACCGTGGGTTGTCGTGGATTTTGCCTCAGAAATGAAATGGAGTGGGGATAAAAGAAAAGGGAAAAACGATTTA
This sequence comes from Eptatretus burgeri, assembly GCF_056783735.1. Taxonomy (NCBI): domain Eukaryota; kingdom Metazoa; phylum Chordata; class Myxini; order Myxiniformes; family Myxinidae; genus Eptatretus; species Eptatretus burgeri. Next base: position 39,715,957 of record NC_140976.1, on the reverse strand, counting down.
ATAACCTTTTACTAAAGACCATCGCAACGCACCCCCGTGTCTTCCCACTACACAAGGAAGGGATCTAACTACACGTATATTAATGGAATAACTGACCCGGGACAACTGTATGTTGTATGCATTCGTTTCCGAGAACCGTAACAATATTAAATTCATTGTCTGGAAGGGTGGAAAGTTGGGGGCAAGGAGGATCGGTGGGTTTTTTTATTTTTTATTTTTTTTGCTTTCTTTAGTGGCGGATGAACATGTTACATCATACCAACAGTGGTCCATATATCAAGTTTGCTTGCTTGGCAAAAACACTAAAAACGACAAGGGCACTCAGTAGCACACATACCTCCACCAGGCTGAACAGTTTACATTTTGTATCTCACTGATAGTCCGGATCTGAACCAAACTCGAATGGGCTTGTATTTTTCACCTTCCAAACTTATCCACAGCTTTTTGAAATATCATGCTACATATCGTTTTTTGGCCATCTCTCAATGGTGAATCACTTAAAATTAATCAAATTAAAAATTCTCATATCGGGCTCCAGATCTTCACCAGAATCAAATTAATTCATGCTTGTTACACACCCAACCTGTCCACAAACTTTCGTCCGAATCCATCCACAACTTTGAGATATCCTGCTCAGACAAACAGACAGGAGTGAAAACATAACCTCCATCCACCTTCACTGGGCAAAGTAATTTTTTTTTTTAAAGAAGAGAGTTTGAGACAGGACAATTTGCTTTTTCTTTCGATATTTAACTCATCGTGTGGGATTGTGTTGTAATATCTACCAGTTGTGTTTATTACCTCGGTGCCCACAAATTAACCTCAAAAATCAATTGGTAGTGTGCTGATAAAGTTCTCACTTGCCCCCCTCGAAAAAAAAAAACATTCAAACAAAAACTCAAATCAAAATAGTGCTGTGAAACGTAACATGTATACAGTAGTTTTAAAGCTTTGGAGACTCCATCTGCACAAGCTTGACCAGGATGCCATGAAAACGAAAAGGAGAAGCAATGCTTTTTCTTTATTTACTTTAATCAATTCGTTTTGAGATGCAATTTGATACAGCATTAAATGCACATGTATTAACTCGCAATTTTCATCTCCAAGGATGTCTGTCTGCATTCACCATTGGCCCAAACAGGGTCCCGGGCTCTCTTCACAGCTCCCAAGAGCAGGTGGGATCCAGTCCGGAGCACCGGTCCCTCTTCGGAGACCCCAGGATCAGGTGACCAAGATAAATTCTTTAATCGTTGCTAAAGAGTGGGTGAACGAGACTGTCAATCCTTTCGTAGTTCACAAAAAGAAAGAAAAGTATTTGTACTACAAATTAGACCGAGTTACCTTAGAATTAACAAGGGCGTGGGGTCTACCGCCAAGGTGGTCTTTCATTAACTGTCCTGCTTTTGCTGGGTAAAGACCAGCTCGGTCTTTTTGCATTCCCTGATCCAGGCAATCTTCCATCCACCGAACCCGGACGTGTCGCTTCTCTCCCTGACTTCAAACCTCTCAGTTCTGGCATGAGCTGCTCGCTGGTCACCATCGTATCACTCTCAGTGTTCTGTCTCCAGATCTTTCGTCGTTCCTTCTGCTTCATTGTGGTTTCTGTCTTGGAGGTTGACGCAATCTGTGCAGATCCTGCAGCACCAATGACGCTCATTGATGATGGAACTCTGGTAGGAATAATAGCTGGATCTGCAGTGAAGGGACGGCGAAGGCCAATCACTGGAGGAGACCACAGCATGGGCCTTCCATACGGAGCAAGTACAAGCGGGGTCTGGGGTGGCTGCCAGCTTGGCTCCGTGGGTGGAGATGGAGAGTGCAAGGGCGACTCATCAAAGAAAGAAGGCTGCAATCGCTGCAGCCTGACAGGGTTGGGAAAACAATAAAACCATGATAGAATGGTTAATGAATGCAATATGGGATTTATGAATAGCCTGCATCATAACAGCAACCAATTTTACCACTTAATAGGTAATTCCAGTCGTTGTGACTATGTTGGTCCAGGATTTAATAATGAATCCAGTCTGTCGATTGCATCATCAATGAGGAGCGGCTATGCCACTTTTGCAGTGCCCCTACCTATTAGTGTGCTGGCGATAACTCGCCTTGTCTTTATCAAAAGACACCATGGTACTTTTAACGTTCACCAGCTGAGGCTAACAGATGGAATCAACATTCATCCGAGGGATGGCACACTTTGTGAGGAAACAGCCTGCCACAAAAGCACCATTCCAACAACTTGCAGACAGGCAAGGATAGAATCTATAGTTGGCAGCTCAGAAGCAAGTGCATTGGGTAGTTATATTTGCCCATCCTTGTGGGGAAACAGTGCGAGTGTGAGACTTGTTTTTTTATTAATCACTAGACGACCCGTGAACCCGTTGTGACAGCGGTTAATGAAAAAAATCATTTCAAGAAGAAGAAAAAAAAGATAGCTCCGGTGAACTATACCGCTGAGGTTGTTTGCATTGATCAAATACTCCCAAAGAGTTCTTGACTGAATCGGGAATTGATTTTTTAATATTTTTTTTCGTTGCCCAATTTGAACGAAACTTGATACTGCATGCCGCAGGCGAATGGTGAGTGAGGTGGGCTGAAAAAATTTGCGCTATCGTGTACTGTTTTGGCTGTATTTCAGGAATATATATATATATATATATATATATATATATATATATATATATATATATATATATATATATATATATATATATATATATATATATATATATATATATATATATATATACATACACACACATATATACAGATACATACACAAGATGAGAGTTTTAGAAATAGATATATAGATTATTGGTTCACGAGTCAGTAAGTGACCACTATATTTGTTATGGGTGTGTGTCTGTCTGTCTGTCCCGAACATAGCTCCGTGGGTTTTGATCCGATCCTGATAAAATTTGGTTGGGAGGTTTATATCATGATCTAGTTGTGTTATCCTGAGAATGGGCATGCTGCGCCCATTATGGGTGGAGCCACGCCCAAAAAACATGTTTTTAGGGGGTAGCTGATTTCAAGTTACATCTTCTCCGAGGGGGTTTGGCGAATCTGGCAGGGGTTTCGGTATTTGGTTATCCCAATGGCACGTGCATAGCCCCACGGATCTCGAATTTTCATTTTCGTCCCAAGGTCAAGGTCACAAGGTCACGAACTTAGAAAATGTCAAAAAAAATCAATAAATTGGGCATCGAGCTCCTAGGGTTTTCAACTGTTTCGAATGAAAGTTGGTATGCAAGTAGTGCTCTTCGAGTCCTACAACTTTCATCATTTACGTTTTTCCCGATTCCCACCAGTTTGCCCGTGGCGTCCCCTCGAAGGTCAAAAAATAAAAAAGGCGAACCGTGTACATTGCTCGTTAACCATCGCCGTCTCCAGACTTGTGATCATTATTATTATTAATGATTGAGGATTATGGAAGAGCGAGAGCAGAATGAAAAAAACAAAATGGAAAGTGGGAAACACCAACAGCAGAGTCGAAGTGAAAGTGAGATCAAGGGGTGGGAGTGCAGGATGCATTGGGAGGGCAGTAAACAAGCTGAATGAAACACAGCAAGAGGAGGAAGGGGAAAACGGTGATGAAAGAGAAAAGGAACAAACCAACTAACAAACGAAGAGGTCAGGGAGAGTGGGGGAGGAAAAAAAAAATCACAATAACCTGGAAAAGAGGAATGCTTGGGAATCGAGTCATTTGGGGAAGAAAATATTATGAATTGCCGACATTTGACACTGAACTTGGCATGTAACAGTATGAGAAAAATTGATAAATATACCTATGTTTAATATTCATTCTTTCTTCCACTTCGACCAAGCTGTCTGAAGCTTCAATTCCAACACACGTAAGCTGTGCCGATGTGAGCGAAGGTTGAGCAATATGGCTATGAGTTTATACGGAGCAACGCAACCTCAACCCTGCTGCTAGCCACAGCTGCAGAGCACTTCTTCAGCTGTAACAGCAGAAATGCCACCAACGTGGCCCGTGTTGTTCATGTCGGGAGCCAGACCATGGTCATACGTGGTTCTGAGATGGTCGAAACATGAGTGTGTCCCAACTCCAGCTCCTTATATCAGTAATATGCTTCATATTGCAGCAATGCCTCCACTGCTACTTGACTCACTGAAATTATGGCTCATTTTTTTATGGGAGGGGGGAGAAAGAAAAAAATAAATAACTAGAACGGGCACTCATAGAGCGCATACCTTCGCCGCCACTACTTTTTTGTTCTTGGTATGAGTGTGGGGAACTGGTTTCATATGAATAGTCTTATGACACAAACCACATATCCATAATGTCATGACCCCCCCCGACTTTCGGGGGCTACGGACTAAACAACAATCAACTCACGTCGTTTTGGCGAGTCTTCACTCGCAAGCTCGGTGAATACAACGTTTCAACAAGAGAAGGTAATCTCGTTTGATGCTGGTTTCATGCAAATCAAATAAGAATTGACTGAGTTATGCCGAAAACCGCATATTTTTCAAGGGCGTGACCCCCCCCCCGACATTTTACCCCAACCGGTGACGTGTTATGACGTCATTGTGTCACAAGATTGGGCATTAAATTCTGAACATTTTGGTGCTGGGTTCATGTAAAGCGGACAAGAATTGACCGCGTTATGACAAAAACCGCATATTTTTCAAGGTCGTGACCCCCCTGACCTTTGACCCCTAACCGGTAACAAGAGTATGGGCGACATTGTGTCATATTGCATATCACAAGATGAGGCGTTGAATTCTGAACATTTTGGCGTTAGTTGCATGCAAATTGAATAAAAATTGACCGTGTTATCGTAAAAAGACGATTTTGACCTTTTCGTGACCTTGACCTTTGACCCGAACGATCCCAAAATCTAATCGAATGCTTCCTGGCTAATAATAACCAATCATCCCACCAAATTTCATGCAATTCGGTTTAATACTTTTTGAGTTATACGAATCACAAGATTACAAATAAATAAATAAATAAATAAATAAATACACGCCGACCAAAACATAACCTTTCGCAGAATGCGAAGGTAACAAAAAAATAAAAAATAAAAAAAAAACATTACCCCTCCCTCTATTCCCAGCATCTCCACTGGTAAATGGTATGCAACTCCACAAACCCACACACCTTCACGAACCACAGGTTGGGCATGCCTCCACCACATGCTGCCTCTGATGCAAATAAGCCATTTTCGCATGGTTTTCAAACAATAACCTCAGGCGTTAAGTTTCAGAAACCATCTCCACTTCGCATCTGGTCCAGAAGACTGCAAGCCATTATCGAAACAGGAGCTACAATTCCCAGTGGTTTCATTCACTATCCTTTAATTTCTGCATGGACGCATTCTGACAATCCAAAAGTACATGACATGACATGACATGACATGACATGACAGCAAACACACAAAGTAAATTATTTAACAAAAAAAGATTTTTAAAATGTCCATACATACAAAATCAATTTATCAAATCACTCGCACAGTCACACCCCACTGTTACTGATCACCGTTAAAGCCAACCATGAATTGGTTTCTGCCTACATTTTTAACCCGAACACCTCCATAGTTAAAAATCCCCATCCTTTTTAATTGTCTTTAAAAATTCTTTTTTAAACATTTCTCAATTACCTCTTCCTTCTTTGGAAAGCACTTTTGAGATTTTGTTTTCAAATGAAAACCCAAATACAAGAAATTGGTTGATGGTTTATACAAATTCCCAAACAAGATTTTAAATTTCACAATTTTTTTTAAACTGCCAAAGTTATAGTGCACAAGGAAATTTTAAAGACAGGAGGGAGGAGGTCATTTGGTCCATCATGCCAGTGGCATATGGATACTATACATTTCCCTTAACATGCGAACCTATTTATCATGCATTGAACAAATTGCTTTTTACCTTTGCTACTGAAGGTGGACGCAGGTTGTTTTCACCTTTGGCTGTTTGTGAGCAGGACATCTCAAAAGGTTGAGGATGGATTTGTATGAAAAACTTGGATGACATGTTGGGTGTGTAGCAAGGATGAAATTATTAGATTTTCTTGAAGATCTGGAACCAGGGACTTTTGAACTTCCAAGTGATTCTTCACTATTGAGAGAGTAGCCAAAAACGATATGACATTTCAAAAAGTTATGGACAGATGACATAATTTGGTGGATGAGTTGGGGATGTTGGTTCAGGTCCGGACACAGATCCGGCCAATCAGTGGGATACAAAACGTACTGTTCAGCCTGGTGGAGGTATGCACTCTATCGAGTGGCGTTCTAGTTCATAATCAATTTAATTTAGCATCGACATCCCTTTGTTATCAACTTTCGTAATTGCAATTTAATCTACAGACAGGGAGTTTGTTCAAGGTACTGATTCACAATGGCCTCTTTTTTTTGGCAAATACCATTGGATCTTGAACATCTTTGGTACCCTTCCACAAGTTTAAGCTTAATGCTCAGTTATCTTCATTAACCCCACCCCCCCCCCCCCCACTAACCACCTTTTCTTCTGTATGCAGTCTGAGCTTTACTACTGATGAGACCCTGCGCCCCCCACCCCTCCCTTTTTCACCTGCAACTCCTCTCTACATGCTGTAATGCATCCATTCATTATTATCCTCACGCTTCCTCGATTTTGCCATCTGTTCCATTCCTCCATGAGCCTTCAATGCCTGTATAATTTAAAAAAAAAAAAAGATGCACATGTAAGGCATTCGACTCACCTACAGACACTGTTCATGCGAGATTCGTTCACCCGGGTGCTGGGTGTACGTGACAAGTCCATCTCTCCAGCGTCATTGGGCGAGGTCTCCCGTGGTCCCGGAATGGCGTGCGGGAGGCGAGGAGGCCCCGAGCCACTTCGCACATATCCAAACAGCGATTCTTCCACAAAGGAGGAACGGGAGAGGACACGATATCGCACACGGTGGGGCCTTGACATCGTAGCCTGGACAGAATGGTGGAAACTTGATAGGTTCGCCTGTCTCAATGGGAAGAGATCCCGCTTCGATCCTCCTCGCTACCTATGCAAGGTTCTCGGTTTCTCCTGGCAACAAAGCTCACCTGGTAATTTGTAATACAATGCAGAGCATATGTTAATCCACCCACTGCTTGTATTCACGTCTCAGCCATACCGTTTGCAATATTCTCTCACTGGTAAGCCATTGTAGTAGATTACTGAGCAAAGATAGATCGTGACTGAAAATGAGCCGACATAAATCGCTTTCATCAGATAGGGAGATGCGTGCTTTTTTCACAAGTAGCATTTTAGTGCACACCCAAAAGAGGCCCTGTCAGAATTAAAGTCATTCGCAGGAACCAAGTATAAAGTAGGCCAGGCAGCTCAATGCCCTCTCTACAGGTCATTGGTGAAGTAGCTGGCCTTTTTTGACAATCCAATTACATTTCACGTCTCTCGAAACAAGCTCAGGTTCTCAAAGCCTCAAATCCAAATCGTTAATACTGCACCCTTTGACAGATTAAAATTCAAAATGTTCAGCAGGACAATCCAATGTGCTCACGACTGGGCCAACGTAGGATTTCCCATCTTCATGGCGTTTCCAAGTCCCATAAACCATTTAATGCATTATAATCCGTGATGTCATCAGATTCAAACTCAAGGACATCCACTGGATAGCATTTCTTAAAGCAATTACAAAATTTTTGAATGACGAAAATAAAACCCCACAAACCACAGCATTGCTCAGTTGTCATGTGGATAACAATGTACAGTACATTCCACATGTTGATTAGATTTGATATCTCTGCATAAAGAAATGGTACATTTCCAATCATGGAAATTGCACCGAGAATCTCACCAGTCCTCATTTTGTCAATTTTCAAAGCAGGCCGTGAATTTCGTCATCTTCACAGATCTTAGAAAGCAGTTACTGCTTCACTTGAATCGACGTTGGCATGCGGGATTGAGCGTATGCAGAGACGTAGTCCAGCTCAATATTTTTTTTTCCTGCGAGCTAAGGAATATCTTGCAATTTACCTGTCAGGATTTCAACCTGTGGTCAAAGCATCATATGGAAAGCTCAGTGGCATTTGAAAGATCGTTTATTGCCTTTTTAGCTACCAAGAATGTCAGTGGAAACAAAATAGGTAAGAGGAATGTAACAGATATTTGTCACAAATTAAACAACTAGGGCCTCAGTGTTACAGGTCGACCAACAGACTTGCAGAGAGATGACTGCTCGATTGTGGAAATTTAAAGCAACGTTAAGATACAAAAAAAAATAATAATAATACTGTCTTGGGAATGATCAAATGAATGGTCCTTTGAAATGTGTATGTTCCCATTTTTATAATGGCCTTAAAAGAATAATAATTAAAAAATGAAAATAACAAAATAAAATAAAAACTTTCTTTTTTGTACTCTTTGTCAATGGGACCTCTCCCACTGCCAGTCCTCCTGTCATCCTTCATTTCTTCTCCAAGCAATCATTTAATACAATGCTCAATAAAGGTCTGAAGGAGAGGTTTGGTGGTTGAAGAGCAGGTGACCGAGTTCCTCACTGCAGCGGAGAAATGCTCAGGGGGATCATTATGCGGCTTTCCATCCGGCGAATTAGGGGAACTGTTCACAAAGGATAGGTTGGGCAAAAAAAGGGCAGAAATTGCAATCATTATAATTACATCAAAAATATAACAGGCAAAGACAATTCAATCGATTACCAAGGTTTAAATGCCATTTGAACTGGTCCAAAGGCCTAACCCTTGGGTCCTTTAAGTTCACAGAAAGTTTGATAAGAGGCCGACTTAACATCCCCAAGGATAGTGTGCTTCAAAGCACCTCCTTGCTGATGCCAAATGCAACTTGGGTAACTGCAATCTATATACAGTATACATGCACACACACACACACACACACATTATATATATATATACTGTATATATACAGTGTCCTGAAAGAGTATCCCCCTCCAGTGTTCACATTTTGATGCCACCTTAGCTTATTTCATGATGCTTTCAAATCAAACTATATGTATATATATATATATATATATATATATATATATATATATATATATATATATATATATATATATATATATATATATATATATATATATATATATATATATATATATATATATATATATTGTTGCGGTTCGCGCCCGCCGGCGTGCTGACGGCCACGTAACTCGAATCGCGGCACGTCGCCCACCAGACGGACAATCCAGTCGTGACCCTCTCGGACTAACGCCGGGAACCAGTCACGGGTGGACCTTCGGTCTCACCGCGATCGAGCCAATCAGCCCCCCGCGTGGGATAGGGTTGCTCGCCAAATTCGAACTACCTAAGTACCCACGCGGAGGGTAGACCGGGCGATCGCACCTCGCAGGTCGACTTCGGACACGGGCCACTTAAGCCACCCGCTCCGTACTATCAGAATAACCGAGCGGTGTTATCGTCGACCTCGACGGTTCGATTAATTATCGGGCGTATTCAGCCCACTACCAACCCTTTACGTGAAGCAAGATGGGGATTCAATGGAGGAAAAGACGAAGCGAAGCGGGAAACAGTTCAACAATAAAGCACATTTATTCGCGGCACACGGGAAGCACACAAATACAATTCCACCAAATGCACACAAAAAAAAGAAAACAATTCCATTTACACAAAAAGCAAATATAAAAGCGAAAACAATGCAGAGCTAATACCGACTACCGAGCACACGGCAACACTTATACAATTCTACTTCACAGACGGCGCCGACAACACATACCCAAAACCAAGGAAAAGAAATACCCTCAAGAATGAGGCAGGCCTGAGGCCGAGACCGGGTCGGGCCTACCCGTCTGGTGATGAGACGCGGAGCGGCGATGGCCCCGCAACCCGCGGGCCTCGTGGACGGAGTCTGGTAGGCGGTGGGGAGGGGGGCCCGTTGGTCGCACTATCTCAGCGGGGGGGGAAACAGGAGGGGGTTGCTGATGCTCGGGGTATAGAGGATCTTTATTATCCCTGGTGTGCGTCTCCACCTCGGCCAGGTCGCGCTGCCGGCCTCCCTCGGGCGTGCAGCTCCTGGCACCGACGCGAGCACCCCCTCGTCCGACTCTCTTCAGCTTCTCCAGCCACTGCAGGCTTCGGGCTCCAGACTTCCACACTCGTCCCCTCCGTTCCGACTCCTTCTCGTTCTCGTTCTCCCTTTCGTTCTCGTTCTTCTCCTTTTCGTTTTCGTTCTCCTTTTTCTGACGAACACCGTCCTTTTATCCCCCCGTAACTTCGCCTTTGACCCCCTCCCTTTGACCTTTCACCTCGCTCCCCATTGGCCCGAGAAAAAGTGGGCGTGAAGGCTTTTTGATCCACAAATTTGCATATATCGATCGTTCTGGAGGCGGGGCCAAATCGCCCCTCGCTCACCGATTGGACGGCAAAAAGTGGGCGTGTCGTTTTTGAAGCACAAAATCCGTGATTTTGTACACGCGGTTCGACGCGCGCTCTGCACGAATCCAACACCGGTACCCACAGCGGGGCAAGAACGGTGGCGATGCTACGGTTGCGAGGTGTGACGTGAAGGTCGTGGCGGTTGTGGTGAAGCGGTGGTTGTGGTCGGTGGTTGATGTTGTGGTTGTGATCATGGCGGTTGGTCCAAAATAAAGATAGTAAAAGAAAAACGGCTATCCTGAAGAGTCGCAGCACGTATAAATGACATGTATTCCCACTAGACAACGGGTTTGGGCCTAACTACACATGCACTTACCGAGATACCTCACCTAAGGGACCTGAATGGTGGTTTGCGAATCTGGTAACCACAACAATATATATATATATATATATATATATATATATATATATATATATATATATATATATATATATATATATATATATATATATATATATATATATATGTTTGTATGTATGTATGATGTATATATGTATATATATATATATATATATATATATATATATATATATATATATATATATATATATGTATGTATGTATGTATGTATGTATGTATGTATGTATGTATGTATGTATGTATGTATGTATGTATGTATGTATGTATGTATGTATGTATGTATGTATGTATGTATGTATATATATATATATGAGCCTGGTGTTGGCGCAGTGGTTAGGGCAGCGGCTTGGGATCCAAGAGGTCCTGGGTTCAAGCCCCGTTGAGCCACTGAATTAATACACCAGGTGGTTGACTCAGCCTGTCATCCTTCTGAGGTTAAATGAGTACCAGTAATACTGGGCCGGTGTATACCCCGGTTAAAAAATAGGTGTACCATATCACTGTGTCGTAAGAGGCGAGCAGGGTTGCGTCAGGAAGGGCATCCGGCGTAAAACATGTGCCAAATCACTATGCGGATCATACGGATGATCCGCTGTGGCGACCCCTAACGGGAGCAGCCGAAAGAAGAAGATATATATATATATATATATATATATATATATATATATATATATATATATATATATATATATATATATATATATATAAAAAGCCTGGTGTTGGCGCAGTGGTTAGGGCAGCAGCTGGGATCCAAAAGGTCCTGAGTTCAAGCCCCGTTGGGCCACTGAATTAATACACCAGGGGGGTTGACTCAGCCTGTCATCCTTCCAAGGTCGGCGAAATGAGTACCAGTATATTGGGCCGGTGTATACCCCAGTTAAAATAGGTGTGCCATATCCCTGTGTCGTAAGAGGCGACCAGGGTTGCGTCAGGAAGGGCATCCGGCGTAAAACGTGCCAAATCTCGATGTGGATCACACGGATGATCCGCTGTGGCGACCCCTAATGGGAGCAGCCGAAAGAAGAAGATATATATATATATATATATATATATATATATATATATATATATATATATATATATATATATATATATATATATATATATATACACATATACATATATATACACATATACATATACACATTCTTCACAAACTACTCCAAAGTGATAAAGCAAAAAAGATAATGAAAATGCAGATAAAATGTTAATAAGTTAGATTAAGAGAGAAAATCAGATTAATCTCAGTTGCACAAGTATTCAAACCCTTTGCCTAATTAACTCAAAATCACTTCAGGAGTAAAGTATTTGTTTGAAAGGTTACAAAATATGTGTAATAGGTTTCACCTGTATGTAATCAGTGATTTAACTTATAAATTAAGCTCCCCAACTTATCTGAGGAATTTTAAGCTGCAACTCTCTTGATCAATCACCAAAACAAACATGAAGACCGAGGAGCTTTCCAAAGAAGTTAGACATGAAGTGGTGGAGAAGCACCGTTCAGGAAAGGGTTATAAGAAGATTTCAGTCACTCGTTATCCCATTGAGTACGGTGAAATCCATCATTACAAGATGGAAACTGTATCATACCACCCTTACTCTACCCAGATCATGTCGCCTATGCAAACTCAGCAGCCGGGCAAGCAGGAAACTGGTTTGGGATGTCACTGCAAATCCAACAATGACTGAAATATGTCCAAGGCTCTATATCCGAGATGGGGGTCAATGTTCATCAATTAACAATATCCCGTTCCCTTCACAAAGCTGGCCTCTATGGACTGGTGGCAAGAAAGAAGCCATTACTGAAAAAGACGAATCTAAAAGCTCATATGAAGTTTGTGAAAAAGCATCTTAATGATACTGCCGGCATGTGGAGAAACGTTTTATGGTCATACGAGACAAAAATTTAACTTTTTGGTATAAATTCAAAGCATTCAGTCTGGCACAAGGCAAACACTGCACAATGCACATCACCCAATCAACACAATCTCTATGGCCCTGTTATGGTGGTGGCAACATCATGTTATGGAACTGCTTTTCATCAGCAGGGATTGACAAGCTTCCCAGGATAGAAGGGATCATGGATGGTGCAAACTATAGCAGGAGAATCCTTGATGAAAACCTGCTTCAGTCAGCCATGAATCTTAAACTGGGTAGTAGATTCACATTTCAGCAGAACAATGATCTAAAACACAAAGCTAAAGCCACACTGGAGTGGCCGAATAAAAAGGAAATAAATGTTCTTGAGTGGCCAAATCAAAGCCCTGACTTGAACCCAATTGAACATTCATGGTGATACTTGAAGATTGCAGTCCATGATGATCCCCATCAAACTTGGCAGAACTGGAGAAATTTTCACGTGAAAAACGGGAAAAATATTTCACCATCTCACTGTGTAAAGCTGGTAGAGACATACTCATAAAGACTCGTAGCAGTCATTGCTGCAAAAGGTGCTTCCACCAAGTACTAACCTTAGGGGCTGAATACTTTTACAACCAGTGAATTTTGATTTGTACCATGTTTTTTTTTAACAGGTATTCCTGACATGTAACCTCCTTCAACGATAAGTGTTTAATTTGATCTCTTCAGTTATGAATAAAAAAGTTCATTTGGAAAAATTGTTTATTCATAATTCATCAAAATGTGGCATTATTGGGAGGGGGTGAACACATTTACAGGCCATTGTACATGATACTGTATGTAGAAAACCGGTTGCAATTTCACTACCAATGGATTACAATGTAGCCCATGAATAACAAAGGCAGCAAGCACAATTGTTACTTTGCATCGACTTCACTATCCATGAAGCTGCAAATAATGAAAGCCATAAGGATGGAGGTTATGGGAGCACAGCGAGACAGTGTGTGCACACCTGTGTAGTACACGCATTCCTCCCAACCACTTTTTTGCCAGGCAGAGGCTCTCGTCTCTACTCTTGATTGTAGATTCTTGTAAGCTAGAAAAGACAAAACAAAATTATAAACCAACGTGCAAATGCACACACAATAAAATAAAATAAAGAGAATCAACTTTGGAATCCTTCATGGCTTTCAGGACAAGGTAGGCCTCAATACCTGACACCCTGTATTACCCTCACCCAGCTAACCCCAAGGTGTGTACCCCAAAGATGGTGAACAACATAAAGTTCTCCAATCTGTGAGAAGAATCCACCAACTGCCTCATCGTTCTCTTGACGGAAACGGATAGCTCTTGCCCTGTAAAGCATACACCAAAGAAAAGTGAGGGGGGAATTGAAGAAAGGGACAAAATGAAAAATAAGGCACAAGGTTGTAAGGAAGGGAAGGGATCAAAAAAAATTGGAATGGGGGAGGGGGAGGGCAGGGAAAGAATTTTCACCCACACAACAGAGAAAGCAACATTTTGGCTGTTACTCACCAGTTATTACCCCACTCGATCATAGTCCCAGGCTGGTGGAAACACACAAACAGAAAAGGAGGATTAATGGCTAAAGTTAAATCATGTGGCAGAGAACAAGGCTTTGGGAGGTACAGGGCTGGCATTTTGATTATTTTTTTGAACCTTCAGCTGGTAGGTGCGCAGTTCATAAATGTTCGGGCCGGTGCGAGGTTGTGGGTCATTCCAAAAGCTGAACTCGAGCAACAGCTGGTTCCTCCGGGAGTGCAACATCTGCCCCCGCTTTTCACGGAATGCACAGAATTTCTAGAACATCCCAAAAAGATTAAATTGTGATCAAAAATTGCAATCAGGCCTTGCTCCACAAAATAATAAATAGTCGAAGTTGCCATTCATCAACACCTGCACACATTACCCGATTCAAAGCAATAACACGCTCGGCGAAAGCAAATTGGACGACGTACGGCATCTTACAAGTTAAAGAACAATTATTCCTGGAAATTAGTCATTAATTTCTGATGACAAGCTAAAATGTAAAATGTGGGTGCAGCCAATCAGCTTTCAGATAGAGATCACAAGGTCACTACAGTTTAGATTTTTGTTCTCAGAGAGAACAGAGGTTAAAAGTTTGTTCATATCTCGACCCAGCTATAAAAGGTCACCCTGATGTTTTGCAAGCAGGGCGATTCATCAATGTGAGTGCCGTCCTTCAGATGGATATTAAGCTGGGAATCCCATCTGCCAGCATTAGTTGGTGGATGTTAAAGATCCCACGGTGTCATTCGCGAAGACAAGACGAGCTATCGTCGGCACCCTGAACAAATTCCAAGTTCCTGCTTTAACATACAGGCATCACTGTATCAGTGGCCCAGCTGTGCTACCCACAGCCAGATGCTGCAATATGAAGGAAGCAAAAGAAAGAACCACGTTTTTAACCTTTGTACCCTGACAAAGAAATGTACCATCTGTACATTCCCATCACCAATGTATTTGTGAAAATCACCATAATGTCCACAGTAATCAAGCCTTTGCTGTGAGCTGCCTCCTTCAGCAAATTATAACAAGGTCAATCACTGAAACAGCCCCTCGTTTTACCTTACAATACTGCACCATGTCACACAGGTAACACACCTATCACACTCTGTGGCCTGTACACGTGTGGTATATGAGCTGGGCCCAAAATTAATCCAAACCAATTTCCATCTTATCAACCCGATGAGGTGACATGCGTCACCTGACACGGGAGTCAAACGGGCAGAAATATTTGCCTACTGCAAGGGTAATGCGGCCTAACAATCTCACCTTATCCTTTGAAAGCTTCTGAGACACCTCCATGAGCGCAGGATACCCACCGACATACCTCCATAGATGCACTGCACAGACAAGCACCATAAGGTCACCATGCTTGCCAGATAAGGTCATCAAACATCACTTAAGATATTGGGGGTGGGGAAAGAGAAAGCAAAATTGACCGTTGCTTTATTAAAATAAGAAAAATTACTTAATCTTGGAATATTTTTAGCATTTCCAAAGTGTCAGCACCATTTGATGTCATTTCATTTTAGCTCAACTTTGGCACATCTAAATTAAAAGGCTCTCTGGCACATAAGCAGGTAATGACCAACTCTCTGCCCCCCCCCCCCACCAACTTCTCCCCTTTTTAACAATCTTGCTTCCATTAGTTAAGAACAATGTTAATAGTAAATTATATATATATATATATATATATATATATATATATATATATATATATATAAAATTTAATTCACAATCGCAGGAGATTCCGTAATCTCACAATTCTTCAGTAAAATAGTGAATAGGCAAGATAAATTATTATAAACAAACAAACATACAAGGCCACTACACACAAAAAAAAGACAACCAGTTCTCCTCGGACCAAGTCCTTTATAATTGAGTCTTATTGTCCCGGGGTGAGTAATTGAAGAAAAAAAAATCATTGGAAAGAAAGACAAACAAACAAAGAAACAGAATAAGTGCAATATTGATGTAGATCGATGAGGAAGAACAATTTTGGACTTGATGCCCCAGTGACTCTCCAACACTCGATGACAATCGTAACTTCATCTTTTCTGTCTTCAACACGGAATTCCAATTTCAGATCTCTTCACTCTCAACCTTCATGGGCTTCCCCGACTCTCACCACCGGGGAGGTATCTTGCACCGCTTGCAATGGCATGTCCATGCTCATGTGCAACCCCCCACCTCTGAAAAACCTTGCTAATCCCACACCGGTCGACCCAGGCCAAGCGACTTGGTAGAGATGGAGAGCAGAATATGAATTGGTGATGGGGTTGGGGGGCGGGGGGGGGGGGAGGGAGGATATGGAACAGGTTTTAACAATATAAATGAGGGGGGACAGGTTAACACAGGATAAGAAGGAAGCATGTGCCTTAAATTGACATCTGGTCTCATGCACATGGCTACAAAGCCGAACCCCGAGGTGGAGCCAACAGTACGATTTTGATAACACATGGATATCACCGGGGGTTTCCCACATTTCCCATCCACACAACATGGCATTAAAGGAGATAAAAATGAAAATCCACCAATTTTGAGGGGAAAAAAAAAAAACTTTAATACACTAATTGACAGAAGTACAAACATGACCAAAGATTAGTGCAAAAGTGCATTTCAATAATAATCTTCACACAATGACTTTCCCTGCAATTAACCTGCTACAGAAAGACAAACGGTCGAAGCTTGCAGCTCGAGGGTCTCACACCAAATTATGGCTTGCTGTTCTGCTATCAATATTCTTGAGATCAATATTGTTATGGTTGTGAGGTAGATTGAGTAATTTCATAGGAAAGTTAGGATGAAATAGTGTTGTTTGGTCTGTGGACGTGAAGGAGACATCTCGATGTAATCAAGTAGAGAAACTGTGAGCTTAAGTTTTACGTGTCACCACACAGGGGGGGGGGAGGGGTGTGGTGTTAATTATATAGGGATTAAGGATAAGTGCCCCCCCCCCAGTCTGTAATACTCCTGTAACTTTTCCCTATGTTTTTGTATTACAAACCATGAAAGAAGTGCGTTTTTATAATAACCACAACGATAACAAGCGAGCCAGGCATGCCGAACAGACAGAGAGGCTCCGCCTTCTCGGGTTTTGTGCGAGAAAGCCACACCCCAGAGCTGGAAGGGTTGTTTGGTGTGATATCAGAGAGAAATCAGGAGGAACACACAAGTGCGGAGTGAGGAACACGTGCGGTCGAGAGAGAACATAGCTAGGAGATGGCCTGTAAGAACAGGGCTTTATGGCTGGCTTTCCTTCGACGCACGAACAAGACGGCACAATTCTCGTATTTGTGCTGAGCCGATTTGGCTCGTGTGGTGAAGCAAGACGCTGGTCATCGACTCTTGGTTGGGTCATGAGAGACAGATCCTGAAGCCTGGTGTATGTCGGTGAGGACGATCGATGCACGAAGAAGTTGCACGGGGTCTCCGAGCCCTGGTGTTGAATACCGTTCACGAATTGCCCGACGTATGTTTTCCCGCTGCGAGAGCACGGCGTGGCGCCATTGTTGGGTGCGTCTACACACGTGCAGGATGAAGCGCCTCGATTCCAAGTTCCACAAAGACCATCTCTGGACCAAGCTCGGTGCCAAAATAAAGGAAGGATTTTTTTTTAACACCGTTTCCCCCTTGTCTGTATTTAAGTCTGTGTGTAGAGGCGCCTCGACTTTCGGATATATTTACTTCACGTTATCATTACCTTTTAAATTACCCTTGTAAATATTTCTGTTGTCATTAAATTCCACGGTTATTTTAAGTTTCTGTGTCCGTGTATTTGTCGTAGGGTTCGAGTATCAACCCCCCTGTGCATCCACCTGTGCCTCCAGTCACTCCGCCAGTGCCACGCCCTGCACCTCCCGCATGCGTTATAATCTGTCCAGACGGTCCAGACGGCATCAGCCCACGTGTCCTCAAAGCCTGCTCTTCTGCTCTTGCTCACCCTCTCTCTGTTCTATTCACCCTCTCATTTTCCCAAGGTCATCTGCCATCTGCTTGGAAATCTGCTAACATCACTGCCCTGCATAAATAAGGTGCAAAAACAGATCCCTGTAACTATAGACCAATCAGCCTTCTCCCAATCATCAGCAAGGTTATGGAATCCATCATCGCTTCAGACATGAAATCCTTCCTCTTCTCCAATGGCTTGATTTCCAATCATCAATTTGGTTTCAGACCAGGTCACTCTACCCTAGATATGCTGCTACTGCTCTCCCATCAATGGATGGAGGTCCTCAATGCCAGACAGGAAATCCGAGCCGTATCCCTGGACATATCACGTGCTTTTGACAGTCTGGCACCCTGCCCTACTCACCAAACTCTCTGCCCATGGTATTCAAGGCCATCTCCACTCATGGCTCGCAGACTTCCTCTCCTGTCGCAGTCAACGTGTGGCCCTAAATGGAGTTCTTTCATCCCCTCTTCCTGTGCAGGCTGGAGTTCCTCAAGGTAGCGTTCTGGGCCCTGTTCTTTTTCTGGTTTTCATCAATGATCTCTCGGACTCTCTGGAAAATCCTCTATTTCTCTTTGCCGATGACTCAACCCTCTGCCGTACCATCTGTCATCCCTCAGACCGGCAAGCAGCAGCTTCTTCGCTCACTGCAGATCTGGATAAAATCACAAACTGGTCCAACACGTGGAACATGTCTTTCAATCCAGACAAATCTCACACTCTCACTATGTCTCTTCGAAAGGACCGTTTACAAAACCCCCCATCCACTTTCTCAACAATCCTCTGGAAGAAGTCTTTTCTTTCAAGCTTCTGGGTCTCACTATCTGCCATGACCTTTCCTGGGAAAGTCACATTTCCAACCTTGCCTCAAAAGCCAGTCGCCGACTGGGAATCCTCCGTCGTGCAAAGTCCTTCCTCGGCCCTCTTGAGCTCCTGACCACTTACAAAGCTTTTGTCCGTAGCCTGATGGAGTACTGCTCTCCCCTCTGGGCTGGTGCTCCTGCCTCCCACCTTTCTCGACTTCACGCTGTCGAAACCAGGGCTTTTAAGATCATTGGCATCTCCCGCAATGAAGCTGAGTCTTTGGGCCTCTCACTCAATCACCGCAGGTTGGTCGGTGGTCTTTCTGTCTTCTACCGACTCCTCTCCAGCCTTGCCCCCCTGCTCTCTCTGCGATTTGTCCCAACCACATTTCCACAGGGCGCTCAAGGTCCGCCAACAACCCCCTTCTGGTAAAACTACCAAAATCACGAATCACTGCTCATCTTCACTCTTTCATTCCTCTTTATTCCAGACTTTGGATTAAACTTCCTCACTCTATTCTTTCCCATTCTTCCCTTCAGGCTTTCAAAACAGCTGTTCACCACCACCTCTTATCTACCCCCATCCAAATCCTTGATCTTTTCTACCCCCGATAATCCACCCAAGCCCACTTCCTTCAATTCTCCTGCTTTCCTTCCTGAAAGTCCCTTTAATGTCCATCTTCCCCTCGCCATGTTCCCCGTCCCATCCCCATCCCTCTCCCTTCCACAGTTCACCTGTGTCTGTTCCCCAATGTTTTGTCCCTTCCACTCCCGCCCCTCTTGTCTCATGCCTCCTTGCTGTGAGTTGTGTGTTAGCTCTCATACGAGCCTCGACCAAGGTATACAAAAAAAAAAAAAAAAAAAAAAAATCTCCGAGGATCAACGCGTCCGCCTCCTAAGAAGAACCGCTCGGCTATCTGGGCTGGCGGAGTTAACCGCCCATCACCACAATTTTGGTCGGGGGGATTAACCTGAACTGCCAGTACCGCAACATTATTGTGACCCATTATCAGGCTGACAATCAGTAGAAATGAAAGTATCGTTAATATTCGCTAACTTTCACCGTTCACATTATTGATCTACGAATAATGAGATTGTACATTCCAACCATTTCGGGACAAACCAAAGAAAAGTCGTGCTGCTGACTTGGCCGTCACAAATCTGCAATAAGCAGTCATTATTAATGGCTAAAAATAGAGCAACAGCCCTCTGTCAAAGAGAAAAACTCACACAGCCAGTACGAGTACACTTCAAACAGTCCATATCAGAAAAGGGAGATGTACCTGCCTGGTCTTGTTCTCCATACCATGTATTCCAGCTACCCACAATCTCACATGGATAGTCACCAGAATGGCAAATATGACCTATTGCCTCCTCCCTGAACAAGAGAAAAATTGTATCATTGTCAGTCATAGAAACAATGTTAGATTCTATTTCAATAATATATACTGCACTGCATTTCCTTCAAGAAACACCCTGGATGTTTAATCTTTCAACCCCCTCTCTGGGAGGGGTGCTTGTTGGAGGGAATATCCTGCACATGCGGTAGTTTTTAATTTTTGCATCTTTTCATGAACTTAAGTCAGAGTTCATCTTTAGTCTCCCCCTCCTCCTCCTCCTCCTCATCCACGCAATGAAGCCATTTATTGCATTTGCATACCACATTCACAAATTCAGTGGAGCAATCGCTATCACACATTGTCTCATCAGTCACGGCACTTTCAAATGACTCCTCTTCTTCCACCTAAACATAGAAGACTAGCCTTGCCTACCCATCACTTCGCCGACCGGTTTAATAATTAATAAATAAAGACAGCATGTTGCATTTCACAACCACAGTGTTGTGGAAATAACTGAGGGAGTAACATTGCTTAGCATAGTTTGGTCATCTCCCGTAGCAAATGTCATTGAATTAGCGCGAGTAATTTAATCAAGATATTAAATACGCGTCGCAATGTCTATAGACAGATGTTGTTCAACCACCACAATGTGCGTCGAAAAACCATCTTCCCTTTAAAAACTTATTTAATGCTCTACCCTCTGTAATCTGTCCATTTTGTGTTTTTAAAGTGTCTGGGTAGGCCACCAGCCTGCAATTTAGGAGGGAAAAGCTACCCACCATCTTTACCAGTCCCACAGCATCAGGACCATCTGGGTGCAGGTCAGGGAAAGGTTCGCCCAACCTCCAGTCTGGGCTTCGGGGAAATGGTGAGGGGGAGGAGTGTGGTACGTCACGGCATAAGGTGGGGGCGAGAATCTATAAATACATGAGCAGCCGGGGGAAGAGAAATGCCCGGGAACCACCCTGTGAAAGGCTGTGGAGATGCCATGCTACAGCCATGCCCCCATCCAGCCAGCCACGCTTCTTCTCAAGCCCCGGACAGATGCAAAGACGCACCTGGGCTGCCACCCTGCATAGGTTCCTGGTGTCATGCCGACACAGCTCAGGTATTTGTCTCATCCACCTCTCTGGTCTATCTTTCATGGAATAGTTGAAGGCCTTCAAGATAGATAATTAAGGAATCTCCCGATCGTTCATGGGCACATTATCGGGAGTGGTTATGGGGTTGGTTGCATCATCATTGTTATTATCCCACCCTCCAGAGGGAGGGAGCGGGATATCGTAATCGTCCGGTTTGTTTGTCTGTCTGTCTGTTAGCAACTTTACGGCAAAACGGCTTTAGCAAACACCATCAAATTTAATCCACAGGTGGGCAATGAACCTTGGATGACCCCATTAACTTTTGGGTCCAATTGGATCAAAGGTCAAGGTCACGAAAAGATCAAAATCGTTTTTCGCTCATAACTTCATCAAAAGTAATCTGATTTACTTCAAACTAAGCTTATAGTGAACCTTATTCTATTTGTCACTTATAATCCTACTAATTCCTATAGTGAAAAATGCATATTTGTGAAGATCGGTAGGGTCCGAAGTTTTGGGGGTCATGGCCATCGGTCAAAATTACAAATTTTCCATTATAAATTTTAAAAGGTTAGGAATATGCGTGTTTACTATGGAAGACATATATCAATTCCTTTATTGGCTTTCATTTGACACCATGACCTTACGTGGCCTTGAAAGGTCAAAATATCATTTTACGGTCATAACTTCGTCAAAAATGGTTTAATTGACTTCAAACCAAGACTAAAATATTCCTTATAATCAACATTCAGGTGAAGGATGTATCAAATTTAAATATGATCCCCAAAATAACTTTATGCCTTAAATGGGCGGGATTTGTCGCGCCTGGTTACTTTTTGTATTCCCGTCCCCCATATAACCAATACGATGAAACACACTTGGTCTCAAGGTGAATTTGGGTGGTCACAATAGTTTTTACAATTTAGCACATCTGTGAAAGGACCGATTGGGTAAGGCGATCGGCTGGAGGAGCTGCAAATAAAATTTTTTTTTTTTTTAAAGCATCTGCAAATAAAACAGAATCTTACAAATTACCAGCATAGAAGCACAGCATGCCAGAAACTTGAACAGCTGACTAACCCTGTATCCAGCACAAGACTAGAGAAAAGAACAATAAATGGAAGAAGAAGAAAAAAAACAGAAGAAGAATAAGATTCAGATTAAACACTCACGTGACCAGATTGTAATCATCCAAGCATTCTGGTTTCACATTATGAACTGCAAGGAGGGATGATAAAGTCAAAACCATTTTAGGACTTTTGTCAGTTTATAAAGTGACAAAATCAATATTTAAAATATGACATTCAGTTTACATTATGCCATCAAGGTCAATGTGCTTCGAGTTTTGAAAAGTTCAAGTTTTATCACCATATAGTAAGATGATGCCATCGTTGGAAAGTGGCTTGGTAAGAATGTACTGCACACCTTCCAAAAACCCAATGGGGGTTATCAAGGTATCCACAACAAGCCACAAATGTCACATGGTTAACAATACACTCATGTAATTAGAATATGGCCACGGTGCCCTACTCTTTTTTTGAAAGACATTGTGGTGACTGTAAATTACAAAAGCAACTGCTAACAAACAAGACAGCCAGCCAGCTTCACATTTGGATGGAAGGCACACACTTAAGATGCAAAGTGTCTGTGTGACAGGTGACAGTTTGCGGTCAGATCTGAGCCCTGTCAGGGTTGGAACCCAGACCATGAAAAGTTCCAAAGTGAGTACACCAGATGCAAGATTACCTTGCCCACCCAAGAATGTACAGAAATCTTCAAATGCAAATAAAAGTTTGAAATAAAAAAAATAATTATTTACAAACGTTCATGACAACGAACCCCGGTGTGTACCCCGGTCAGAATAGGTACACCATATCCCTGCGTGTCGTAAGAGGCGACTAAAAGGGTTGGCGTCAGGAAGGGCATCCGGCCATAAAAACATCGCCTCAAAAGGAAACCATGATGAGTACAGTTTATGGGCAGGGTACAGCCCAAAGTACCCCGTGGGGGTCCTCACCCCCTCTCGTTAAAACTCAAGGTGGGGAACCCGATCGAAGCAAGGGAGGAAATTTTTCCATTTATGATGACCAATCGTCTGATGCCCCATGTGGAGATCGGTTTCTGAGGTTTGGTACATGGAATGTAGGGACAATGACAGGGAGATCTGGAGAAGTGGTTGAAACATTGGTCAGAAGAAGAGTGGACATATGTTGTGTGCAGGAGACACGGTGGAAGGGAAGTGGTGTGAGAATGGTGAAGGGAAGGCAGGGGCAGAAGTACAAGTTTATGTGGCAAGGGTGCCCGGAAGGCGTGCATGGTGTTGGTGTAATGTTTTCTGAGGAGTTTGTAGACAGTGTAGTGAGTGTAGTGAGTGTGACTAGAGCGAGTGAAAGGTTGATGATGGTGAGAATTGTGATCGGAAATCTCTTGGTGAACGTCATCTCGGGATATGCCCCGCAGGTCGGTCGAAGCGATGAAGAGAAGAACATGTTCTGGTGTGGGATGGAGAAGTTGATGGAAAATGTGAAAGATGAGGAAGTTGTTGTGGTTGGAGGAGACTTGAATGGACATGTGGGAAGGAGTCCAGACGGTTTTGAGGGAGTCCATGGGGGTTATGGATATGGTGTAAGAAATGGAGAAGGTGAAAGGATCTTGGAGTTTGCTGATGGAGCTGATTTGTTGCTCTGTAATACTCAATTCCAGAAAGCGGATAATAAGCTTATTACATACACGTCAGGTGGGTTGATGACAACCATTGACTACCTGATGGTGCGTCAGCGAGATAGGGGAAACCTCCGGGACACAAAGGTGATCCCAGGGGAGGAGACTGTTTCGCAGCACCACCTGGTTGTCTGCGATATAAGGGTGAAAGGTGCGCGGAGAATTCGGCGGGTGAAGTACCAACCGAGGATGAAGGTGTGGAGGTTGAAAGAGGTGACAGTGAAGGAAGCATTAAGAGAGAGGCTGAGTATGGTTGAAGATGATGTGGTTGAGCTTGAAATTGGTTGGATGTCAATGAAAGATAGTCTATTGGGAGCCGTTGGTGAGGTATGTGGATGGACAAAAGGACCACCGAGGCACTCGGAAACATGGTGGTGGGGTGATGAAGTTGGAAAGACGATTGAAGAGAAGAGGAAGAAGTTCAAGGAATGGAAAAAGGATACGGTGGAAGAAGAGGCAGCACATGAAAGGTATAAGGAAGCCAAGAAGGCTGCAAAGAAAGAGGTTGCAAAGGTGCAGGAGGCCCATAGGAAAATGTTCGGAGAACGCTTGGATTCGGAGGAGGGTAAGAGAGCGGTATTCAGGATTGCAAAGCAGATAGCGAGAGAGAGATTTGATGTGATGGGGGTGAGTTGCTTGAAGGATGAAGTGGGACAAATTGTTATGGACTCAGATGGAATTAAAGGAAGATGGAAGAGATATATGGAAAGGCTGTTGAATGTAGAAAATGAATGGGATAGAAACATCGAGAGTAACCCAGTTTTAGGACCAGCAGAGAAGATAACTGAGAAGGAAGTTGAGGAAGCTATAAGAGCAATGAAGAGTAGAAAAGCAGGAGGGCCGACGGGAGTTGTGGGAGATATGTTGAAGGCAGCGGGAAGTTGGGGTGTGAAGAGAATGACAGAGATCTGTAATCTGGTGGTGAAAGAAGGCCGCATTCCAGTGGATTGGGAACTGAGGACCCTCGTCCCTCTGTACAAGGGGAAAGGTGACCCTCTGGACTGTGGCTCCTATAGAGCAATAAAGTTATTGGAGCATGGAATAAAGGTATTGGAAAGGGTGTTGGAGAAGAGGATAAGGAAGAAGGGAAAGATTGATGAAATGCAGTTTGGATTTATGCCAGGAAGAGGAACGACAGATGCAATTTTTATTGTAAGGCAGTTGCAGGAGAAGTACATGGAGAAGAGGAAGAAGTTGTTTTTTGGGTTTGTTGATCTGGAGAAAGCATTTGATAGGGTTCCACGTGAAGTTATGACATGGGCATTGAGGAAGTTAGGAGTGGAGGAATGGTTGATCAGAGTAGTGATGGCCATGTACGAGAGAGCACGCACAGCTGTATGGACGAAGGATGGGAACAGTGGTGAGTTTGAGGTGAGGGTAGGAGTGCACCAGGGGTCGGTACCAAGTCCACTTCTATTTGTAGTTGTGATGGAGGTGCTGGCTCGGAGGGTAAAGGAGGGTTTACCGTGGGAGCTGCTGTATGCAGATGATCTGGTGTTGATTGCAGAGAGTATGGATGGACTGAAGGAGAAGATGAACAAGTGGAAGGAATGTATGGAGGCAAAAGGTTTGAAGGTGAATATCGGAAAGACGAAGGTGATGGCAAGTGGTAAAGCATGTGGTGAGGTGGAAAGGACTGGGAAGTGGCTGTGTGCTGTGTGCAGGAAGGGTGTCGGAGTGAACTCCATTCAGTGTACAAAGTGTGCTGAATGGGTTCATCGAAAATGTAGTGGGGTGAGAGGGTCATTAACCAGTGTGGCAGCTACATTCAAGTGTAAGGTGTGCATCGAGGGAGCAGCAGATGAAGGAATTGTTGAGTTGGATCTTGGAGATGGTGTGAAGCTGGAAGGGGTGAAAACATTTTGCTATCTCGGAGACATGCTGAATGGAGAAGGTGGATCAGACTCTTCGACGGTTGCTAGAGTGAGATGTGCATGGAAGAAGTTTCGGGAACTGAGTGGTGTGCTGACAAAGAGGGGAGTGTCGTTGAAGCTGAAGGGAAAGGTGTATGCTTCATGTGTGAGGAGTACGATGATTTATGGGAGTGAGGCATGGGTACTGAACATGGAGCAGCAACAAAGGCTGGAAAGGGTGGAAATGCGAATGGTTCGGTGGATGTGTGGAGTATCGTTGAGAGAGAGGACGACAAATGATGACTTGCGGAAGATGATGGGAATAGAGTCTGTGATGGAGGTTGTGAAGAGAAACAGGTTGAGATGGTTGGGTCATGTGTTGAGGAAGGATGAAAGTGACTGGGTGAGAGGAGTGTTGGAAATGAGTGTAGTCGGAAGTGGAGGACGGGGATGACCGAGAAAAACTTGGCTAAATGTGGTGGAAGAGGAAATGTGGGCAAGGGGATTAAGAAGGGGAGATGCAGAAAACAGGGTAAAGTGGAGAAGATTGTCATGGGGCCCGCAAGGCTAACCCCTGCTTTAGCGGGGAAAATGGACTTTAAACGCGCGTGTTTGTGTGTCTGCGTGTGTGTGTGTGTGTGTGTATGTTTGTGTGTGTGAATGTGTGTGTGTGTGTGTGTGTGTGTGTGTGTGTGTGTGTGTGTGTGTGTGTGTGTGTGTGTGTGTGTGTGTGTGTGTGTGTGTGTGTGTGTTCATGACAACGAAGCCCGTGCCATCTTACCAGGGTGAACAAATGTGTCGTAATCAAAGCACATTCATTACACAACATTGAACATAGATGTGGGGAAAATATACAGCAATACTTTGACTTTGCACTCACTCTGAAGTTTATAAAGGCTGCTGCTCTCTCGTTTCGCCAGCAGGTTTGAGTGCGCATCCTTTCGCGCATCCACACGGCGCTCCAACAAAGTGCGAAGCCAACTCGCATCAGTTGCCAGAGAAGCAGACACGTGGAGTGCCCTGCACACAGGAACACACATTGTACCGAGTTGAGCACAGTTGTAAACTCGGAGGGCGCTTTGTGGAGCGCATACCTCCGCCACGCAATGCCTGACAGAACATAACGAGCCCAATACATTTTTAAAATATTGTTGCGGATTCGCGCCCGCCGGCGTGCGAGCGGCCACGTAACTCGAATCGCGGCACGTCGCCCACCGGACGGACAATCCCGTCGTGACCCTCTCGGACTAACGCCGGGAACTAGTCACGGGTGGGCCTTTCGGCCTCACCACGATCGTGCCAATCGGCCCCCCGCGTGGGATAGGGTTGTTCGCCAAATTCGACCTACCTAAGTACCCACACGGAGGGTAGACCGGGCGATCGCACCTCGCCGCAGGTCGACTTCGGACACGGGCCACTTTAAGCGACCCGTTCCGTACTATCGGGATAACCGAGCGGTGTTATCGTCAACCTCGACGGTTCCGATTAATTATCGGGCGTATTTAGCCCACGACCAACCCTTTACGTGAAGCAAGATGGAGATTCAATTAAAGAAAAGACGAAACGAAACGGGAGAAACAGTTCAACATAAAGCACATTTATTCCGCGGCAAACGGAAAGCACACATATACAATTACCACAATTATGCACCAAAAGCAAATGTAACAGAAGAAGAAACACAACAATTATGCACCAAAAGCAAATGCAACAAAAGAAACACAATGCAGATCTACTACCGACTACCGAGCACACGGCAACACATACAGTTTTACTTCACAGACGGCGCCGACAACACATATACTCCAAAGCAAAAGAAAAAGGGGCCACCCTCACGACAAGGGGACAGACGGGCCTGGGGCCGAGACCGCGTCGAGCCTACCCGTCTGGTGATGAGCCGCAAAATGGCGGCGGCGCCCCGACTCCGCGGGCCTCGCTGGCACTGCCTGGAATGGGGTGGGAACGGGGCCCCCTTCTCACACTATCTCAGCGCGGGGGGAAACAGGGGGGGGGGTTGTTGATGCTCGGGGGAAAGAGGATATCTGGCTGGCTTGGGTCCCGCGACGAGCGACTCCACCGCGTTCCCGGCCTCCCCACTCCCCGACTCTGACACGAGCGCAGACCTCCACAAAGCTTCTTGGCTTCTCCAGACTCTCCGGACCCCGACAGACACTCTCTCGACTGATTTCGCCGCCGCCACAACTCTCCAACTCTTCTCTTCTTTTCAACTCTTTACTCTTCTCAACTCTTTTTCAACTCTTTTTAACTGAACTGGATTCGCTGCCGCCACAACTCTCCAACTCTCCCACTCTTTTTAACTCCTTCCAACTGCCCTGATTCGCTCCGCGCTCGGCGCTTTATAGTGCGACAGGAGAAATCATATGCAGATTTTTGGATCAGGAACGGCTCGGGGGCGGAGCCACGCTCCCCATTGGACAGAGGAAAAGTGGGCGTGAATCTGCATATCGCGATTATACTCCGACGCGCCTGGAGGCGGGGCCAAATCGCCCCACGCTCGCTGATAGGACGGAACAGAAGTGGGCGTGAATCATTCTTGATCCGATTTCTCGGAAAAGGCTGGTGTTTTTGCACCCGCTGCTCGGTGCGCGCCCTGTACAAGTCCAGGATCGGTGCCCACAAGCGGCGCGGGAATGGCGGTGATGCGATGGTTGCGAGAGCGAGATGTGACGGTAAAGGTCGTGGCTGTTGGCGTTGTTGTTGTTGTGAAGCGGCGTTGCGGTTGGTGGTTGTTGTGTGATGGCTGTTGAGACGTGGTTGGTGGTGGTTGTGGTGGTAGTAATGGCGGCTGGTCCAAAATAAAGATAGTAAAAGAAAAGCGGCTATCTAAAAGGGTCGCAGCCCGAATGAATAACATTTATTCCCTCTAAACAACGGGTTTGGGCTAACTACACATATACTTACAGAGATATCTCACCTACGGGACCTGAATGGTGGTTTGCGAATTTCGTCAACCACAACAATATCATTATATATACACACACAGTATATAGTTTCTGACGCCATCTCTCAATGGAGAAGAATCGCTTTTAAAATATAACAATTCTAAAATCTGGATCTTTACCCAAATCAAATCAATTCATCCTTGTGACACACCAAACCTGTCCACCAAGTTTTGTCCCAATCTGTCAAAAACTTTTTGAAATATCATGCTATATATCGGTTTTAGCACGATCACTCAAAGGTGAAGAATAACTTTTTTTTAAAAAATAAAAATTTGCGGATTCGGATTGGGCTTTGGATCTTCACCAAAATTTAATCAATTAGTCATTGTCACACACCCAACCTGTCCAGCAAATTTCATACAAATCCGTCCCCAACTTTTTGAGTTTTTGTGGTGAAAACATAACTTCTGTCCACCTTCGGTGGCAGAGGTAATAAAGGATTTTTAAAAGTAAAATAAATTAAGGTACAAATGATGGAAAGCATGGAGCTCCGACCAAAAACAAACAAACAAAAACCTCAGTCACATCCTGATCTACAAATGATAAATGGCTCCACCACATTCAAACCGATGATAAATGCTACCAATGGCACACCACACCAAAACCAACCGCTTGCGAGTGAAGAACAATTGATGAGCATTCATGAAATCACATTTACTTTTTCAAATTTTATCTTGACAGGACCTAGGCCCATGGAAGGACAAGTTTGAACCGACAATGTGATCATGGGGCAACGATTAGTTACAACCAGCAAGGGAATGAATGAACAGGAAAAATGACAGAGGAGAGGAGAGCAGAGCAGGAGACTGAAACAAACAAGGATAGGGGCTGGGTTCATGAGGATAACAAAAGATAGTGGGTCAAAATAGTGCCTGCTTGAAGTACTGGAAGGAAGGGTGGGAAAGAACAGCCTCTGGAAGGTGGTTCCATAGATGGGAGAAACGAGCAAGGAATAAAAGAGTTGAGGTGTGAAATCAGCCTGCATTTTTGGAAGTTTAACCAGAAGGTGGTGACTGGAAGAACGTTTGCATCCTGGATTTGCCTGAGAGGGTCGGAGGATTGAGAGGGCAACATTTGAGAATGGGGTGTTCGGGTTAGGGTTAGTAAAAGTAAGTCAATAAATAAGATGCATCACCGACAGACATCCTTGCGATGTGAAAGCAATCGATCTTGTGCTTCAGCTTCATCGCACGAGATTCCCATAGTGTTGAGAGCTTTAGATCCCACAGAATCCTGGAGAGATGGGCGGACGTGATGCTGGAGAGCAGTATTTCAGTGAGCTATGAACCTCATGGAATGAGAGTCATTCTGATTTTCCAAGGAAAGACCTGGATCGATGGAGGATGCCCAATCTGTGGCCGTCTGTTCTTTGCAGTCGGTCCGAGAAGAAGTTACGGCTAAAGGTGAGGCCGAGAAGTGCAAGAGACCGAGCCTCTTCCAGTGGTAACAATGGAAACAGACAGGTGGGTTATTTTGACGATCCTTCCAAAGCAACAGGGTGAAACAGGATGTCATGGAATCAGAAATCTCTTCAGGGATGATTGAAGCAAAAATCACCGCAAGTATCGATGGTCAAATGATCAACTGTACCAAGGTCCCAAACAGCCGACAAAATAACTTTGCAAATCTATCTATAATTCCAGCAATGCGTGTCTGTCTGTCTCTCTGTATGCAACCGCAGTTTCTCGATGACCGCCGATCCGATCGGATCGAAACTTGCCAGGAATATTGCCGGGGACCCGCAGATGTGCCTTTTCGAGGTTTAATATCAATCGGACGAGCGGTTCCCAAGTTACGGCCATTTATCTGCCGACCAATGACAAGACACGGTGCTATGACATCACAATTCATGTTTTTTTTTTGGTTTTTTTTTGCATAATTGACGGTTCGATCTGATTGAAACGTGCCAGGAATATTGCTGGGGACCGGCGGATGTGCCTTTTTGAGGTTTGATATTAATGTCTGTGTGTCTTAATATCTACATATTAATACTGAAGGGCCAATTTTGTGCTCCTCCTCGCGGTCGCGTCACGTTTTTCTCGGGACTGTGACCTGGACTGAAAGAAACTTCGTATCTGTAAGAGTGCATCGCACATAGTGGCAATCGTCAACTTTAAAATCTGAAGCAGAATAAACACTTTTCGTTTTACAATGCGACGTGTGACGTCACCACTGAGAGGCATCAGGACGTTATGACATCATCGGTCATTCGCTGATGTCATTATGTCTGCCGTCGACACACCGTTACCGCTGAGAGGTGCAATTCCACTCCTCGAAAATAGCGTCTGCAATGTAAAACCCTCTTCTGCACATGCTAACTACCTCAGAATGTGAATTTGACACAAAAAATGTAACAAGAAACATTGTATCTTCTATATATTAACACTGAAGGACCAATTTTGTGCTCCTCCTAGCGGTCGCGTCACGTTTTTCTCGGTACTGTGACCTGGAATGAAAGAAACTTCGTACCTGTAAGAGTGCATCACACATAGTGGCAAGAGTCAACTTTCAACTCTGAAGCAGAATAAACACTTTTCGTTGAGATGGGGGTGAGGAGTGAAGAGGCGGGGGCGGGGGATGAAGAGACGGGGGCAGGGAGGGAAGAGGCGGGGGGCAAGGTAAGCAAATTGAAAGCGGGAAACGGGGGGAAATGGGGAGGGGGTGAGTGGGCGGGGGCTGGGTGAATTAGGCGGGGTTGAGTGTGAGCGGGCAGACAGGGGGGCAGGGGCCCGGGGGCAAGTGGGGCGGGGAATCAAGAGATGGGGGTCGGGGAGTGAAGAGGCGGGGCCAGGGCAACTAAATCTTTGGGCGGGGGTAAGCAAATTGAAGGTGGGGAGGGAATGGGGCAGGGACGGGGAATGAGTAGGCAGGGGCAAGCACGCCCTGTCCAGTCCATGTCCCTCGAGTGTGGGTGAGCTGGTGAGGGTGGTTGAATGAACGGAATCCGTCTGGGATGGGGCTTCGGCTAGTTAATATTAATGTCCGTGTTTGATAGGGGGGGAGAGAGGGGGCGTCACAATTCAAGAGAGGGGGAGAGAGGAGGTGCGAGAGAGGGGGGCGAAAGGGGGAGAGAGGGGGCGAAAGGGGGGAGAGAGGGGACCTACGGGCCCGCACCAGTAAGTTGTAATGCACTGAAGAATCACGTTATTATGCAAGAAGCACAACTTACAACTGTGTCAATAATAGAAATTTTAAAAGTCTACTTATTACGTACACAAAATTAAGGTTTTTAGCCACCAGCACACTCCCCCCCCCAAGCCCACCCAATCAACCCTACCCAACTCCACCTATCCCACCCCACCAACCCCCCAATGATGAGGAAACCACCAACCACACTCAACATTCGTTCAAAACGGTGAATTTTCGAACGAATTCTTCCCACAAACACATCGCTGAGAGGTTCGTTCATCTCCGAGGTAAAAATACCGGTCCATTTAAACGGGATGTCCTTTACACCGGAAACCACCGTGTCTCGTCCACTCTCGACCTTCGTCGCATATTACAAGAGAAACTCGTCCACAAGACACCCGACGAGGAAAAAACACCTCGATCCAGTATTAAACACACACACAGGACAACAACACAAAAACCGACCATTCCCACGAACCTGTAACCGAGTCTCGGAGCCCAAAGAACCTTCCCACACAACATGACACCGCGTCATCGACTCACTTCGTTCACCTCCGTCAACTTACTACTCTTCTTCTTCTTCTTCTTCTTCTTCTTCTTCTTCTTCTTCTTCTTCTTCTTCTTATTCTTCTTCTTCTTCTTCTTTTCATTCAACCTCCCGTATTTTTCCTTTTGCATTCATTGATTGCCCGACGTTTTTAACTCTTCACTCACCTAATTCCACAGAATTTACAGGAATACACTTCGTGCCTCGTGTAGTTCGTTTTATTCCGACGAACGTCAAAAAAAAAAGAAATCTGAAGGTAAACCAGCTCGATGAAACTGAACACACGACGAATACACCGCCCAAAGTATAGAAGTACAAATATTATGAAACATAAACAGGGACATGCGTGAGGTAGGGGTGTTTGGAGAGTGGAGAGAGTTCGCTGAAGACAGAGTGCGTTGGAGTAGTACCGTGCTCAAGGCAGGGCGGAAGCGCGTTGCCATGAGATCCCACTCCGTATAAATGGCGGAGGAGAAGAAGAAGAAGAATAATAATAATAAGAAGAAGCACGACCCCCCAGCGTGAGGTCATCCGGCTCACCGGAAATACGTGTTCACAGGTCCTTTGGGACCAACCGTCACAATCAAATGGAGAACAAAATTCTCCATTCGAGTCATCAGGAGGAACCTGGATAGGATACAGCGGGTTTCAAATGCATACCCTCAAATGGAGGAGTAGCTGAAATTTTTACAGACAAGAAGATGGATAAAGAAAGTGAAATAAAGAGTAAAATAGATAAAAGAAAAAACAATAATTATAATGAACTCGTGCGTGGCCGTACGTACAAAAAAGAAAGAAAGAAGAATTGTCACGTTAATTATGACGTCATAGCACCGTGTCCTGTCATTGGTTTGGTAAATAAATGGCCATAACTTGGGAAGCACTTGTCCGATTAATATCAAACCTTGAAAAGGCACATCACCAGGTCCCCAGCAATATACCTGGCAAGTTTCAATTAGATCGGACCAGAGGTTGTCGAGAAACAGTGGTCACAGACACAGAGACACACACAGACACACACACACACACACACCTCACAGACACACACACACACACATACATATACACACACAGACACACACACACCTCACACACACAGACACACACCTCGCAGACACACACACACACACAGGCACACACAGACACACACACACACACACATACACACAGACACACAGACACACACACACACACCTCACAGACACACACACACCTCACAGACACACACACACAGACACACACTCACACACACAGATACACACAGACACACAGACACTCGAAGACACACACAGACACACACAGAAACACAAACACACACACACACACACACACAGACACACACCTCACAGACACACACACACAGACACACACACACACACAGACACACACACACACACACACACAGACACACACACACAGACACACACACAGACACACACACACACACACAGACACACAGCTCACAGACACACACACACATACACACATACACACACAGACACACACACCTCACAGACACACACACAGACACACACACACAGACACACACACACACAGACACACACACACACACATACACACAGACACACACCTCACAGACACACACACACACAGACACACACACACAGACACACACACACACACACACACACACACACACACACAGACAGTTTGATGTGGTCTGGTGCGGTAGTTGAGCAACGCACGAGCTGGACGAGATTGAAAGGAGCCTTCCTTGACGCGGCTTTGACCATTCTTGATGATCTGAACAGCACGTTTGGCTTGATCATTACTGGCAGGTTTGTAGGGAGCAGATATGTAGTGCTTGATGTCATTCATTTTACAAAAGATCTGAAACTCTGAACTTGTAAATGACGATACATTATCTGATACAATGGAGTTTGGAATACCATGTTGTGCGAACATGGTACGTAGAGCTTCAATTGTTACAGCAGAGGATGAGGATGGCACCACGAGAGCTTCAATCCATTTGGAATGGGCACCAACTACGATAAGGAAAAGCTTCCCTTGAAATGGACCAGCATGATTGATTTGTAGTCTGGACCATGGCTTTGATGGCCACGACCACATGGCCAATGGAGAATGTGTTGGAGTCTTGGCTTGGACTTGACAAGTGCAACAATGGCATGCACTAGACTCAATGTCACTGTCCAAACCAGGCCACCAAACATGGGCTCGGGCAATCGCCTACATGGTGACTATGCCTGGATGAGCATTGTGGAGTTCACTGATCATTTTCCCACGGAGTTGAGGCGGAATTATCACTCGGCTACCCCAAATCAGGCAGTCTGCATCAATAGAGAGCCCATCCTTCCAGATGAGGTATGGTTTCGCCCCTTCCGGTAGTGATGCCCAATCACCTGACAAAACACAGCGTTTAATTTGTGACGAATCTGGATTACTATTGGTAGCACAAGCAATCTGCTTCGCAGTTACGGGCACCTCATCGTGAATGAGGTTGGTCATGAGATGAATGATATCCCCAGATTGTAGAGGTCCTGGAATGGCTACGGGAAGCGGCAAGCGACTGAGTATGTCAGCACAGTACGTTTCCTTACCCGGGCGATAAACCAATGAATCGTCATAACCGGCAAGGATCAACGCCCAACGTTGTACACGACCTGATGATGTGGGCAGAATGGCTCTGGTCTCTCCCAGGAGACCTAACGAGGGTTCGTGATGCATACGCAACAGGCTGGAGATTACCAGTTCCATTTGTTTGTAACAACACACACCCAATGCCATATGTGGAGCTATCACAACTGAGAATAAGTTCCTTGGATGGCTCATAATGGCCAAGTAACGGTGAGGAGGACAGCATGGTTTTAGCGGCCTTGAACGCTCTTGTTTGGGCAGCTTCCCATCTCCAGACAACGCCTTTCTCGAGGAGAAGATGCAGAGGCTCGACAGGGTTGAGGCAGGAAATTACCAAAGTCGGTCAACATACCCAGGAATGCACGAAGTTCTGAAATGTTTTGTGGAATTGGTGCATTCGCAATTGCTTCAACTTTGCTCGGAGACAGAAAAATGCCTTGACAGGAGATTTGATGACTCAGGTAATTAAACTTCCCGTACCATAAAGGTACACTTCTCACACCTTCGGCGTAACCCAGCTTGTGACAGCCGATTGAGGACTTTGTTTAGGTTCTCGAGGTGTTCATGTTGTGACCTGCCAGTCACTAGTATGTCGTCCTGGAATACGACCGTCTTTGGTACAGTTTTCAATAATGTCTCCATCTTGCGTTGGAAGATTGGCGCAGCAGAGCGTATGCCAAATGGACATCTGTTGTATATGTATAGTCCTTGATGAGTGTTGATGCATGTATCAGGCTTGGAATGATCATCCAGTTCCATTTGAGCAAAAGCATTGGTCAAGTCAAGCTTAATGAATATCTGGTCACCCATGAGAGTGGTGAACAGATATTCTGCTTTGGGCAAAGGGTAACCATCCAGCTTTGAATAGCGGTTGATTGTTATTTTATAATCCCCACGAATGTGCACTGTTCCATCTGCTTTAACTATTGGAACGATAGGTGTTGCCCAGTCGGAGTACTCGACTGGTGAGATGATGCCCTCACTCTGCAGGCGGTCAAGCTCACATTCGATCATTGATTGCTTCATGTGGGGCACAGGTCTAGCCTTATGGAACAATGGCTGAGCATCTACAGAAACATGAATCCTCACTTTGAGCCCTGCAAAGGTGCCAACACCATCGCTGAGCAGGCCAGGGTACTTGTTGAGCATGGTATCGTATCCAGCATCAGAGATGGAGACTCTGTTTACGTCACTCCAGTTAAGTCTGATTATGTGAAACCAATCTCGGCCTAAGAGGGTCGGTCCTTCTCCACGCACTATCAGTCGTGGTCAGACATGAGTGCTGTTTCCATATCCTACAGTTACGTTAGCTGAGCCAATTACAGGACCACCACCTCCTTGGTGTATGTTCTCAAGTCAGTAGATACAGGCCGGAGTGCAGGAGCCTTATTGAGGGGAGATGGAGGTGAACTTTCTCTCACTCGTCATTGATCTGGAAGCGCCGGTATCAATTTCCATCCTCACTGGGATCTTATTGATTGTTTCATTAACTATAATTGGAGCATCGGAGCTCTTTATTCCAACAGGGAAAACCTCGTAAAGTTCATCACTTGATTCTCGGCTGCAGGCTGTGCTCTGTGAGCTATCGTCCGCTGCATCAGGGTCACCTCAATGTGATAAGCAGGAGACAAGTTCTTCAACTTGGATGGAGAATAATGACACTTCAAGTGTCCTCGATTACTACAGTTGTCACAGCTATAATCCCTGTACCGACATTGGAAAACTTGATGATTACCACCACAACGCCAACGACTTACCCCAACCTTCCGGGTAGATTCAGAAATGTCAGGAGGTGGAGGTGAATTTAGTGGCTTGTGAAAACACTTTTGCGTGTAGCCAACGGTTACCTTATTTACCGATGGGTCATGCTGGATAACTTTTGACTTGTTTGAGATCACACGCAGGCAGTTTGCATTCACGCAGGGGCTCTTTCCATGACTTTAGCCAAATTGGGGTCAGATTCTGTAAGGAGTTTCTGCAGAGTTGAGTCGTCATTAATGCCGATTATAAATAAATCACGTGACGTCTATTCGAGTTTATCTGTGAACTCACAATGTTCGGCGAGTCGGCGTAAATCAGCCACGGACTCGGATGCTGACTGACCATCTTGATGATGGTGGGTATAAAAATCACATATCGAGACGATCTTACCCGGTTTAGGGTGATGTCTTTTCACGAGATTGACGAGGTCTTCATACGACTTGTCAGAAGGTTTGGCTGGGACAAGAAGATCTTTAATGAGGCTGGACGTTGGGACGCCGCATATGGTCAGTAATACAGCTCGCCGCTTCTCAACATCCTCATCGGTGTCCATTTTGATTGCCACGAATTACTGCTTCAGACGATCGGTGTCGTCTTCCCAATCACCCCCACTGCGTATTCTTGTACTGCCTCTCTCTGGTTGAGGGAATCAGCCTGTTTTCAACGTCTCCCTGACCTCACATCTCTCTGATTGTGGGAATCAGCCTGTTTTCAACGTCTCTCTGACCTCACATCTCGCTGGTTGAGGGAATCAGCCTGTTTTCAACGTCTCCCTGACCTCACATCTCGCTGGTGTGGGAATCAGCCTGTTTTCAACGTCTCCCTGACCTCACATCTCGCTGGTTGAGGGAATCAGCCTGTTTTCAACGTCTCCCTGACCTCACATCTCGCTGGTTGTGGGAATCAGCCTGTTTTCAACGTCTCTCTGACCTCACATCTCGCTGGTTGTGGGAATCAGCCTGTTTTCAACGTCTCCCTGACCTCACATCTCGCTGGTTGTGGGAATCAGCCTGTTTTCAACGTCTCCCTGACCTCACACCTCTCTGGTTGTGGGAATCAGCCTGTTTTCAACGTCTCCCTGACCTCACATCTCTCTGGTTGAGGGAATCAGCCTGTTTTCAACGTCTCCCTGACCTCACATCTCTCTGATTGAGGGAATCAGCCTGTTTTCAACGTCTCCCTGACCTCACATCTCTCTGGTTGTGGGAATCAGCCTGTTTTCAACGTCTCCCTGACCTCACATCTCTCTGGTTGTGGGAATCAGCCTGTTTTCAACGTCTCCCTGACCTCACATCTCTCTGGTTGTGGGAATCAGCCTGTTTTCAACGTCTCTCTGACCTCACATCTCTCTGGTTGTGGGAATCAGCCTGTTTTCAACGTCTCTCTGACCTCACATCTCTCTGGTTGAGGGAATCAGCCTGTTTTCAACGTCTCCCTGACCTCACATCTCGCTGGTTGTGGGAATCAGCCTGTTTTCAACGTCTCTCTGACCTCACATCTCTCTGGTTGTGGGAATCAGCCTGTTTTCAACATCTCCCTGACCTCACATCTCTCTGGTTGTGGGAATCAGCCTGTTTTCAACGTCTCTCTGACCTCACATCTCTCTGGTTGAGGGAATCAGCCTGTTTTCAATGTCTCCCTGACCTCACATCTCGCTGGTTGTGGGAATCAGCCTGTTTTCAACGTCTCCCTGACCTCACATCTCTCTGGTTGTGGGAATCACCTGTTTTCAACGTCTCTCTGACCTCACATCTCTCTGGTTGAGGGAATCAGCCTGTTTTCAACATCTCCCTGACCTCACATCTCGCTGGTTGTGGGAATCAGCCTGTTTTCAACGTCTCTCTGACCTCACATCTCGCTGGTTGTGGGAATCAGCCTGTTTTCAATGTCTCCCTGACCTCACATCTCTCTGGTTGAGGGAGTCAGCCTGTTTTCAATGTCTCTCTGACCTGACATCTCTCTGGTTGAGGGAATCAACCTGTTTTCAACATCTCCCTGACCTCACATCTCGCTGGTTGAGGGAATCAGCCTGTTTTCAACGTCTCTCTGACCTCACACCTCTCTGGTTGTGGGAATCAGCCTGTTTTCAACGTCTCCCTGACCTCACATCTCTCTGGTTGTGGGAATCAGCCTGTTTTCAACGTCTCCCTGACCTCACACCTCTCTGGTTGAGGGAATCAGCCTGTTTTCAATGTCTCTCTGACCTGACATCTCTCTGGTTGAGGGAATCAACCTGTTTTCAACGTCTCCCTGACCTCACATCTCGCTGGTTGAGGGAATCAGCCTGTTTTCAACGTCTCTCTGACCTCACATCTCTCTGGTTGTGGGAATCAGCCTGTTTTCAACGTCTCCCTGACCTCACACCTCTCTGGTTGTGGGAATCAGCCTGTTTTCAACGTCTCCCTGACCTCACATCTCGCTGGTTGAGGGAATCAGCCTGTTTTCAACGTCTCCCTGAACTCACACCTCTCTGGTTGTGGGAATCAGCCTGTTTTCAACGTCTCCCTGACCTCACATCTCGCTGGTTGAGGGAATCAGCCTGTTTTCAACGTCTCTCTGACCTCACACCTCTCTGGTTGTGGGAATCAGCCTGTTTTCAACGTCTCTCTGACCTCACATCTCGCTGGTTGAGGGAATCAGCCTGTTTTCAACGTCTCTCTGACCTCACACCCCTCTGGTTGTGGGAATCAGCCTGTTTTCAACGTCTCTCTGACCTCACATCTCGCTGGTTGAGGGAATCAGCCTGTTTTCAACGTCTCCCTGACCTCACATCTCTCTGGTTGTGGGAATCAGCCTGTTTTCAACGTCTCCCTGACCTCACATCTCTCTGGTTGTGGGAATCAGCCTGTTTTCAACGTCTCCCTGACCTCACATCTCTCTGGTTGTGGGAATCAGCCTGTTTTCAACGTCTCCCTGACCTCACATCTCTCTGGTTGTGGGAATCAGCCTGTTTTCAACGTCTCTCTGACCTCACATCTCTCTGGTTGAGGGAATCAGCCTGTTTTCAACATCTCCCTGACCTCACATCTCGCTGGTTGTGGGAATCAGCCTGTTTTCAACGTCTCTCTGACCTCACATCTCTCTGGTTGTGGGAATCAGCCTGTTTTCAACATCTCCCTGACCTCACATCTCTCTGGTTGTGGGAATCAGCCTGTTTTCAACGTCTCTCTGACCTCACATCTCTCTGGTTGAGGGAATCAGCCTGTTTTCAACGTCTCCCTGACCTCACATCTCGCTGGTTGTGGGAATCAGCCTGTTTTCAACGTCTCCCTGACCTCACATCTCTCTGGTTGTGGGAATCAGCCTGTTTTCAACGTCTCTCTGACCTCACATCTCTCTGGTTGAGGGAATCAGCCTGTTTTCAACATCTCCCTGACCTCACATCTCGCTGGTTGTGGGAATCAGCCTGTTTTCAACGTCTCCCTGACCTCACATCTCTCTGGTTGAGGGAGTCAGCCTGTTTTCAATGTCTCTCTGACCTGACATCTCTCTGGTTGAGGGAATCAACCTGTTTTCAACATCTCCCTGACCTCACATCTCGCTGGTTGAGGGAATCAGCCTGTTTTCAACGTCTCTCTGACCTCACACCTCTCTGGTTGAGGGAATCAGCCTGTTTTCAACGTCTCCCTGACCTCACATCTCTCTGGTTGTGGGAATCAGCCTGTTTTCAACGTCTCCCTGACCTCACACCTCTCTGGTTGAGGGAATCAGCCTGTTTTCAATGTCTCTCTGACCTGACATCTCTCTGGTTGAGGGAATCAACCTGTTTTCAACGTCTCCCTGACCTCACATCTCGCTGGTTGAGGGAATCAGCCTGTTTTCAACGTCTCTCTGACCTCACATCTCTCTGGTTGTGGGAATCAGCCTGTTTTCAACGTCTCCCTGACCTCACACCTCTCTGGTTGTGGGAATCAGCCTGTTTTCAACGTCTCCCTGACCTCACATCTCGCTGGTTGAGGGAATCAGCCTGTTTTCAACGTCTCCCTGAACTCACACCTCTCTGGTTGTGGGAATCAGCCTGTTTTCAACGTCTCCCTGACCTCACATCTCGCTGGTTGAGGGAATCAGCCTGTTTTCAACGTCTCTCTGACCTCACACCTCTCTGGTTGTGGGAATCAGCCTGTTTTCAACGTCTCTCTGACCTCACATCTCGCTGGTTGAGGGAATCAGCCTGTTTTCAACGTCTCTCTGACCTCACACCCCTCTGGTTGTGGGAATCAGCCCGTTTTCAACGTCTCTCTGACCTCACATCTCGCTGGTTGAGGGAATCAGCCTGTTTTCAACGTCTCCCTGACCTCACATCTCTCTGGTTGTGGGAATCAGCCTGTTTTCAACGTCTCCCTGACCTCACATCTCTCTGGTTGTGGGAATCAGCCTGTTTTCAACGTCTCCCTGACCTCACATCTCTCTGGTTGTGGGAATCAGCCTGTTTTCAACGTCTCCCTGACCTCACATCTCTCTGGTTGTGGGAATCAGCCTGTTTTCAACGTCTCTCTGACCTCACTTCTCTCTGGTTGGGGGAATCAGCCTGTTTTCAACATCTCCCTGACCTCACATCTCGCTGGTTGTGGGAATCAGCCTGTTTTCAACATCTCCCTCACCTCACTTCTCTCTGGTAGTGGGAATCAGCCTGTTTTCAACATCTCCCTGACCTCACATCTCTCTGGTAGTGGGAATCAGCCTGTTTTCAACATCTCCCTGACCTCACATCTCTCTGGTAGTGGGAATCAGCCTGTTTTCAACGTCTCCCTGACCTCACATCTCTCTGGTAGTGGGAATCAGCCTGTTTTCAACATCTCCCTGACCTCATGTCTCTCTGGTTGAGGGAATCAGCCTGTTTTCAACGTCTCCCTGACCTCACATCTCGCTGGTTGAGGGAATCAGCCTGTTTTCAACATCTCCCTGACCTCATGTCTCTCTGGTTGAGGGAATCAGCCTGTTTTCAACGTCTCCCTGACCTCACATCTCGCTGGTTGAGGGAATCAGCCTGTTTTCAACGTCTCCCTGACCTCACATCTCTCTGGTTGGGGGAATCAGCCTGTTTTCAACATCTCCCTGACCTCACATCTCTCTGGTTGTGGGAATCAGCCTGTTTTCAACGTCTCCCTGACCTCACATCTCGCTGGTCTCAACGCTGAACCGCTCACTTCATGCAGACATCACGCCGAGCAGGGTTCTCCCTCCTCCCCTCATCTATAATTGTGTGTGAATGGGATAATGTACGTTTGATAAGTCGTGTCGACAATACGAAAATTACTAATCGTTCTGTATAAATGTTATTTTTGCCTTTCTTCCTCTTCGTTTCATTCTTCCTTTTCGTTTGGGTACGGCTGCGCAATAAATCGGGTTATTTTCATCATCTTCGAGTGGTTTTCGGTTTCATTCATTTGGGCTCCACATCCCCAGCACGTCGTCAGTTAACACGCTGTGGTTAACTCGCGGTTAAACACATTGTTTTAGGGTTTTACCGATCGCGGTGCATGTTTCCCCCGGGACCCGCTTGGCCCAAAATCCACACCATGGGGAATCACATCGCAGGCTGTAGAACCTCGTCACAGATACTGTGCAAGGTCTCCATCGACATTCTGCCACGAATATGGTGATTGTCTGGGTGGTAAGTTTTGTCCTTGTGTCCACCCCCCCTACCTCCAGTCCACCACAACGGTATACAAAAATTTTGGATCTGTATTGTCACCAAAATCGAATTGATTCATCCTTTTCACATACCTAACCGAGCTGTAGACACTGGTGGAGTGACTGCTCTGCCCGGCTCACGCAGATCTACAGAAGGTGCAGCGTCACAGGCTGGAGGCTTCAAGTCTGACAAATGGCTTGAGCCATCAAGGACCTCACTGGTAGTGCAATCAGTATCAATGAAAGACCGATCGAGGGTAGCGCCGTCATGGCCGCACTGGCGCTCTTAGGTAAATGTTCATGGTTACGGCGATAAGTGTCGCACGTTTCTCAGGATCGAACAATGCACTGACGTGGCTCGGAGTGCTGCTTCACAATCACAGCTGGTATCCACTGTTTGGAAAACAGTGGAAGCTTCATTCTAACTTCATCATCTGGATGGAACGGTGGAAGATATTTGAGCATGTGCTGATCATGGTGGAACTTCTGTTTTGCCTTTTTCCAAGTTCAAGTGCCTTTTCACAGCATCACGGTCGTAAGCCGTTGGCACCAGAAGACCACAGGCAATGGGAAGGATATTCGTCGGATGTCTTCCCATCGGTAATTGAACCAATGATAGGTGAATTCCTTCCAGTGGCGTCGTGAGATAATCCAGCAAAGCCATGTGCTTGTCTGTAGATTTTCGGCAGAGTCGTTTTACCATTTGTACAGCCCTCTCAACTTCTCCATTTGAACAGGGACATCTGGGACTGGACGTTCGAAGAATGACTCCGTGATCTTTGCAGAATTTTCCCACAAGTTGTGATTAGTACATCGTCCCATTATCACTCTGTGGAGTCTTCGGTAGACCATGTCGACTGAACTGTGCTTTCAGTCGCTCAAAAGTTGTACTGCGGCGTAAATCTTTCACTTCATCCACCTCAATGAAATTGGAGTAATAGTCAACCGTTATCAGGTATGTCTTTGCATTAAACTGGAAAAGTTCTGTCCCAATTTCATTCCAAGATAGATTCTGTGTAGGAATCGGTTTCAGGGACTCAGCAGGCAGGTTTTTTTGTTTTTTTTTTAAATGGACAATCCCACTCCTGACACCATGCAACATAAGCAGGACTCCAGTGTTAAGCCATCCGGATCACCGGAAGTGTGTGTTCATAGGTCCCTTGGAACAACAATCACAACAACTAACAATAACAACACGGTAATTGCTTATGAATTGCAGGCATGTCAAACATGCATTACATGTTACATACGCAAGTATGATCGAGCTGAATTATGTGGTATTTTACCGATAATACAAGTAACAAGAGACGAGGTCGGAGGCACAAGCTTGTACTTTAAGAAGGCATTTGATAAGGTACCACATCGGAGGTTGTTAGCCAAAGTGAGGGCTTGTGGAGTGGCCTGTCATGGAGCTAATTGGATTACAAACTGGCTTAGTAACAGGAAGCAAAGAGTGGCTGTGAGTGGGAGGATGTCTTGCTGGGAAGATGTAGGTAGCAGGGTACCTCAGGGATCAGTTACTCGGACCATTACTATTCATTATTTACATCAATGACTTGGATAGTGGGATGAAGAATAGGCTTTCCAAATTTGCAGATGACACAAAGCTTGGAGGTAAGGTGGATCGCGGTGGGGGCGGCGATCAGATTCAGGAAAGTATTGATACTTGCATGGATTGGACAGAAGATTGGCAGATGGGATTTAACCTGAGCAAGTGTAAGGTGTTGGGGATGGGAAAGCACAATGAAAATCGAGATTACAGGATGCAAGGGGTAATTTTGGAGCGTCTCACACAGAAGAAGGATCTGGGGGTGGTAATAGATACGGGAGGTAAGCAGGTAGCACAGTCACAGGCAGTGTAGAGAAAGCAAATCGGGTTTTATGTTGTATTCGGAGGGGGATCATTTATAAATCAAAAGAGGTGGTGTTAACATTGTACAGGAATTTAGTGAGGGCCACATCTAGAATATTGTGAGCAGTTTTGGTCACCACAACTACATCGATGCCAGAGAGAGGGTTCAGCGCAGCACTACTAGATTGATTCCGGGCTGAGTTAGACTCAGCTATGAGGAGCAGCCGAAGGAGACAGGGCTTTATACACTAGAAAGGAGGCGGTTACGAGGAAATATGATAGAGATGTTTTAGATAATGAAAGGTACAGATAAAATAAGTGCAGATGAATTATTCAACAGAATTATAAACAGTTGTGGAGGAATGAGCAGTGGTCATAGCCTGAGAGTAAAGAAGAGGAGAGTTAAGATGGAAGTGATGCTTCCAAGAGTAGTTAGTGCATGAAATGGTCTCCCCGTAAAGGTAGTGGCAGCAGAAAAAGTAGATATGTTTCAATTGAAACAAGTAAAAGAGCA
Organism: Eptatretus burgeri; assembly: GCF_056783735.1. Lineage (NCBI taxonomy): Eukaryota > Metazoa > Chordata > Myxini > Myxiniformes > Myxinidae > Eptatretus > Eptatretus burgeri. The sequence goes on along the minus strand of NC_140976.1, from coordinate 39,671,045 downwards.
ATCAGGCATTGCAGACCCTCACCAGGACTTGTTTTGTGTGGTGTTTGTGGAGTTTTGTGTGGTGTGTTTTTTTGCACTGGTGTGCTACATAATTAACTGGAAGGGCACTTGGTAGAGCGCATCCCTCCGCCACGTAATGCCTGATCCACAAGCACATATTGGGCCCAATACATTTTTGAAATGCAGTACTATGTCGTTTTTGGCCCTACCTCTCAATGGTGAAGAATCACTGAGAAATTCCAGTATCTGGATCTTCACCAAAATCTAATCAGTTCGTCCTTGTCATATACCGAACCTGTCCACAAAATTTCATCCAGATCTGTCCATGATCTTTTGAGGTATCCTGCACATAAACAGACAGAGAGGGGTGAAAACATAACCTCCTTCACCTTCGGTGGCGTTGGTAACAAGAGACATAATTAGAACTGCCACTTTGTAACTGCTGGCAGTGATGACCAGGTAGCAAGACGTCCTACTTTGATGCAATCCTGCTTTGATTGGACACCTGACCCTGACCCATGACGTTTTAAACTCCACCACCGAAGGTGAAGGAGGTTATGTTTTCACCCCTTTCTGTCTGTGTGCAGGATATCTCAAAAAGTTGTGGATGGATCCGGATGAAATTTTGTGGACAGGTTCGGTGTATGACAAGGACGAACTGATTGGATTTTGGTGAAGATCTGACTTCTATAATTTAAGTTATTCTTCACCATTGAGAGATTGGGCCAAAAATGGTATATAGCACGGTATCTCAAAAAGTTGTGCATGGATCCAGATGAAATTTTGTGGACAGGTAGGGTGTGTGACAAGGACAAACCGATTATATTTTGGTCAAGATCTGACTGCTATAGTTTTTAAAGTGATTAGTCACCTTTGAGAGATTCGGCTGCACTAATATATTTAACACGATATTTCAAAAAGTTGTGGATGGATTTGGATGAAATTTGGTGGACAGGTCGGGTGTGTGGCAAAGACAAATGGATTACATTTTAGTGAAGATCCAAATCCGGATCTGGATATGAGAATAAAAAAAAAAATTAAAAGTGATTCTTCACCATTGAGAGATAGGGCCAACAACGATATGGTTTTGTATAGCATGATATTTCAAAAATGTAATGGGCCCGATATGTTTTTGTGGATCAGGCATTACGTGGTGGCGGTATGCGCTCTACCGCATGCCTTTCTAGTTTACCATTTGATTGAATTTAGAATGGGATGAAAATAAATTCAATTCAAATCAAATGGAAGACCAAATGGGTACAGTCCTGCATTGGAGTTATTAAAAGGAACCCAAACAAGCAAAAAGCAAAGATGAAGTCATCTGGAGGAACCTGGATAAGATTCACATTTCAACTGCTGCTCCTCTACCCTCAAACCCATTGAGGCACAGCCAAGTGAGCCTTTAAATAAAAAAAACCCCCAAAAATCAAAAATAACCCAGATCAAAAAAACAAATAATTCTGGCTGCCAGACCATGTGGCCCATCAAGTTGAAATTTAAAACATTTATTCACCTTCACTACGAGATCATAATTGTGAAGTTTCACATAAATTGCTTAAGTGGTTCCAGAAAAAAACACAATTTCATATTTTTCTTAATTCAATATGGTTACCAAACCATGTGACCTATCTATTATTCCTTGACAAAGTTGTACACCCATGCGTTGGGGAACATTTGTGTGAAGTTTCTCCTGGATCTGTGCAGCTGTTCTGGAGAAGATTTTTTAATAGATTTGATGGTAAATCCAACATGGCTGCCAAACCACATGACCTACGACACATGTGTGGACCTTTTGTTCCTCACAGATAGTAGTACAGTAGATAAAGTTAACATTTCACCAGAATCGTTCAAAATGTGAAAAAAGTGTGTAAACTGGTACACATGACTACTTTTAGATGCTCTTTCATACAAGAGCAGGACACACACGATCAGACAACAATTACGGCCGCCATCTTGAATTTCAAAATGGCCGCCACCGAAAACTATTTTTACGATATCTTGGTCACTAAGAGGCCTAAGCACTTGAATAAAGAGTCTAATAAAATGTTTTCACACACAAGGAATCCAATAAACACACTTATAATGCTCCATTTTCAGTCTTTCTGTTTCAAAATCAAAATGAGACCCTTTCATGAACAACTAAATACTTAAAAGTGTTTGCTCGATGTTTGATATCCAAATGCTATGAGCGTGCAGAAATGGCTTTATCCAATTTAATTTTCAATATAATGTTTTGAAAGGTGTTATAATTCTAAGAGTCTGTCTGTCATTTGCTCTGAAACTACGGTCCGCGGTTGGTCCAGCTGTAAGTCGATCCATGCGTTCCAGAGAACGTCCCTGTGTGTGGGTCAATCACTCTCACTCTTTGCATGCATGAATATGATCTGTATTGCAATTGATGCACTAAAAAATCAGTTGCTGTCTGAAAATAATGAGATGTATGCATGTATAGATGTGTATAAGCAGAAATATATTGTTGCGGATTCGCGCCCGCCGGCGTGCGAACGGCCACGTAACTCGAATCGTGGCACGTCGCCCACCGGACGGACAATCCAGTCATGAGCCTCTCGGACTAACGCCGGGAACCAGTCACGGGTGGACCTTTCGGTCTCACCACAATCGTGCCAATCGGCCCCCGCGTGGGATAGGGTTGCTCGCCAAATTCGACCTACCTAAGTACCCACACGGAGGGTAGACCGGGCGATCGCACCTCGCCGCAGGTCGACTTCGGACAAGGGCCACTTTAAGCGACCCGTTCCGTACTATCGGGATAACCGAGCGGTGTTATTCGTCGGCCTCGACGGTTCGATTAATTATCGGGCTTTTTAGCCCACGACCAACCCTTTATGTGAAGCAAGATGGAGATTCAATGAAAGAAAAGACGAAGCGAAGCGGGAAAACAGTTCAACATGAAGCACATTTATTTCGTGATGAACGGAAAGCACACATATACAATTCCACCAAAAGCACATGTAAAAGAAGAAGACAATGCAATATTACACAAAAAGCAAATGCAACAATGCAGATCTAACCGACTACCGGGCACACGGCAACACTTATACAATTTTACTTCACAGACGGCGCCGACAACACATATTCCCAAAGCAAAAGAAAAAGAACCACCCTCAAGGATGAGGCGGGCCTGGGGCCGAGACCGGGTCGGGCCTACCCGTCTGATGATGAGACGCGAAGTGGCGGTGGTGCCTCAACTCCGCGGGCCTCGCGGACAGTGTCTGGTAGGGGGTGGGAAAGGGGCCCCCTTTGTCGCACTATCTCAGCGCAGGGGGGAAACAGGAGGGGGTTGCTGATGCTCGGGGGAAGGAGGATATCACCCTGTCTCGGGTCCCGCGGCGAGCGTCTCCTCCTCGATCTCGGTCGCGTTGCTGGCCTCTCCCTCTGCAGCTCCCGGCACCGACGCGAGCACCCCCTCGTCTGCCTTCGCCGCCGTCACCTCTCCACAGCTCCGTCTACTCGCCCTCTCCGTCTCCTCTCTTGGCTCGTCCCAACTCTTCACTCTTGACTTCTCCCACTTCTTTCCAGCTCCACCGACAACTCTCTTGAACTCCGCACAACTCAACTTTACTGACGAACGCAGCCGTTTATATAAGCCCCGTGGCTTCGCTCTTTCACCCTTGACCCTTTGCCTCCGACCCTTCACCTCTCTAACTGGCTCCCCATTGGACCGAGGAAAAGTGGGCGTGAATGCTTTTTGATCCATGAATTTGCATATAGCGTCCTCACTCCAACGCCCTGGAGGCGGGGCCAATTCGCCCCAGCTCGCCGATTGGACGGAACAAAAGTGGGCGTGAGTCGTTTTTGATCCGTTTTCTGCGGAAAGTCCGTGATGTTTTTGAATACGCTGCTCGGTGCGCGCCCTGCACGAGTCCAGTATCGGTGCCCACGAGTGGCGCGAGATGGTGTGGATGCGATGGTGGCGAGTTGTGACGGTAAAGGTCGTGGCGGTTGTGGTGAAGCGGCGTTGTGGTTGGTGGTTGTTGTTGTGAAGCGGCGTTGTGGTTGGTGGTTGTTGTTGTGAAGCGGCATTGTGGTTGGTGGTTGTTGTTGTGAAGCGGCGTTGTGGTTGGTGGTTGTTGTGTGATGGCTGTTGAGACGTGCTTGGTGGTGGTAATAATGGCGGCTGGTCCAAAATAAAGATAGTAAAAGAAAAACGGCGATCCTGAAGAGTCGCAGCCCGCATGAATGACATTTATTCCCTCTAGACAACGGGTTTGGGCCTAACTACACATATACTTACAGAGATATCTCACCTAAGGGACCTGAATGGTGGTTTGCGAATTTGGTCAACCACAACACTACCCCCTCCCCTTTTTACAGACTCGTCCCGAGTCGTCAAATTTTCGTGTGCCATCATGTGTAGTTTTCCCCTAGTACATTTTACCTACGGATCCCTGAGTGCGACATTCATGGTATTCGTGTCCCCAAAATAAATAACCTAAGGGCTGAGTAACTACCTAAACAAACTCACTCACACGGACGACTTAAATAAAATTGCCGGCGCTAAGACATACATGCCGGGGGCGCACTCATATTTACAGTACATCTTAACCTTAACTTACAAATTTTACACTAAACCATGGCCCAGGATCAATGAACTCTGCAAAAAGAAAGCAGTTAGCAGGGAGCCAGGCTGCCCGCATGCAGTCTCTGGCTCAAACAATGCAGGTGACAGGGAACGTGGCCGGCTGCTCACACGCAGTCCAAGGCCTTCCCTTTTGAACTGAACGCAGTGAACCACAACGGTGCATGGGCCGCACAAACGTAGTCTCCGTGCCAGCTCAAGTGGCACACGCAATGAACACAACGAATGGATGGATGAATGGTTTGAACTGAACGCAGTGAACCACAACGGTGCATGGGCTGCACAACGCAGTCTCCGTGCCAGCTCAAGTGGCACACGCAATGAACACAACGAATGGATGGATGAATGGTTTGAACTGAACGCAGTGAACCACAACGGTGCATGGGCTGCACAACGCAGTCTCCGTGCCAGCTCAAGTGGCACACGCAATGAACACAACGAATGGATGGATGAACACAAACACGGTGCACGGGCCGCCACTGCAGGCCCGTGTTGTAGCTGCCAACAGGGCAGTTCTCGCAGCTTGCAAACTGTTGCTTTTACGAGGATCCCGGCGCGCATGGAAATGAACAGGGGGGGGGGGCAAAGCAAAATTGAACGGGGCTGGTGAACGTGGGCAGTGGGCATGGCATGGCAAAGGCAGCAGGCAAACACAGCCCGCAGAAGAAGGCCGCTGCAGGCAAACACAGCCGGCAGATGAACTGGCCGGCACAGGCCTTGAAGAAAAACAGCCAGCCGGCAGATGAAGTGGGCCGGCACAGGCCTTACAGCAACACAGCCAGCAGATGAAGCTGGCCAGCTTTTGCCGTTCGGTGGAGGTTGGTGGAGGGAGTGCGGTGGTGCTGGCCACTTGGAAGGCGGGCTCAGACCTACCTACCTGTCTCCCTCCCACCTATCGCCTTTGCCTGTCAATGTACATACCCACTCCCTTAATTTGTCAAACCCCAATTTAGCCCCAACTTTTCTTTTTTTTTTTACTTCCCCACTATAAATCGTCCCCTAACCCCCTTTATCGTCTTTGTTCGGCTAACCTATCCTGTCACCTAGCCTACTCCCAACCCCTACGTTCCCTTCCCGGAGGGGAATAAGGGAGAGCTAGCGTCCTGTGTCGAGGCCCAACTCAAGCCTCAGAATGGCCTCCCCAGAGTTCGGCGATCTATAACCAAAGTGGGTCCAGCGGCCCACAACGAGAGCGAGGGGATGGATGGTGCGGAGGGGTACATCTCCTAATCTACCCTAACCATTTAACTGTTAAACTACCCCGGGGCTTTCAACAAGCGCCTCTCGCTTAAACTATTGGTTCTAACAACCCAGATTCCCGTCGCCTGTGTTGGTGTCCTCACAATTTCGGGCCTCGCCCCCCAATTTTCTCTCCGTGCCCTCACACGGTCTCCTGGCTGGGACACGTGGCTCCCTTTGGCAGGCACGACCCTCTGCCGAATCTCCCGCTATGGCACCCCCGGGCACTACACTGCCTCCGAGCCTACCAGCTCCCTAACACCGGGGAGTGCCCCCCATGGCACCTCCCCTGAAACGCACACGTGGCAGGCTGGCTTCCCAGGCCCCTTTCCGAGGGTCACCCGTGCCCACAACACTGCCCACACGGCTAATGGCGCCCCGGGCCCCCGCACCAAGCAGGCGCACCCGTGCCCACTACGCTATCCCGGCCCCCCATGGGCCCTTGGCCTACCACGGCCGACTAGCCTGGTGCCCGGGGTACCCACTCAGCGATACTCACCTTTCGCCACCACGCTCCCAGCCCGTCAACAGGGCTCCTGCACCCCTCCAAACGGGTTTCGAGCCTACACACCCACCAACAACAAAACGACCTCCATTTTGTAAATTTGACTAACCCCCTAACTCACTCTACACTGACCCCGGGGTCCCTTGGGCGGGAGTCACTCCTCCCCCCAATCACTCATCGCACCATGCATTCCCCATTCGCTCCACTCACACAGACCCGCTGGCCTCACTCACTCACCAAGCACATGCTTCCACTTCACTCACCAACTCTTCAACACACACACCGCTGAACTCTGCCATCCTTCTAACTACATCCCCTAACTAACTCGTGCTCCCACGTCGTCCCTTAAACTACAGCACGTTCCATTTAACACTACGTAGCTAAGCTATGTCCCCTCTACACATTCACAAGTCTGTCACTGTCTCCTAACTCAAAAAAAAATCATTTTATTTCCCAACCTAAATCTGGCTACAATCCCTCTAACTAATCCATTCCACGGACTCCATGAGGACTTACCCCTGCCCCATGAAGTCGGTCTAACTAAGCTAACCCTTCCCCCTAACTAGTTTCCATCGTGTGCCCTAGTCAAGGGGGTCTTCCACCCCTTGCCCAGGAATCCTGTGCACCCGAAAGTGAGGCTTGCTTTTTTTTTTTTTCCTTTTTTTTTCATGCGCAGCACCAGCGCGGCAACCCACAGCTCGCGCACTTTGCACCTGCCCGTGACGTCATGCAGCTGCACGTCTACCTCGTCCCTCCTTGGACGGTACCATCCGGCAGGGATACCCCTCCTGCCGGATTCCAACCCCACGTGCAGCCATGACGTCACCGTGCGCATAAAAAAAAAAAACACAAGCCCCACGTCTCGAGGGGTTCCCCACGCGAACACATGTGCTTTGCCCGTTGGAGCTTAACACACACGATCGCGTGGAGAACCCGTCCGGTCCAAATCCGTAATCCTGCCTAAACTTTGTCCGTCCGCGGGATCGGCAAATCCACCGCTGGCGTTTCCGGACCGGGACTTCACTCTCGCAAGCGAGCACGTGGGGGCCTCGTGCGTTGCACAGCACGGACCTCGTGCTCACTGCTGGGTGAACCCGGCACAGTCCCCGAAACAGCTACAGCCGCTACCCGGCTTTCTTTCTTCACATGTCGCCGTCGTCGCCTCCATTCCACACACGCACTCCCGCGTGTTACGACGCTAACACACACACCTCACCATTACATTCACACCGGGAGACGCGGCTGCGTGCTCCCGCATGCCAACCGACATCTCCCTCACATACCGCTCTCTTACACACACGGTCTCCCTTGCATAAACCATACCACTCACACGCGCGGGGCACTCACCCGCGGTGCCTCATCCACACACGGCCCCTCACTCACACACGCGGGGGCACTCAACCGCGGTGCCTCATCCACACTGGCCGTTTCATCTACACACACGGCCTCTTCCACACACGGTGCCTCTTCCACACACGGCGTGCTGAGAAGCACGTACTCCGGCACCATCGCTACCACACCACTCACACACGGGGTCGCTTCCACACACGGGGACGCACTCACGCCTTGCATCACACACACCGGGACAACCACACTGGGGATTCGTGTCCCCACAAGGGTCTCCGGGGCCTCTATACCCCCCAAGCTCTCCGTGCACCCGTTCGCAGAACTCCTCCCCTCAACCTCGCAAAGCACGACCGAACTCACCTGGTCGTGACTCGCTTCAAGGGGGCATACTCCCTCCCCTCGTTCCTGGAGGAGGCCATCCAGCTGCTCGCACCGGGTCCCCACCCAGTCCGCGAGCTCACCCCCATTATCCACCACTACCTCTGTGTGTGTCTGTGCGTCACTTACCCCGTCTTCATCGTGCAGTCTCTCCTCTATTTTTTTTGTCTCCCGTGTCTCTATACATTTATAAGTTTCTGTTGTCGTCACCTCGTGTTTCGTCTCACACGTTTTGGTCTCCCCATTTAATTTTTCCCTTTCGGTCATCGTCACGACCCTCGGCCAACACGTCCCCCGAATTATTTTTTCACCCGCCTCCACCGCGGGCCTGTCAGCCGTTGCACCCCCACCCAGCTCGTTCGTTCCTACACGTGGAGTCGCCATTTTAAGCTCCCTGCTAACGGCCTTCATGCCCGCCTGCAGGCATCGGCCCATGTTCTGCGTCTCACCCCGCAGCTTTTTAGTTTCTTCCCTCATGTTTACTTCCATTCCGTTTATTTGCTTGTTCATTTCGTTTTTCATTTCATTTGTATTTGTATCCATCTTTTTGTTCATGCCTTTCATTTTGTTTTTCATATCCGCATTCATCTTTTGTGCATTCGCATCCATCTTTGCCAGCATGGTGATTAGCTGGGCCATGTCGGGTGCGCTTGGGTGAGCCGTTTCGGCAGGGGTTGGGGAAGGGTTTTGGTGGAGAGGGGGAGGGGAGGTGTCATACACCGCGGCCGCTGCCGCACCCACTTCGGGCTCTGGGTTCAGTTGGGCGAGTTCGTTTTCCTGTACAACCAACATTTCCTGCACGGGGATTTCATCCTGAGCCATGGATTCCACACATTCTACATCCATTTCTAATACCCCCGGATCCCGCTCGCCTTGAGACGCCATCTTGCTTCTCTTAAAGGGTTAATTTGGCTCGCTCGTAATTTGGAGGGAATCGGGGGTCGCTCCTCTCACCCCTGGACCGATTCCCGTGAATTTAATTGGAGACAGGAGAGCCCGTTTTCCCGTTCTCCGATACCAGTGCCGCGAGGAGGGCGATGAGTTTATATCGCACGACCTGACACCAGTGTTGCGGATTCGCGCCCGCCGGCGTGCGAACGGCCACGTAACTCGAATCGCGGCACGTCGCCCAACGGACGGACAATCCAGTCGTGACCCTCTCGGACTAACGCCGGGAACCAGTCACGGGTGGACCTTTCGGTCTCACCACGATCGTGCCAATCGGCCCCCGCGTGGGATAGGGTTGCTCGCCAAATTCGACCTACCTAAGTACCCACACGGAGGGTAGACCGGGCGATCGCACCTCGCGCAGGTCGACTTCGGACACGGGCCACTTTAAGCGACCCGTTCCGTACTATCGGGATAACCGAGCGGTGTTATTCGTCGGCCTCGACGGTTCGATTAATTATCGTGCTTTTTAGCCCACGACCAACCCTTTACGTGAAGCAAGAGGAGATTCAATGAAAGAAAAGACGAAGCGAAGCGGGAAAACAGTTCAACATGAAGCACATTTATTTCGCGATGAACGGAAAGCACACATATACAATTCCACCCAAAGCACATGTAAAAGAAGAAGACAATGCAATATTACACAAAAAGCAAATGCAACAATGCAGATCTAACCGACTACCGGGCACACGGCAACACTTATACAATTTTACTTCACAGACGGCGCCGACAACACATATTCCCAAAGCAAAAGAAAAAGAACCACCCTCAAGGATGAGGCGGGCCTGGGGCTGAGACCGGGTCGGGCCTACCCGTCTGATGATGAGACGCGAAGTGGCGGTGGTGCCTCAACTCCGCGGGCCTCGCGGACAGTGTCTGGTAGGGGGTGGGAAAGGGGCCCCCTTTGTCGCACTATCTCAGCGCAGGGGGGGGGGGAAACAGGAGGGGGTTGCTGATGCTCGCGGGAAGGAGGATATCACCCTGTCTCGGGTCCCGCGGCGAGCGTCTCCTCCTCGATCTCGGTCGTGTTGCTGGCCTCTCCCTCTGCAGCTCCCGGCACCGACGTGAGCACCCCCTCATCCGCCTTCGCCGCTGTCACCTCTCCACAGCTCCGTCTACTCGCCCTCTCCGTCTCCTCTCTTGGCTCGTCCCAACTCTTCACTCTTGACTTCTCCCACTTCTTTCCAGCTCCACCGACGACTCTCTTGAACTCCGCACAACTCAACTTTACTGACGAACGCAGCCGTTTATATAAGCCCCGTGGTTTCGCTCTTTCACCCTTGACCCTTTGCCTCCGACCCTTCACCTCTCTAACTGGCTCCCCATTGGACCGAGGAAAAGTGGGCGTGAATGCTTTTTGATCCATGAATTTGCATATAGCGTCCTCACTCCAACGCCCTGGAGGCGGGGCCAATTCGCCCCAGCTCGCCGATTGGACGGAACAAAAGTGGGCGTGAGTCGTTTTTGATCCGTTTTCTGCGGAAAGTCCGTGATGTTTTTGAATACGCTGCTCGGTGCACGCCCTGCACGAGTCCAGTATCGGTGCCCACGAGTGGCGCGAGATGGTGTGGATGCGATGGTGGCGAGTTGTGACGGTAAAGGTCATGGCGGTTGTGGTGAAGCGGCGTTGTGGTTGGTGGTTGTTGTTGTGAAGCGGCGTTGTGGTTGGTGGTTGTTGTTGTGAAGCGGCATTGTGGTTGGTGGTTGTTGTTGTGAAGCGGCGTTGTGGTTGGTGGTTGTTGTGTGATGGCTGTTGAGACGTGGTTGGTGGTGGTAATAATGGCGGCTGGTCCAAAATAAAGATAGTAAAAGAAAAACGGCTATCCTGAAGAGTCGCAGCCCGCATGAATGACATTTATTCCCTCTAGACAACGGGTTTGGGCCTAACTACACATATACTTACAGAGATATCTCACCTAAGGGACCTGAATGGTGGTTTGCGAATTTGGTCAACCACAACAATATGTTGTAAATTGTAATGGTGGTGGACTAACATTTTTTTCCCCCTTTTTGCAGGACATTTGATACGGTGATACCATTGCACTGACATGCTATAATGATGTCCAAAAAAGTGAAAGATAACACTGAACAACAAAATTTTTTTACTGGAGAGGTGTAAAGTGATTTAGACTAATTTGGGTACGCTGATTTCAAAAATCATAACCGTTTTGCTGTATCACGTCAGGATTTTCAGTAACAGAAATATTCCCATTGCCTAGAAGTCAGGATTTCAATGAAATTTACAAAAATTCATTTATTCATTAATTGCATCATGAATGCTTCAAAATTATCGAAATTACAGAAAAACTCCACTAGAATGTAATTAAAAATGCTTTAGGCATTTGGCTTTGCGTTTGTGCTGCTCTGTGTCAGTTTCACGATGCAGGAACCAGCAGAAATCGCCCATCATGTTCGGGTTGTGCCGCCCTTGGTAACGCGTCTCCATGAGTGAAATCTCTTGGTGGAATCGCTCGCCGTGCTCGTCCGAGACTGCTCCCAAGTTGTCAGGGAAGAAGTTCAGGTGCTGGTGTAGGAAATGGATTTTCAGGGACATCCTGGAGCCAAGTTTCCTGAAGGACTCCAGCAGCTGCTGCACTATTTCTTCATAGTTGTCCGCGCGCTCGTTCCCCAAGAAGTTGTCCGTCACAGCTTTGAAGCTCCTCCACGCTGCCAGCTCTTTGGGGTTTAGAGTTGTCGGAAAAGTTTCGTCCTTCATAATCTGTCGGATTTGCGGTCCAACAAAGACACCAGCCTTGATCTTGGCCTCCGACAAGGTGTTGCCAAACTTTTCCTTGAGGAAAAACCCACGCCCATTCAGATCCATTGCCCGTACAAAACTTTTCATCAAGCCGAGCTTTATGTGGAGTGGTGGAAGGAAAACCTTGGCTGGGTCGACAAGGGCGACATGCTTCACGTTGTGTCGACCAGGTACATGCTCCTTTCGCTCTTCCCAATCTTTCTTCGTCCAGTGATTCTTGTCGTCTCTGCTATCCCAGAGACAAAGGAAGCACATGTATTTCGTGTAGCCTGACTGCAGCCCTAACAACAGCGCCACCACTTTCAAGTCTCCGCAGATGTGCCAGTTGAAGTCATTGTACTTGATGGAATCAAGCAGCTGCCGCATAGTCTCATAGGTCTCTGTCATGCCGAACGCGTGAGCCAGTGGGACTGATGGTTTCTCGTTGCCATTGTGGAGCAAAACAGCCTTCAAGCTGTTCTTCCCCGAGTCGATGAAGAGGCGCCAGTCTGCAGGATCGTGATCACACCCAAGTTCTTTCAACAGACCGTTGATGTCACTGCAGAATGTCATCGTGTCTTCCATCTCAAAGAACTCAGCCATGTCTCTGTGACGTGCTCTGAACAAGGATATCTTGGTGTTAGGTTCAAGTAGATTCCACTGCTGCAGCCTTGATCCAAGCAGCTCTGCCTTCGCCTTTGACAGCGAGAGATCTCTTACAAGATCATTTAAGTCTCCCTGGTTCAGAAGGTGTGATTCTTGAGTGTCGGGTTCAAAAGGTCCATCATCACCATCCTCTTCACCACTGCTTACAGCTATGTTCTGATCAGCTGGAGGTGTTGGAACGGGGTTCTCGTCATCATGAGGCACAGGTTTACGAGCAGAGACGCAGTCAGCGTACTTGATGTGACCTTTAGTCTTCTTGTTGAAGCCGGCGATGCTTGTGCAGCAGAAATAACAATCATCATGATGATTCTGCGGCTCACGCCATATCATGGGCACCGCAAATGGCATGCTCGCGCGCTTGCCCACCAACCACTGAGTCAAGGTTGTGTGACAGCTTGTGCAGCAGATGTGTGGTGCCCAGCTCTGTTCTTGGTCCCACACCTTACACCCGAAGTAGTGAAAGTAGGCGGCCTTCATTTTCACTGCTGTAGATATACTTCGCTGTTGATCTTTTTTGGTATACCGACCACAGACATAACAGAAGTTGTCAGGATGATTGGTACAGGAACGCCTACTCATCTTTATCTGAAAGAAAGAAATATAACACAAGTTAACAACAATTGTACGAAATAGACATGTTAAAGACATATGTAAATTTCATTGAAATCCTGACTTCTAGGCAATGGGAATATTTCTGTTCCTGAAAATCCTGACGTGATACAGCAAAACGGTTATGATTTTTGAAATCAGCGTCCCCAAATTAGTCTTAATCACTTTACACATCTCCAGTAAAAAAAATTTTTTGAAATTTGTTGTTCAGTGTAATCGATGCTGGTGAAAGTGCAATTTGCCAACAGGACACCGAAGAAAAGCTTGTTAATCCCAGCATAGCTAAATATAGAGGAAGTGATGAAGAATGCGGCTACAAACTATTTGCTGAGAATATTTTGGAGTTTCATCAAATTGATGCCTTACCAGAGGATAGTGACATTGCGACGTGGGACAGTGAAGATGGCATTGAAGCCACGCTCAGAACAAACCAGGCAGTATGGCACAAAAGCTGCAGAAACAGGTTTGACAAACAAAAGCTCCAACATGCTCAGAAAAACAAGTCAAAAGAAAACCTGGAATATGAGACAAGTCCTGTTAAGACCAGGCGACGCAGCGTGGGTTCAATGGCAAGGACATCTAATTGTTTATTTTGTGAAGAAGATGACACAAATGAGTATCTCCATGACGCAAGGACTGACAAAATTGATATTTGAGTTCGTCGATATGCACATGTGTTACAAGATAGGAAACTGTTGGGAAAGCTCTCCGAAGGTGACATGCATGCCTTAGATGCTAGGTATCATCTATCATGTCTGACTTCCATTACCAATCGTGTGCGAAAACATAATGCTCAGCATGTAAGAGACACCCAAAGCACTAAAGTCGATAGTCTAATACTTGGTGAAGGCCCGGTCACACCTTGACGTTTTAGCCAACGTATGCCGATTTTTGAATTTTTTTTCTAAAACGCTGGCACATGTTGAATACGTTATGGGTAAGTTTTGATAACATTGAGAGCACGCTGAAAAACACTGCCATACGTCGTTGTACGTTGGCTTTAAACGTTGTACTTTTTGGTTGTCCTCAAATTTTTTCATGCTTGAAATTTCATGACGTATGCTGGCGTATGACTCACACGTTCGGCTACGCTGGCCACAAGTTGTATGCACGGTCTGCGATCTTTGACAGACGTCAACACATGCTACTTGTAAGTTAATCATAAGTTGAGACACGCTGAGGTAATGTTTAGCATACCCGAAACTTATTTATAACCTATGATTAATGTGTTCTTGGCACGTTACGCGATCGTTGCCACACGTCGACAGACGTTACTTTAAGTTACTCATAGGCTGAAAGACGTCGGTATAATGGATCGTCCTTGCGTCAGCGTCCACGGCCACGGCCAGGACACTTATTTGCAGCATTCTTCAAACTTTTCTTCGGCATGACGAGGATGTTCACACTTCGATGTCTAGCTTGGCTATGATTCCAATTGTCCATCGGCAGCGTCTATTTAAAATAGTCGAGTTTGAGCGTTTTAACACGTTCAGAAGAAACGCTTCAAATTTCCAAACCCCAGCGTCAAAAAACAAAGGCGAGTGACAGCAATTTAAATCGTTCATTGTAAACAATGAAAATAGTTGAGTGGTACCGTTTAAAAGTCGTTGAGTGTAAAAAAATCCAATTGTTGAGCGCAAGCGTCTACTTTCAATAGTGGAGATGCAGCCATTTAAATCGTTGAGTGGCAGCCTATGAATAGCAAACCCTACATCACCGGCAAAGATAAACTGCCGCACGATATGGATAAGTTAGGCTATCGTTGGGCATAGTTTGTGAACGCCGGCTTCACGATAATTATTCGTTGGTATATCGTATCTATAAGTAATCAAAGCGCTCTATGCACATTATTAGTTCATTGTGCATTTGGCCAACCTGTTATGAATAGACCTAAATCGTAAAAACAAGCTATAGCTCATTGTTGAAAAAGCCCCATAAAAAATTAGCCGCGAAGAACTTCGAACAATGGTGAAAAGATGTCTCCTACCCGTGGACACGCGGACGCAAGGACGATCCATCATAACCCACACCCTCCCCCTCACACTCACCTACTACTGCCAACATGAACAAACTACTACTAATACTAATACTAATACTGATACTGATACTGATACTGATACTGTTACTGCTGACATGGACATCGACTCAAAAAGGACTCAAAAACACTGTTGGGTTCCCCTTTTATGAGCAGCATTTTTATATACCAATTCCCAAAACCGCTGGGAACACGTCTTTATATGGCAGTTGTAAGCAAGAAACACGTTCATTTCTTTTTTTTGTCGACCGGAAGACGTCATTGGAATACGTCTACATACGTCGATGTGTGTTGGGACTACGTACAGAATTGGTTCAAAGCATGTCAAACATAAGTTAGAAATAAGTTTCGCGTAAAAAAGACATTACCGCGACGTGTTTCGACTTATGAGTAGCTTATAAGTAGCCTTTGTGGACGTGTGTAAGCGTCCACATAACGTGTGTAAAACTTATCCCCATCGCATGCGGAACGTGTGTCATACGCCGAGTGCGTCGTAAAATTTTGAACATGTTTAAAATTTCTTGACGTACTCTACTTACTACGACGTATGATAGCGTACTTTAGCGTTCTACTCACATATACCAAACTTACTCATACCGTATTTGACGTGCCCCAACGTTTTAGACACATTTTTCTTATGTCGGCATACGCTGGCAAGATCGCCAAGGTGTGACCGCGATGTTGACACTTCCATTTCTACGGCAGTTATGATTCGAATCATTGTGCGTCAGCCTTTTAATAGGCTACGTTACGACATCGTCGCCGATGCGTGCAACGCGCTATGCCTAAGTTAGACTATCGTTGGGCATCGGTTGTGTAGGCCGACAACAGGTTCAGCATTCGTTGGTATAAGTTATCTATAACACAACGAAACGTTCTGTGTCCGTTACCAATGCGTTATACATAAGACCAAGTCGCTATGAATACGTCCGAATCTTTAAAAAAAAACATCAAAAGTTCAACGTAAGCCAGCGTTTTACATACATTTTAATACGTTGCCATCGCTGGCTAAAACGTCAAGGTGTGACTGGGCCTTGAGCAAGTTTCATGCATAGAAGAATTCCGCCAAGATGAAACGTTGCCAGTCTTCAGGTTGTCAGATATGGGGCGACTTTACGAGTCCAGATTAAGAGAAGAAGATCCAGACTTTTTTGGAAAAGTCAATACAACATGATTGAAGGAGAGACTGTTGTGCTTAATCCCAGATATGAGAGCTCAAACTCAAGGAAGAGATGTGGTCCTCATGTTTAATTCCGACATTGGAGAAGCAATTAAAATAGCTTACTCCAACAATGATGATGATGATGCAATCCACTTAGTTCCTGTCACAGTGCATCGCTAAGTTATCCACACAAGAGTAGGAGCTATATAGCACACAATATACAAATGTCATCTCTTCCCAAGAGTGCAACATAGAATCTTTTCTAGCTCCATGCAACCATGAAGAAGCCGATATGAGGTTATTCTTGCATGCTCTGCATTGTGCACAAAATGGCCATCACAGAATCCTGATCAGGTCAGTCGACACTGACGTTGTTGTCCTTGCAATTGCCATATTTCATACTTTATCCCTTGACAAACTATGGGTTGCATATGGAGTCAAGAAACACTACAGGTTAATACCGGCCCATACGATTGCAAACAGTCTTGGTGAAAATAAGGCCAAAGCTCTTCTGTTCTTCCATGCCTTCACTGGCTGTGACACGTCGTCGTCATTCAGTGGTATTGGGAAGAAAACCGCTTGGGACACCTGGACCAATTTCCCTGATATAATGGACACTTTCGTGAGTTTATCCCAAGAGATAGTCTCAGATGAGAATGTGGGTCAACTGGAAAGGTTCGTTATACGTCTTTATGATAGAACCAGTGAATGCACCGAGGTGAATCAGGCAAAGAAGCTTCTGTTCACGAAAGGAAGACAAATAGATCGCCTACCCCCCACAAAGGCAGCCCTCACGGAACATATCAAGAGGTCGACATACCAGGCAGGACACATCTGGAGCCAAGCGCTGATATCTTAGCAGCAGTTACCAAGCCCATGAGACTGGGGATGGACGAAGAACGCCATTGAACGGCGGATACCTTTCTGGACAGCACTTGCCGAGGCGGCCAAATCCTGCACAGAGCTGATCAAATGCGGCTGCAAAAAGGCATGCAGACTACCATGCAAATGTTTCTGTGCATCTCTCCCCATGCACTGAACTTTGCCATTGTGCAGGAACAAGTTATCAGACAGATTGAAGTCAGAACTGTATCTAGACCAGATGAACTATACTTGGGACTGTGTATATGTCATTTTAAAGCAGAAAGACTGACAATGGAGCATTTTAAGTGTGTTTATTGGATTCCTTGTGTGTGGTAACATTTGATTAGACTCTTTATTCATTTTTCAGCCTGTTTTCAATGTCTCCCTGACCTCTTGGTGACCGAGATATCGTAAAATATTATTTTCGGTGGCGGCCATTTTGAAATTCAAGATGGCGGCCGTAAATGTATTCTGATCAGGTGTGTCCTGCTCTTATATGAAAGAACATATAAAAATGGATATGCATGCCAATTTTCACAATCTGAACGATTTTTCTTTAATCTACTGTACTATAGGTATAGTAGTCAAACGTGTGAAGTTTCATCTCGATCTGTTGAACCCACTTCAGAGGTTTAAAAACAACAACAACAACACGGCCGTCGAATCACGTGATGATGACGTCATCAGTATTTTTTTTCCCTGCGGACCATTTTATATCTCTCGATGAGCCCGCAAAAATTTTCATACTAATCAGATGTAGCGTTCTTCATATGCAATTATAATGTCATTAAAAAAATTTTTAAAATCACATTCCCCCTGAGAGTTTCAATTTTTTTTCTTCTTTGGTGCAGTTTCAGAGATCTATACAGAGGTCCAAAGTCTTCCCGTTTTTCCAACATGGCTGCCACACCACGTGACCTATGATGTCATCGTTATCGTTAAAACATTCTCCACGAGTCGTCGCACCCGCGGTGAAAATTTCGTCTCAATCCAACAAGCAGTCGCGGAAAAAAAAAACCCCACAAAAGTTCTGTGCGGACAAACAGACAAACGGACTCAAATGTAATATCGTCTCCTTCGGCGAGGGTTCACCCCTCACCCTCGCCCCCCCCTTTATGGAGGGATGGGGGGCGGGAGGAGGGTTGATTCGACCTGCAATCTTCGCTCGATCTTCACCAAATCCGCCTCGTCAGGTCTGACGTGTTCGACCGGACGAGCTGATCCTGACAGGAATATTATTTATAACCTGTTGGAAACGCCGGCGATAGCTCGCCGCCTTTTCACGAAAGACACCGTGTGCTATGTTTATTAATGGGCACCGAACTAACGCTAATAGATAAGGACAACCGACTCGGACTTCTGTCCGAGCGCCATTTACGGGTTCGATTGTGCTTTTGTACGAAGGGCGTCTGCAATCTTACAGGAGATCCACGCAAGTTGGCAGCAGAGAGGGCCATTTGGCCCATCGCGCCCGTTTCGCACACACTCTCTCCGTTCCCATGAATACGGGGACTCGGAGCGTTGTCAAGTTGTGGGACCCCCCCCCCCCCGTTTGAGTGTCCACGACTCGTTCCGCATGAGGTTCTCACGGTTCGATTCCCGTTTTTTTTTTTTAACTCGATCCGCACGTTCTCGCCGCATCGACTCCACTCGTCCACGGTTCACTCGGCAAGTTCACCCAACGTGGCCGGCGGCAGCTGATTCGCAGAGAAATAGCGAAGGCGCAAAAAAACAAGAACGAAAGCGCGCAAAAGGCTCCGCTTGGTATTCGCTGAATTAATCGAGAGAAATAAATTTAAAAGCCCGCGGTGGGCAGAGTCTCGGTGGGAACACGTGTCGCGCCCGGCGCCATCGAAGCGCCGCCTGGGCACGGCCGGGATGGCGGATTTCGAAGGGACTTACAGCACGTTTGGTGTGAATCGGTACGTACCTTGGACACGTTTCGGTGAGACGCGAGGACCCTGCGAGGGAGTAACGCGCGTACCGACGTGTTTTAAAACCCCTCCGACCTCGTCGTTCGGCAATCCCTGTGAGTGAGGCCTAATATTTGGGGCCTGTGCGTCCCTCGACCCCCACGTCGGTCCACTCTCTCAGTGGGTCGTGTTCCGCGGCCCGTCGGACCTTCTGTCGGCTCGTCGGACCTTCTGTCGGCTCGTCGGGCGCGACGTGCGCGGGAATATTCGAGTCGAATCGCGGTGTTCGAGTCCCTACTCGATTCAAGGCCTTGTGGCGAAACGACTAGGCCTCTGTGCTCGCTGTGGACTAGTCTCTCGAAATTCACCGACGGTTTATCCCCCTCCGACGGAATTCGCGAATTTCATCTTGTTCTCCACGTTCGGTGGTTTTTCACATCGATGTTTTACCCACTTGTACAATCGGAGTACATTAAATTTTTGAAGGGAATGCGACTCTCCTTGGGTCGAGTCTGTAGGATATCGCGCGCTTGCTTTATACACCTGGACGGCGCTCGGCAGGTGAACGAGTTGAACTGTGACGTCGCTTTCCATTCCTGGTCTCGGTGGTTGTTCAGCGTCGAATGTCACGTTTTCCTGTTGATAGAAGACGATCCCATCGGTGGTTCTTTTGAAGGGGGTCGAGATGGAGGATTGCGAGTGCAGGATGTGGGACTTCGGAACACTTGAGTTGTAGTGGTGAAACTGTAGAGTGGTGAATGTAGAGTAGAGTGGTGGTGGTGAATCTGTAGAGTGGTGAATGTAGAGTAGAGTGGTGGTGGTGGTGAAACTGTAGCGTGGTGAATGTGGAGTTGAGTGGTGGTGGTGAATGTAGAGTGGAGTGGTGGTGGTGAAACTGTAGAGTGGTGAATATAGAGTAGAGTGGTGAACGTAGAGTAGAGTGGTGTTGGTGAAACTTGAGTGGTTAATATACAGTAGAGTGGTGTTGGTGAAACTGTAGAGTGGTGAATGTAGGGTAGAGTGGTGTTGGTGAAACTGTTGAGTGGTGAATGTAGAGTAGAGTGGTGTTGGTGAAACTGTAGAGTGGTGAATGTAGAGTAGAGTGGTGTTGGTGAAACTGTTGAGTGGTGAATGTAGAGTAGAGTGGTGTTGGTGAAACTGTGGAGTGGTGAACGTAGAGTAGAGTGGTGGTGGTGAAATTGTAGAGTGGTGAATATGGAGTAGACTGGTGGTGGTGAAATTGTAGAGTGGTGAATATAGAGTAGAGTGGTGAACGTAGAGTAGAGTGGTGTTGGTGAAACTGTACAGTGGTGAATGTAGAGTAGAGTGGTGGTGGTGAATCTGTAGAGTGGTGAATGTAGAGTAGAGTGGTGGTGGTGGTGAAACTGTAGCGTGGTGAATGTAGAGTTGAGTGGTGGTGGTGAAACTGTAGAGTGGTGAATATAGAGTAGAGTGGTGAACGTAGAGTAGAGTGGTGTTGGTGAAACTTGAGTGGTTAATATAGAGTAGAGTGGTGTTGGTGAAACTGTAGAGTGGTGAATGTAGGGTAGAGTGGTGTTGGTGAAACTGTTGAGTGGTGAATGTAGAGTAGAGTGGTGTTGGTGAAACTGTAGAGTGGTGAATGTAGAGTAGAGTGGTGTTGGTGAAACTGTGGAGTGGTGAACGTAGAGTAGAGTGGTGGTGGTGAAATTCTAGAGTGGTGAATATGGAGTAGACTGGTGGTGGTGAAATTGTAGAGTGGTGAATATAGAGTAGAGTGGTGAACGTAGAGTAGAGTGGTGTTGGTGAAACTGTACAGTGGTGAATGTAGAGTAGAGTGGTGTTGGTGAAACTGTTGAGTGGTGAATGTAGAGTAGAGTGGTGGTGGTGAAATTGTAGAGTGGTGAATGTAGAGTAGAGTGGTGGTGGTGGTGAAACTGTAGCGTGGTGAATGTAGAGTAGAGTGCTGTTGGTGAAACTGTACAGTGGTGAATGTAGAGTAGAGTGGTGTTGGTGAAACTGTTGAGTGGTGAATGTAGAGTAGAGTGGTGGTGAAATTGTAGAGTAGAGTGGTGGTGGTGGTGAAACTGTAGCGTGGTGAATCTAGAGTTGAGTGGTGGTGGTGAATGTAGAGTGGAGCGCTGTTGGTGAAACTGTAGAGTGGTGAATATAGAGTAGAGTGGTGAACGTAGAGTAGAGTGGTGTTGGTGAAACTTGAGTGGTTAATATACAGTAGAGTGGTGTTGGTGAAACTGTAGAGTGGTGAATGTAGAGTAGAGTGGTGTTGGTGAAACTGTTGAGTGGTGAATGTAGAGTAGAGTGGTGTTGGTGAAACTGTAGAGTGGTGGTGGTGAAACTGTGGAGTGGTGAACGTAGAGTAGAGTGATGGTGGTGAAATTGTAGAGTGGTGAATATAGAGTAGAGTGGTGTTGGTGAAACTGTACAGTGGTGAATGTAGAGTAGAGTGGTGGTGGTGAAATTGTAGAGTGGTGAATGTAGAGTAGAGTGGTGGTGTTGGTGAAACTGTACAGTGGTGAATGTAGAGTAGAGTGGTGGTGGTGAAACTGTAGAGTGGTGAATATAGAGTAGAGTGGTGAATATAGAGTAGAGTGGTGAACGTAGAGTAGAGTGGTGTTGGTGAAACTTGAGTGGTTAATATAGAGTAGAGTGGTATTGGTGAAACTGTAGAGTGGTGAATGTAGAGTAGAGTGGTGGTGGTGAAACTGTGGAGTGGTGAACGTAGAGTAGAGTGCTGGTGGTGAATGTAGAGTGGAGTGGTGGTGGTGAAACTGTAGAGTGGTGAATGTAGAGTAGAGTGGTGTTGGTGAAACTGGAGAGTGGTGAATGTAGAGTAGAGTGGTGTTGGTGAAACTGGAGAGTGGTGAATGTAGAGTAGAGTGGTGTTGGTGAAACTGTTGAGTGGTGAATGTAGAGTAGAGTGGTGTTGGTGAAACTGTAGAGTGGTGGTGGTGAAACTGTGGAGTGGTGAACGTAGAGTAGAGTGGTGGTGGTGAAATTGTAGAGTGGTGAATGTAGAGTAGAGTGGTGGTGTTGGTGAAACTGTAGAGTGGTGAATGTAGAGTAGAGTGGTGGTGGTGAAACTGTAGAGTGGTGAATATAGAGTAGAGTGGTGAACGTAGAGTAGAGTGGTGTTGGTGAAACTTGAGTGGTTAATATAGAGTAGAGTGGTGTTGGTGAAACTGTAGAGTGGTGAATGTAGAGTAGAGTGGTGGTGGTGAAACTGTGGAGTGGTGAACGTAGAGTAGAGTGGTGGTGGTGAAATTCTAGAGTGGTGAATATGGAGTAGAGTGGTGGTGGTGAAATTGTAGAGTGGTGAATATAGAGTAGAGTGGTGGTGGTGAATATAGAGTAGGGTGGTGGTGGTGAAACTAGAGTGGTGAATATAGAGTAGGGTGGTGGTGGTGAAACTGTAGAGTGGTGAATATAGAGTAGGGTGGTGGTGGTGAAACTGTAGAGTGGTGAATATAGAGTAGGGTGGTGGTGGTGAAACTGTAGAGTGGTGAATATAGAGTAGGGTGGTGGTGGTGAAACTGTAGAGTGGTGAATATAGAGTAGGGTGGTGGTGGTGAAACTGTAGAGTGGTGGTGGTGAATATGGAGTAGAGTGGTGGTGGTGAAATTGTAGAGTGGTGAATATAGAGTAGGGTGGTGGTGGTGAAACTGTAGAGTGGTGAATATAGAGTAGGGTGGTGGTGGTGAAACTGTAGAGTGGTGATTATAGAGTAGGGTGGTGGTGGTGAAACTGTAGAGTGGAGAATATAGAGTAGGGTGGTGGTGGTGAAACTGTAGAGTGGTGATTATAGAGTAGGGTGGTGGTGGTGAAACTGTAGAGTGGAGAATATAGAGTAGGGTGGTGGTGGTGAAACTGTAGAGTGGTGAATGAAATGTGCTTTAGGTTTTTATAATCTCTACTTTTAACTTTTAACTCTTCACGAGGGTTGATTGAGGAAAGTTTTTTTTTTTTTCACCAGGATGAAAGTGGAAAGAATTTGTTCTTTATTTAGGATGCCGGCGATAGCTCTGTGACTCTTCGTATGCGACTCCGTCCAGGATATTTCGCGATCACCAAACCGGGTTAACGTCCCTCCGATGGACGGCGCACGCATTGATCCATCCCGATAGCTTGGTCGAGATTCGAACCCAGGTGAGTACGTACGTTGTACGTGTAGTTGGAAGTACGTGTAGGCCAAAATCTATTTAACCGGGCTGACGGATAGGTGGTTTAGTGATGTGCTGTTATTCCATGAAATGCAAGTTAACCTTTTGGACTTTGTGCAACTTTTGTTGTTGTTGTGTTTTTTAATTAAGGTGTGTGTGCATGTTTATAATGCTTGCATTGCTGAGCTATTTGATAATGTCCAAAGCACAGTGTGGATAAGTTCTGATGTGTGCTTCTACTTTGTCAAACCACTCGTGGGTCAAGAAATCGTTCGATGGGTGGTGGACGTGATGGGCAACGCCGGCAGAAGGAGCTGCCCACTGAGCCTCCGTACACAGCCTACGTGGGGAACCTTCCCTTCAACACTGTCCAGGGGGACCTGGACCTCATCTTCAATGACTTGCAAGTCCGCAGCATCCGTCTTGTTCGGGACCGTGATACTGACAAATTTAAAGGTAAAAAGCAGTTTCGGTATTGTTTAACTACTTGTTTTGTAGGCCGTTGGTATCTGATGTATCCATTGTATCTGATGTGTTTTTAGATGATCACCGTTTTCATGGGAATCTGATCATCGTTTGTGACCACATTGGGGCCTAATGAGCCGCTATGATTAATATCATGCCGGAACCACAAGGGGCTGTCTCATTTATGTAGGTTTCCTGCTAGTATGTTGCAGAGATTAAAATGAAGAGAAGGATGGGCATTCGGAAAGGGAGGGGTCGGCGAAAGAAGTTTGTGAGATGTGTTAGGAGATTGAGAAGTGGTATGTTGCTGCCATTGGGGGAGAGGGGTGTGGGGGTTGCCTGTTAAATCTTGCACCTTATTTGTGTTTGTAATAAATGCATGTCCCCCCCAAATGGAATTCCCAGTTTGGATGACGTAATATGGAAAAAGGTGTACTCTTTGCTGAAGATGTGAATGCAAGCAAAGTGACAGTCGGCTAACACTTCATACCTGCACAAAATAATCTCTCGACACGCACGTGCTCCGCACTGGCTGCAAGCCGTGTCAGTGTCAGTTTCGTGGAATTCTGGCATAGGCATCGGCAAACAACCTGTACTCTATGCCGAGACAACCAAGGATTTCTTTGTATGTTGACATCCCAGCAACAGATTTTTTGTTATTTTTTTATTTTTGACCTACAACTTTACTGTGTGAAATGTATCAACTTCTCTTGTTACCTCTGCCAACTGGGTGGCGGTTATGCTTTTCACATCTGTTTGTTTGTTTGTTTGTTTGTTTGTTTTCGTTTGTCTGTGAACAGGATATCTCAAAACGTTGTGGACAGATTCAGACGAAATTTGAATGAAATGATTAGATTTTGGTGAAGATCCGGATGCAGGGATTTTTAAAGTGATTCTTCACCATTGAGAGATTGGGCCAAAGACGATATTTTGCGTGATGCCTCAACAACATGTGGACGACTTGTGACAAAAGTTGGTGTACGAGTTTGTTAGGTGACGAGAACGAGCCAATTGCATTTTAGTTCTTTGTCCAGATCCAGATCTGGCCTATCAATGGGATACAAACTGTAAACTGTAAACTGTTCAGCCTGGCGGAGGTATGTGTTCTTCCGAGTGCTGTTCTAGATGAAGTTGTTAGCAATTGGATAATGATGTCTTTGATACCTTCAAGCAGCGTGTGCATGTTGCTGTTTTGATGGAACATCTTTCATCTTACGGGTAGCATTACATGCCTGTAATCTAGTCGATCGTCATCGGGGGAATGTGTTACTACTGCATTCTTTTATTTCGATATTGTTATGTAACGGTGGGATAGGTTTTTAGCATATTGGCCCATGGGATTTTACAGAAGGTCCAGTGAAGTCGTGTCTTTGTGTTAAACACCACACCTTCATGGAGCAGGTTGGAAGGTCTGTGTGAGCTCAAATTGTGGCGAATGGATGAAGAAGCTCATTGGACACATGAAATCCCTGATCAAAACCAAAATGGGTAAGAATGGAACCAAGTCGTCACCTTAACTTTAACTTTGGCCCCATTCAGGCGAATTCGTAAATTTGTGTCCTTCATGGTCACGCAAGTAATATACTGTGCGATACCGGTCTTTGTGGAATGGCACTGGATTACGAGGGAAGAAACAAAACGCAGACAAACTGAATCATGGCCATGGAAAGGTGATTTTACTTTAAAGGTGACACCTAGAGCTTGCTCCATGCCTTTAAAGGATAAAGACTATGCAGATGATGGTTTCGCAACGACCGCTGATCAGAAGATGGCAGAGAGTCGTGGGTCGACGAGGGCATCTCTGTTGATGCTTCTACGATGCGAGACAGAGATACAGAGACGCAGACTTTCTGCTGGTCATTGCGCTTTGCAGCCAAAGCGACAGACACGACCCATCCCAAAACATCAAATTTAAGACTCAAACCTCCAAACTATAGAGCTTTGGCTTTTAAATTGGAAATTCTGTTTGAGGCAACAGCTTGCACTCACACAATCTTATGTAACTGTGCTAGCTCATTACTCTCTTCATTTGGGTTTCAGGTTTGGCTGTGTTGACCTGGGCCGTGGTTCAGCTTTCTGCCCTTGTCCTTGCGCCCAACTCCGTGATCCCTGATGATCGACTCCCGCCCCCCCCGCCCCACACACACATTCTGGGTGCCAATGCTTTTGTATGCTGCCTTTTATCTCCAATGTATTGGCAGGATGCATCCACATCCTTCATGAGTATTCTTACTGATCCCAATTTCGTGTGGATGAGCTGGAGTACAAACCTATCTCGGGTTCTTCGTCAATTGTGTCATTCCATATTCTTTAAAGCTTCTTGTGTTCAAGACTACTTGACCTGCCGACCACATGGCCTGATGTATTGTCCCATAAGTTTGCTTCAAAATTTATTTGTGCGATCGTAGACAGAGCCCCACTCATCCAGAGTTGATGTTTGAATGATTACTGAGCAGGAACAATCGAACAAGGTTGTAAGGAACAGCTCTACAATGTCAAGTAGATTTTTACTTTAGTGGTCCAATGATCGGTGTGCTCACAATATTAAAACCTAGTCTGACTAACATTGGTTCTATGCAGCATCAACATCATGGTATTTAAATAGCTTCAGTGTTGTCATCCCGCAATATGTAAACGATCTCGTCATTTCATAATCGTATCTGCTCGCCTGAAATTTTTTTTCATCTTGCCATGTATTTGTGAATGATGATCTATTTTGTGACATCTTGTCGATTCAAAAGCGAAATGTTGGCATTTCTGTCTTGTATTAGTTGGCATTTTTACCTCTGCCACCGAAAGTGAAGGAGGTTATGTTTTTACTCCTTTCTCTCTTTGTCTGTTTGTTTGTGTGTTTGTGTGCAGGATATCTCAAATTGTTGTTGACGGATTTCGACGAAACTTGGTGGACACGTTGTGTTTGTGGCAAGGACGAATTTATTTGATTTTGGTGAAGATCTGAATTCAAATCTTGATGCAATGATTATTTAATTTTTAAAGTGATTCTTCACCATTCAGAGATAGGACCAAAAACGATAGGTGGCATGATATTTCAAAAATGTATTGTGCTTGATATGTTCTCGTGGCTCAGGCATTGCGGGGTGGAGGTGCGCGCTCTACCGAGTGCCCTCCTAGTTGAGTGCTGCATTTCCGTGTTGAAATAAATGTTCTTGAAAATATTTTAATTTCAATCCGCCCCTCCTGACCCACATATTGATGCACTGTTTTATATTTATTTATATTTTGATTTGGCCTACCGGCGGGGTGTCTCTCTTGTAGGATGTACGGAGTTATTCGATCATGTTGAGTTGGAATTCAATTTTCGATGCACGTCTTAAGGCCCAGTCACACCTTGACGTTTTAGCCAGCAATGGCAACGTATTAAAATGTATGTAAAACGCTGGCTTACGTTGAACTTTTGATGTTTTTTTTTTTTTTAAAGATTCGGACGTATTCATAACGACTTGGTCTTATGCATAACATATTAGTAACGGACACAGAACGTTTCGTTGTGTTATAGATAACTTATACCAACGAATGCTGAACCTGTTGTCGGCCTTCACAACCTATGCCCAACGATAGTCTCACTTAGGCATAGCGCGTTGTACGCATCGCCGACGATGACGTGGCGTAGGTTATCAAAAGGCTGCCGCACAACGATTCAAATCATAACCGCCGCAGAAATGGAAGTGTCAACATCGCAGTCACACCTTGGCGATCTTGCCAGCGTATGCCGACCTTGTGAGTTTCGACTTGTGAGTAACTTACAAGTAACGTGTGTCACCGATCATGTAACGTGAGTACAACACATTACTCATAGGTTAGAAATAAGTTTCGGGTACGCTAAACATTACCTCGACGTGTTTCGACTTACAAGTAACGTGTGTCAACAATCGCGTGATGTGCCTACAACTTATGGCCAGCGTTATGCGGAACGTGTGAGTCATACGCTGGCATGAGTCTTAAAATTTCAAGCATGGAAAATTTGGGGACAACCGAAAAGTACAACGTTTAAAGCCAGCGTACAACGACGTATGGCAGTGTTTTTCAGCGTGCTCTCAATGTTATCAAAACTTACCCATAACTTATTCGACGTGTACCAGCGTTTTAGACAAATTTTCCAAAAATCGGCATAAGCTGGCTAAAACGTCAAGGTGTGACTGGGCCTTTAGCCATGTTATTTACTCCAGATAATCTTCTCAAAAGCTTTTATCATTTTTTTTTTTGTTCATCTGTCTCAGTTGTAAGTGCATTTTGTTTTCTCACTTATTCTTATCCCCCCCCCCCAAGTGCTTCTTTGGGATTTGAGCAACTGGAGCTCACTTTCGTATTTTACGTGGGTGCTCATTTCACCAACCCATTTTCCTTTATTGCAGGGTTTTGCTATGTGGAATTTGAGGATCTAAATTCTTTGCAAGAAGCATTGACATACGATGGAGCGGTGAGTAGAATTTAAAACAAACAAACAAATATTGCCAACGTTACTTCCTCAAATATTATGGAAGCTTGTGAAGTGCTGCTGGTTGTCTTCGTCTGTTAATTGCTACTTCCGTTTGTATTCCAGGTGTTCATGGAGCGAGCTCTTCGCATCGACGTTGCTGAGGGTCGGAAGCAGGAACGGGGAAACTTTGGGTTTCGTGGACGAGACGATCGAGGTACCGTGTTGCTTGCACGTCAAGTCTTGTACCCTTCTTTTGCGCCCATTCTCACTATATTAGTATTGTGGTTTGTTCAATTAAATACAGTACTTTGAAAGTTATTAACTTCTCCGTCACACAGCAGGTGACTGTGTTTTGCAATTGTGTGTGTGTGTCCGTCCAGGCCATAATTTTTTTTTTTTTTTACCATTTGAGCTTTTGTCGTCAAATTTTCAACAAACCTTTGTTATGAGAATATGGAGAAGACTAATTTTTAATTGAGTCAGAATGGCAAAGTCACAGTAAGTACAAATAGTCCTTATTAGGCCAGCCACCTCGCAGTGAGTGACGGCCGGGTTTTGTAATCACCTCAGTATTTGTTTATTTACCATTTGAGCTTTTGTCATCAACTTTTCAAAAAACCTACATTACGAAAATATGGAGAACACCAATTAATACATTTTTTCCTCTTTCATTTAATTTTACTGCTGTTTCCGTCGAGTTTAGTTTTTGTACAATGCAGCCACAACACAGGATTGCACTTGAAAATGCTTTCTAGTTACTTCTGCCACCGAAGATGAAGGAGGTTATGTTTTCACCCCTTTCTGTCTGTTGTCTGTCTTTGTGTACAGGATATTTCAAAAAGTTGTGGGCGGATCCGGATGAAATTTTGTGGACAGGTTGGATGTGTGACAAGGACGAACGGATTAGCTTTTGGTGAAGATCCAGATCCGACGACGAGAATTTTAAAAAGTGATTCTTCATCATTGAGAGATGGGGCTAAAAATGATATAGTGCATGGATTAGGATAAAACTTGGTGGACGTGTTGGGTGTGTGACAAGGAAGAATTGATTCAATTTTGGTGAAGCTCCGAATCTGAATCCCGATCTGATAATCACCATTGAGAGATCGTGCTAAACCGATATATAGCACGATATCTCAAAAAGTTGTGGACGGATTCGGATGAAACTTGGTGGACAGGTTGGGTGTGACGAAGATTTGATTCGACTTTGGTGAAGATCCAGATCTGGATACGAGAATTATTTAAATTCTTCACCATTTAGAGATAGGGCCAAAAACGATATAGTACTGTATAGCATGCTATTTCAAAAATGTATTCGACCCGATATGTTCTCGAGGATCAGGCATTACGTTGCGGAGGTATGCGCTCTACCGAGTGCCCTTCCAGTTTTCTGTTTGTTTTCATAGGTGATTTGATGTACTGACTACATTATTCCCCAACTACCCACCTCCCCCCTTCCCAGCTACCATACTCACTTTATTTTAATTTACTTTTACCATGGAGATTTTCCATTATGTATTTTTTTTTTTAACCTTCTTTTGTTTTGTTGTGTACTGATGTTGGCATTGCTTTTCCACAGGAGGTCGAGGAGGCCGGGGCATGAGCAACCGAGTTGGAGGTGCGTCTCCAGCCTTGCTCGCGTCTCTGTTATATTGATGATCCTGAGGAAGGCGCTCGACAGTCGGGCCTCGTGGGACCCCCTTGAGTCAGCACAGGCTCTAGGTAGTTTTGAATTGGGGGTCCTTATAGTTAGAGTTTAAAAAAAAAGAAAGAAGAAAAAAGCAATTGTATTTCATCGCAAACAGATGCACAGGCAGGCGTATTTCTTTTTAGTTATTTATTTTGTTTTGAGTAAGTATGTCTGGATCATCATTTTGACAATTTAAACTCCAGAGCAATTCATAGATTATTTGGTGTATTGCAAACTGTGATGTCTGTCCGTGCGCTTATCTGTCTCCCGTTTATGGTGGCCGCTTCCAGTGCTGCGTTTGAAAAGCTCAACATTAACTTTTGAAATTATGGGAGAATAGGTATGAATATTGTTGATGCCAAATTTGATTTTGCCATGTTTTTTTAGACAAATCCAACCTCCTCTACCCAATGTTGCACAACCATTTTGCATTCGGTAGTCTAAGTAGCTCAGAGCTTTGGCTCTTGAGTAAAACCAAGAGTGCAACATCATTAACCTTTTTAAGGTCCATGAAATAATTTAAATTGATAGATTACCTTGAACTTATCCTGTCACGGGGGACTGATACTTTTGCTTGCTTTTCCTGCCACTGAGGTTTGGTGCTGTTCTATATACACACACACACACACACACACACACACACACACACACACACACACACACACACACACACACACACACACACACACACACACACACACAATAAGACCCCAGTTTATGTCTGGGATGCGTTCTTGAAAAGTATGACGAAAATCGAAGCAATTTTTCTCATAGGATTAATGGAGTATGGAGGGAATGCATTCCTCACGTCGTCACTTTAGGTATTATATTTAGCTTTGTACCGGTTATTATCCTTTAAAAAAAAATTATTATTATTTTTTCATTAATGGTAGTTGTATTCAAGTACAAATACGTCTAAATAAAATTAAAAAAAATTGCCAGACATTTAAATAAAAATAAACCTCTTCTGGAAGACTTCGAAGGTGGTTATATGTCGTCATTTTCCTCCTCTTTAAATAAACGTGGGCATATTTATCGATCAGAGGCAAACTTAACAGCCTGGCATTCCATTAATGCCAGCATCCATTTGACAAATAACATATAATTTCACTTCGAAGGAAACACCATTGCAACGCCTCTTGACCAATCTACAGCACAATACATTTCTTGATGCACGAAGCAATGTACAATATTTCTTTCGGTGATTTTGTGATCTCCCGATTTGATACTTTGGCGATGTATTTTGATGTCTTTTTCAATCTTGTAAGTTCTGACAACGTTCGAGAATAAAAGGTATGGCTTTGAAAACGACAGAAGTGCGGGTTGATGACAACAAATATCGAGAAGTGGTATTAATAATGTGACAACGTATTTGGAAAACTACATCAAAAGGGGCGACGTAAGCCGGGATATAATTGTACAGTATATGAAAAAAAAAAACTTTTCCAAGCGTAATGTGAGTTTGTAGACAAATGGTGCATGTTTGTATTTGTTTATCCAAGAAAGAAGTTGTTCATCTTTCAGCAGTGATATTTACCTTCGCAAACTTCGTTTGACGAAGGTATTGTATTGACCCCTGTGTATTTATTTATTTATTGGTAAATATGTGTGCGGACAACATTGCGCAAAAACTGCTGGACCGATTTGCATGAAATTTTCAGAGATGATGTGCAGTTACTCAAGGACGCCAGGCAAAGCTTTTGGGAGCAATCGGATTAAAGGTCAAGGTCACGGTCACGAAAAGGTCAGAATCGTTTTTTCGTCATAACGCGGTCAATTTTTATCCGAACGAGATAAAACCAACACCAAAATGTTCATTATTCAATTCTACATTCTAGGCTATGCCACATGAAAGTGTGGCGTAATTACCCTAGGTAGCGATTGGGGGTCAAAAGTAAAGGGGGTCACCGCATAGCATTTTTCATTGGGCAGCGTCGTGGACAACATTACGCAAAAACCACTTAGCAGATTGTCATGAAATTTTGTGGACTTGTTTGACATCATGAGAGGACAAATCGATTAGATTTTGGGAGCGATCGGATCAAAGGTCAAGGTCAAGGTCACAAAAAGGTCCAAATCGTTTTTTTGCGATTAAAGTGTCAATTTTGTTCCGATTTACATCAAATCAAGTCCAAAATGTTCAGTATTCAAATCCCGATCCACTGATGTAGCGTATGGTATAGTGTTTGCAACC
Source organism: Eptatretus burgeri (assembly GCF_056783735.1). NCBI lineage: Eukaryota > Metazoa > Chordata > Myxini > Myxiniformes > Myxinidae > Eptatretus > Eptatretus burgeri. The sequence goes on along the minus strand of NC_140976.1, from coordinate 39,639,098 downwards.
CTAGTTAGTCTGTGGAAGTCAAAGGTCAAGGGGGTAACCAAAATGGAGTTTTTGATTGGGAAGCGTTATGGACAACATTACACAAAAACCACTTCGCAGATTGTCATGAAATTTTGTGGATGTGTTTGGCATCACGAGAGGACAAATCGATTAGATTTTGGGAGCAATCGGATCAAAGGTTAAGGTCAAGGTCAAAATCGTTTTTTCGCGATTAAATTGTCAATTTTGTTTTGATTTACAGCAAATTAACTCCAAAATGTTCAAAATTAAATTCCCCATCCTCTAATATGACACATGGTATAGTACTTTTGTCACCCAAGGTAGCGGTTGGGGGTCAATGGTCAAGGGGGTCACACAAATTCACATTTATATCGGAAAGCGTTGTGGACAACTTAAACCAAAAAAAAAACAAAACGCAGAGAGGCTTTAATTGTTTTGGATTTGTTTGGCATCATGAAAGGACAAATCCATTAGATTTTGGGAGCGATCGGATCAAAGGTCAAGGTCACAAAAAGGTCAACATCGTTTTTTCATGATGAAAACGGTTAATATGTTTCCGATTTACACCAAATTAACTCCAAGTTGTTCAGTGTTCAATTCCCCATCTTCTGAAATGACACAAGGTATAGTACTATTGTCACCCTTGGTAGCGGTTGTGGGTCAAAGGTCATGGGAGTCACGAAATACATATTTGTATTGAGATGTGTTGTGGACAACTTAATACAAAGGTAATAACTAGAATATATCTCTGTCTCTAAACTGTGTGTCTGTTGATGCAACAAGGGCCATAAGGGCCCTACCAAACTTAGTTACTAAGTAAAATACAACAAATTTTGATTAAGGAGACTTGGTATAGTTTGATATGCACATAGCTTCGCTCATGGTTTAGTAAAAGGAGTTTTACTTTCTTGTTTAATTAGACGCCAATTAAAATGATGTTTTTGTCCTCGCTCGGATTTGAAAACATGATCTACTTGATCCAGGTCGTGTCTGCGTGGTCAGTGACGTTCGACCGAATCCGACCCTACATGCTACAGAGTTCGGCACTCGGGACAACGAATCGCCTAAAATTGTCATAATCGTAATAGTTCTAATAACAAAATCCTTTCACAAAATCTGGATCATGGACTTTAAATTTGTGAAATTCCCGAGCAGATTTAGTGGAATTTTAGTTCCTCATTTCACTCTCATGCCATGTTCAAACTAGTGGCTGCGGCGAAGGTATGCGCTCTATGAGTGCCCGTTCTAGTTATCAAAGCTTTGGCTAAACTGCAAATAATTATTTATTTTTATTTTTTCACCAAACATCTGTGCCATGTTTCAGCAAGTTTTCTGGCCTTGCCATCTTCTGTTTTTGTTCCTGTTGGGTTTGAGACACTGCTGTGAAATGTCATTATTAAAAATCACGTTAGTAAACCTTCCAACAGTTGAATGCTAATCCAGCCGCATGCCATTGTACTTGGCATGGTGCAAATGCAGAAAATTTGGGGCGAGTTCACAATCACACGGCCTCGTGGTCTGAAATGTTCAGTGAACAATAGGTCACGTTCAGCTTGTTATTATTAATTTTTTTTCAAAAGTTCACAGTCACTGCCCATCCTCTCACCCTGTACCATGAAAATGGTACTGTGCTTGGCACTGATTATCCTTTTCTCTGTAGTTTCCAGCCAGTGTGGTGGATGATCTGCACTTTTTTTGTTTATTCTCAGCAACATGATGTTAATGCATCAAACTGATGTTTGTCATGTCTTTCTTTTGAGATCAGGGTTTGAGTTTGTAAGGAAGGTCTACTGTTGTAGAGCTGATCTTTGCAATTGGCTTAATTGTTTAAGCTCTTAGTATTGAAATGTCAATTCAATACAAATGAAGCTCTGACTGCAATTGATATTCATCGCTGTGTGAATAAAATCGTTGAGCTTAAGAAATGCTACAAGACATCAGAACATGTATTGGTCCACACACCTTCTGAAAATTGTCAAACAATGCTTGAGTCTCACTCTGGGGTCTCAAAAATGGTCAAAGACTTGGAATATGTCTTTCAATCCTGAGAACCCCCCCCACGCACACACACTGTCTCTCCTTAACAGGACCATTTGGCAATCCATCCCATCGACTTTTTTTTATCTCGAAACATCTTGACAAAGTTCAGTCATTCAAACTCTTGGGTCTCACGATGAGCTGTAATCTTTCTTGAGTAAAGCACATTACTGAGTTGGCCTCCAAAGCCAGCTGCTGACTGGGCATCCTCCGTCGTACAAACTCCTTCCTTAGCACTCCTGAACTTCTATCCAACTTGCTCAGCTCGACACTAGAAACAAGGCCTTCAAGATCATTTTAATCTCTTGTGATGAAGCTGAGTCTATGGGCCCATCACTTTCACATTGCAGACTAGGATGGTGGTCTCTCTGTCTTCTACCACCTCATTTTTGGTCTTGCAACCTCTACTATTTCCATGCATTGGCACCCTCCCCTCTCCCCCACCCCAAGTTTTTCTGCAGGGTGTACAAAGTCTGCCACCAACCGCCTTTTGGTGACTCTCCCAAAATCCAGAAATCGGTGCTCACCCCCACACATTCATTCCTCCTCCCCAAACTTTGGAACAAACTTCCACATTCTTTTCTATCTCATTCTTCTCTCCACGTTTTCAAGACAGCTGTTCACCACAATCTCAGATCATCCCCCATCCAAAACCATGATCTTTTGTACTCCCATTAATTATCCTCAAGCCCACCCACCTCTTTACAACTTTCCTGTTTCCTGCCTGACAGTTTGCTTCTATATCCATCTCGTCCTCCCCTAGTCTTCTTGCTTCCTCACATCCCTTATCTTTAAAGTCTCTCTCTATTTGTCCCTCAACCTGACTGTTGTGCCCCCCCCCCCCCCCCCGCTGTTCGTTTTGTTCTGTTGCATCCTGATCTGTGCTATGTTCCAGCTCCTCCACAAACCTCGGCTCTGTATTAAAAAAGAAAAACGAGGCAACTGAGAATATGCTAGTAGCAGTGATGAGGATTCCTGGTAGTTCTGTTCCCTGACTTGAGCACACCGCATGGACTGAGAATCCATAAGACAAATCATCGTATCGGACCTTAAGTTGTATCCATACATGATTCAATTTGCCCTGGCACTTCTGGCAGGTGACAGAGGCAAGAGTGAGATCCTGTTGCATTTTTCTTGATTTCAAAGTTATAAGCTGATTATCGATTTGCTCTTAATCGGCGATGAGGCAAACCTTGCACCAAGTATTTTTATTCGTAAGCAGTACTACAAGTGTTTTTGCTTCCACACATTCCCAACAGCTTCACCAAAAGTCCTCTTCATAGTCAATAAGTTATTGTGTGGTGTGCTTGGAGGAGTTACTGGCTTCCCAATAGATTCTGGGCCTGGACCCCGTCAAACTTAAGTTCCCCCCCACCCACAATAAAATGTGTAGAAAAATAGGTGAATTGTTACAAAGTGGTGCATCGTAGCCAATGTGTTAAAATCGATTTGGGGCACAGCAAAAAAACCAAAAAACATTGGGGGTCTTGTTCCCAACGATGCCCTTGGGTGCTCTTTTTTTCAAAAGTTGTCTCTTGGACTGTACTTTTTTCCTGAAGGAGACCATTTGAGGGATGATATGTTCAAAACTTAAACATGGGCATGTTCAGGCACCGGAGGTTGTGTGACATAGCACTATACACAACCCAGCTCGACTTCTTAAATAATGACTGCACTGTGGTCATCACCTGTGACAAAATCTGGTAATGTGCTGATTGGGAAATGCGCATTTAATGGGATATTAAAAGATTAACTCTACACCTCTCATTCATGTTGCCACCTGCCACAATTGTATCAAAACTGATTTGTCACAATCATATTGTGTAACCCCAATATGGGGCTGTTCAAAAAAGATTCTTTTTATTAACCTCCGCCATCAAAGATCGGAGGTTACTGTTTTCACCCCTTTCTGTTTGTTTGTTATCTTGCCAAAACGAAGTTTTTGCAAGATATGTTAGTCAGCTTGTATGTTTTTTTTTTTTTTATCTTGCCAAACTCAGAGCGTTTTGCAAGATCTGTTTTTTCGTCGGTTTGTTTGTGTATTTATTTTTTTGTGACAATTGATTTTCAAGTTTCAAGTCGCTCTGTAGATCACAGTTTTCGTGCAATCGCTCTCAAACTTTATATGTATACTCATGAGCTCAATAGCTTTCGACACACAATGTTGAAGGTCAAAGGTCAAGGTCACCAGAAGGTCAAACATCAAAATCAACGAAACCCTTAACTTTTGAGTAATTTTTATCGGATCATCTTTAAACTTGGTGGATATATAGTATATCGATAGGCGCTCAGCTGATTAGTTTTTGGTTGGGATTGGCCTTGACCTTCATGGTTAGCGCCCAAGGTCGAAGTTGACGATCATGAAGGTCATTTTTAAATCTTTGACTAACAACACCGAGTAGTACCTCAAGTTGAAGCCCAAGAAGAGTGCTTTTCAGATATAGCTATAATTTGACGACAGAATCTTTTGCTGACGTCATTGACGATATAAATATTTTTGTTTTTGGCAAGATAACCTTCAGCCTATGGCTGAGGTTCGGGCTAGTTTTTTTTTGTTTGTCTGTAATCACGTATCGATCACTCTGCACAGCACAGTTATCATTGGAAATTTTTGTAACTTCGCATATCAGAGTCCTATAGAGGTCCCTTTCAGCGCATAAAATTTTCAAGGTCAAGGTCACTTTGTCGCAAATCAGGAGAGTCGACGAAACCCTTATTTTTTGAGTAATTTTGATCGGATCGTCTTCAAACTTCATGGGAATATAGTTCATGGTCTGGCGCTCAGCTGATTAATTTTTGGTGGCGATCGGCCTTGACCTTCATGGTTAGCGCTGGAGGTCGAAAGTTTTTGACCCCAAGGTCAAATTTTGAAATTTTAGGTACCATATCGTGTAATACCTCAAATTGAACACCTCGATGAGTGCTTTCTGGATATGTCAAGCTTGAGACATTATGACGTCATTTGGTGATGTTATGAGGCAAATGCATATTTTTCATGGTTACTCTGGAGAACGATTCTCAACGGAATCTCTCGTAGGCAGATATTCCTCAAGGAGTCGCTCCTGGTGGATAGCAGCACTGTTCACCTCAGTGTGACCTTAAAGAAGTCACACGTGGTCACCTTTTGGCAAGATACGGGTCACCCTGCGGGTGACATTGGTTTTTTTTTTGTTTGTTTGTTTGTTTGTGAACAGTATTACGGAAAAAAACTCCTCGACGGATTTCGACGAAACTAGGTGGGGGAATGAGGTATGGTCCAAGGATCATGCCATTAGATTTTGGACTTGGTCCAGAGTCCAATATGGCCACTATGGTGGCCATTTTGAAAAAAATATTTGAATTTTGTTTTTGCATTTCTCCATGTTTTAAGTTATTTCCAACCAAAAAAACAATAAATTTGTTAGAGAAAAAAAACCCAAATTTTGCAACTTTTTTCAAAAAATTTTCGATTTTACTCGGAAAAAATTTGAATTTTTTTTTGCATTTCTACATGCTTTAAGTGATTTCCAACCCCCCCCCCCCAAAAAAAAAATAGAGAAAAAAATTTTTGCAACTTTTTTTTCAACAAAATTTCGTTTTTTTTTTGCATTTCTTCATGTTATAAGTGATTTCCAACAAAAAACATGCCAAAATTATAATTGCGGCCGATTTTGGAACTTCAGGTGGATATACCCACGTAAAATCAACTTCTGTCTCAAGGAATCTAGTTATGACGAATGAATTGAGTATGAAAAAGGGAAAGTTGCAAACTATAACTCTGTGAGCATTGTTGACGTCAAATTGAATGAATAGGATATCAGGTTCACTTGAGTAACCTCGCAGTATTGGCGGCGGAGGTTTTGCACTCTACCGAGTGCTCCCCCTCTAGTTTTTTTTTTATTTTTATTTTTATTTTTTTTTATATTTTTTTTAGGGAGGCGTATACTGTGCGTGCTGCTGGGCTTGATTAAACCTTGCTAATATTTTTTATTCAACATTGACTAGATTTTTCGGGGTCCCGCATCATGAGTAACCCTCGACCCAAACAAAGCCAATGGAAATCTGACGCAACAAACCTGGGCAGTTTATCATTGGCAGAGGCCTCCAGGTCTGATGTCTTAGGCTCACCAGAAAACCAAGATGTTAGCCATATTATTTTGTCTGGGTGCTATGGTGGGTGGAGTCAAGTGACAAATGTGGGTTGGGTCCCTCAGCTGTCCAACCAATGGGTGCACATTTCAAAAGTCGACCCCCATCAAAAACTACAACAATAATAACAACCATACGGAGCTCTTGTCGACCTGCGACATAAAAATCGCACTTTTTAAGTACTGTCCATTACAATTGATGCATACCCTGCATCGAACCAGTGCATTGTTCATTGCTGCTTTCAATGTGTCTTTATCAATAGCATTGATTGCTTCAGTGATCCTTGTCTCAAATTCATCTACACATACACAAGGAAAGTAGATGCAGGTGGAGGCCATTCAGCCCATCATGCCTGTGCCACATCCATCAACACCAGAGAAATTAGTTTTTAGGTCATCTCTTCGAGCATGACCTAATAATATGGGTGTCGATGTCCTTCGATCCGTTCACAATGAAGTTGAAGCGGGAGATCTGGTCATTAGTGATCCTGATAGAGGTCGATGAGACGTACACGATGGTATGACATTCAAGGTCACTGAAGGTCAAGGTCACGAGGCCTTTGAAGTTGCAAAAATGACGATTTTCAAATTCTATCTCCTCCGCCATTTCTCAAGCGATCTTGAATTTGATTGTAGCATATGAATCTATGGGACAATATCTAAATTTGGTCGGGCCAGATTTTCGATATTCGCTTTCGTTTTCGTGTCACGTGACTTCAAAGTTGGCAAAAAATGCGAAAATGACGATTTTCAAAATCTATCTCCTACATTTCTCAAGCGATCTTGAATTTGATTGTGGCATATGAATGTATGGGACAATATCTAAATTTGGTTGGGACGGATTTTCGAATTTCGCTTTCGTTTTCGCGTCACGTGACTTCAAAGTTTGCCAAAACTGCCCTACCTTCAGGAGGCTATATATTCTCTACTGGGCATGGTAAAAGTTAGTGAATGGTGTCATTCACCAGACGGCGGTCTCCTTGGGTTAACCTGAGGCGGTCCCTTCGGGTGGGTGCCTGGAATGTCCTATCCCTAAGAGAGGATGATCACCTGTCTCTGTTATCATCTGAGCTCAAGCGTTTGGACATCGGGATTGCAGCTCTCTCTGAGGTTCGGAGACCGGATTGCGGCGAGATAATGGTGGGTGGTTACACCTACTATTGGTCTGGTCGCTCTGATGGTTACCATACCCAAGGAGTTGCTGTAGCTGTGTCCAATAAGCTGACCCCAATGATAATTGAGGTAACACCGGTCAACTAGCGTATTATGAGATTAAGGATTCGTCACTCCTTAGGTGTCATTTCCCTGGTCTCTGTTTATGCTCCGACTGAGGCGAGTGATCTCACCGTGAAGGATGCATTCTACGCCACACTCAAGTCTGTGGTTGATCAGTGCCCCAGACGAGATACACTTCTAGTCTTGGGGGATTTCAATGCATCGACTGGAACTGATAGGGACGGTTATGAGGTGTGTGTTGGTCCCCATGGGTCAGGAACTATGAACCAGAATGGCACTAAGTTCCTTGACTTTGCAAGAAGTCATGGACTAAGGGTGGCTGGTTCATGGTTTCAGCGCCCACAAGCTCATCGCTGGACTTGGTATTCCAACGCTGGTGGTGTGGCAAAGGAGATTGACCATGTCCTCATTGACGGTTGTTGGAGGATGATCCAGAACTGCAGGGTCTACCGGAGTGCTCAGTTCCTCAATACTGACCACAGGCTTGTTGTAGCAACTCTAAAGCTGCACCTTAAATCCTGGAGAATGGTACCATCCCAGCCGAGGCTGGATGTTGCCAAGCTCAGGGATGAGAGAGTAGCTGAGGAGTTTGCGAACAGGCTGAGTGGACACTTGGGGGTTCTGGGTGCTTTGGGGGGTCCTGAAGAGTTGTGGAGCGCCTTCAAGACCACCGTCCTTGATGTTGCCGGTGGATGCCTTGGAGCTCACCGCAGGGCAAAGAAGAATTTTGTCTCTCAAGGGACACTGGATACCATTGACCAGAGTCGCAGGGCCAGGCTGAATGGCAGAGCTGAGCTGTTCAGGGAGCTGAGGCGTAAAACTGTACGTGCACTGAGGGTGGACAAGGAGGCCTATGTGAGGGGGAAGAGCATCACCTGTGGACAGGTGATTCTCGTCCCGCTTACAGGGGAATTCGCGCATTACGTTCATCCAAGCCCATCCCTCGGAGCACTACAGTTCGAGCAGAGAGTGGTAGGCTCTTGACAGAGGAGTCTGAAGTGACGGCCCGCTGGGCCAGTTACTTTGAGCGGTTGTACCAGGCTGATCCCCCAACTGTCGAGTTGGACGTCAAGGGTGTTACAATCCCTGTTGCTGACCCTCGAATCAACTGTGGTCCACCTACGCTTGTGGAAACACGGGCTGCGGTGAACCAGTTGAAATGGGGCAAAGCTCCAGGGATCTGTGGCATCCATGCCGAACTTCTCAAGGCTGGTGGAAATGCTGCACTCGTGTCGTTGCATGCAGTTTTGTGCTCTGCCTGGAACACAGGCATCATCCCAACTGACTGGAAGAGGGGCCTTGTTGTCCCTCTCTGGAAAGGGAAGGGTGATCGCCAAGACTGCAACAACTACCGAGGGGTGACGCTGCTCTCAGTGCCGGGCAAGGTCTTTGCTCGGATAATTCTCGATAGGGTTCGCCACCATCTGCTTGAGCACCAGCGTCCAGAGGAGTCAGGGTTTACACCGAAGAGGTCAACGATTGACCGTATCCTTGCACTTCGTGTCCTCACCGAACGCAGACGAGAGTTTCGGCAGGGGCTGCTTGCAGCCTTTGTTGATCTCTGTAAAGCGTTCGATTCAGTGAATCGGGATGTCCTCTGGAGGATTCTTGGTCTTCGTGGGGTGCCACCAAAACTGATCGATCTGATGTCTGAACTCTACTCTGGTACTGAGAGTGCTGTGAAGTGTGGTGGTACCATCTCTGACTTATTTCCAGTTGTTACTGGAGTTCGTCAGGGATGTGTACTTGCCCCCACACTTTTCAGCACTTGTATGGACTGGATTCTAGGGAGGATGTCGGAGAGATCAAGTTGCGGTGCGTCATTTGGGAATGTCAAGATCTCGGACCTTGACTTTGCAGATGATGCAGTCATCTTTGCGGAGACTTTAGACATCCTCTTGGGGGCCCTCGAGGTGCTGAATGAGGAGTCGGAGCCGTTGGGATTACGGGTTTCTTGGGTCAAAACTAAGATCCAGGCTTTCGGTGACATCTTGGATGCTGCTGTCCTGTCTGTGTCTGTTTGTGGTGAGGATGTTGAGGTCGTGGAGAGATTCACTTACCTTGGCAGTGATATTCATGTCTCTGCTGGCTGCGAGTCAGAGGTCAATAGACGTCTGGGTCGGGCCTGGGGAGTCATGGATTCACTGGATCATGGGGTGTGGCGCTGCCGGTACCTGTGCGGGAGGATGAAAGTCCGAGTCTTCAGGTCCTTGGTACTTCCAGTCTTGCTCTATGGGTGCGAGACCTGGACTCTGACCAAGGATCTGAGACGGAGACTTAATTCCTTTGGTACCAGGTCTCTTCGGAGAATCCTTGGCTATCGCTGGTCGGATTTTGTGTCCAATGAGCGGTTGCTGAGAGAGACTCGGATGAGATTTGTTACCTGCATAGTCCGTGAGCGTCAGTTGCGGCTGTATGGACATGTGGCTCGTTTTCCTGACTCTGATCCTGCTCACCAGATTCTCTCAGCGAGGGAGTCTCATGAGTGGAGGAGGCCAGTGGGTCGACCACGTGCCTCATGGTTGCAACAGGTTGACCATCATCTCAAGGAGATGGGGATGGGCCTGGCATCTGCCTGGGGGATGGCCAGACGGAGGCCCCTGGAGTACCGGCGGAAAGTGGACGCAGCGACGTGCTGTTCTGGCACATGCTCCCATACCTGACCTGACCTGGTGTCATTGCATAGCTGCTGCCCTTGTATATTATATTTATACATTTTCCTCCGAAGGTGCAAAAGTTTCAAAACCCGAAATGTAAACGTCGGCATTTATTTTCAAAATATAATTTCGTGCGCGCGCCAAAATGCCGAGTCATTAACCAAACTGCGCAGTTCGAGCTGCGCAGTAGTCTTCGGTCATAACTGAACATTGAGAACTTGTGGTATTATAGAGATGACCGTCACCTCCACACGGGGGTAATTTTTAGTTTTAGTTTATGTAGTTTTAAAAAAAATATTTATCTATTTATTAATTTATTCCCAGGGGAGGGGGCATGGGTTTAAAAGAAAAAGAAGTCCTGCCAACATCCATTCCTATCTCCAATACCTCCACGTACCTATCTAATTTCAATTTAAACTTCTGCTGCCACTACCTTTCCAAGGAGACCATTCCATGCATTAAGTAAGTGGGATGAATCTTAACCTGGGTCTTAAAATACCCAGAGGAAGAAATCCGCTGCAGTCAAATCTGGGGATTGGGTGGTCATCAAACATTACCAAACCGAGAGATTATATTTTCCCCAAACTGTTGCCTTAGAAATTGCATAACACTTCTTGCAGTATGGCACTTTGCTCCAAATTGAAACCATGTCTGCGAACATTATATTTCTATGCCACAATTCAGGAATGCGAGTTATTCTGAATGCTTGCAAAGTTGCAATTACAGAGCCTAATTTAATAGTTCTTCAATCTTAATCCACATTGGCACATCGTCATGCTCCATCATTGAAATCTTCAGGGCTTCACCTGTAACACAAGAATAAAAAAAATAATTATTCAGCTAATTCTTAAAATTTATACCATACATTACAAATGTATCACATAATTGCCACACGCTGTACAATGCCTCGTCTTTTCTTTCTTAGAGAGAGAGTAGGATTTATTTATTTATTTTTTAAGGAAGAGCTGTACGAGGGCGAGGCTACACACCATAACTTTGCGTGCCACATTTGGCCCGTTGAAAGCGTCAAAGTAAAAGTAGGCAAAAGTCGTTGAAAGCAAAAGGAGAGAAGATAAAGTAAAAGTAGGCCTCAACGTTTCAGGCAGCATTTTGGTTTGGAATTCTTTTGCTTTGGAGTTTTTAAAGTATATAGAATATAAATAACTCTTTTAGGAGCTAATACATGGTGTAAACCGTAAACCTTTTACTTTAATACTAGCTTAGTTAGAGAAGTTGCACAAAAACAAACGTATGCTAATACTATTCTCATTGTTGGTATGATTTGACAATAGCTGTTTGTGAAACTATTTTGTGATGTATTTTTGTTTCAAAAAGTTTTTTCCTGCAGATTTTGGAGGAGTGGATGAAGGGCCTGCAGGTATGTAAATGTGAGGCTGATTTGGAGTGAGGGTGGGAGTTTGTATTGGTGTTTGGTTGTTTGTATTTGTGAAGGTAATGGAGACTGTCACCATCCCGTTAAGCTGGATTTTGGTGAAAGCCTGCTTTTGTTTTGCTTGTTTGCTTATTTTATTGCTCTATTTAAACAGAACAAATGTGGTGACATTGTCCAGACAATCTTTGTTGAAAGTTCACTGCAGATTCCATTAGATTCTTTGTGTCGACTATTGTTTAATTAGCATAATTATTTTATTTATCCATGTACATTCTAGCAAGGGACAATTAATAATTGAAATTGCACTTAGTAATTGGTAAGTTGTGAATGTGATTATTTGTTGTTAAATACCAGGATTTTAATGTTGGCATTTACAACCTCAGTCACTTTTGGAAGTGATGATTATTATTTATTTATTTTTGTCATCATTATATTTGTCAAATGTCAGTGCTCGGGCAAATGCAAGTGTTATGGAACCGAGATTGGAAATTTATCACTCGGGGTACTTCTCGGACACTTTCCGACTTCCAGCCCTGTAGGCCGCCGCGCTGCGAATAAGGCCACCTTGCTCTTTTACAAGCACGTTACCTTTCCGGTGGTTTGGCACTTTCAATTGGGATACGTACTCAGTGCACACCTTTCGTCTATTTGTACTGCCGAGCGGAACCGTGGGTAAGCACTGACTAATTATGGAGCCAATCAATGGGGCAGAACTTCCCGTCGATATAGTCTTTATGTGCTAAATTGAGCTAATGTAGGGCAGGATGATTTGAGTAGACAGGAAATGGATAACAGTTCAACAAGTACATTTATTTGTAAACACGATCAATGTAATCGAGGGCATGTATTTACAAGCAATCAAATGATACAGGCAGGCAAAGACACACGAGGAAAGAAATGAGCTTTGGCCTTTATCCCCCTTGTACAATCTTATCTTAACCAGTTATGCACACATGACGCCAGCAGGATCATTCCGTAGAAGTTTAGGGAAAAAGAGCAGAAAACAGAGAGGGGCAAAGCAAGGCGCAGGTGTGGCCTTTGATTCACCACGGCACACGTCGACAGACGTGTGTCAATCCTGAAAAAAGTAAAGAATAAGGAAATAATCCCCCATTAATCCATCCCAAACCCACCTCCTTCAAATTCCCTGTTTTCATTCTTGAAAGTCCCTGTAGTGTCCATCTGTTTGTTTACCCTGTGTACCCTGCCCCATCCCTCTCCCTTCCACCAATCTGCTTATGTCTCTGTTCCCCACTGTTTTGTGCTTCCCTCTCGCACCTCTCTTGTCTCCTGCTCCCATTGTTATATGTTCTGTGTGTTAGCTCTTATATGCGCCTCGACAATGTATACAAAAAAAATAAAAGCAGAAAGGAGATGTGATGTATGCTTAAAGAGGAAAAGGTGTGAGTTGCCTCTAAAATCTCACCCATAAGGGTCAAGAGGCAAATCGTTGATTGCTCTTTCAATGTCGAGGTTCCCTTCATGAGTTTAGGGTGATAAATAGGGGTTATTGGAGGACAGCAAGAGACAGACAGTGTATGTCAGCATGGAGCTATCTTCCTGTACTGGCGTCCTGCCGGCCTGTCCGCTCTTGTGCCTCTGCCTCGTGCTTGCCTGGTAACAACGCTGCCTGCCCAGCACTATTTGGCACAGCTTGGTCTGCTCCAGCATGATTAATTCTGGCAGGCAATTTCTCTTTGGCACAAACAGGTAGGCAGCTTCTCACTTTGGTCCCCAGCACGATCCAACAGAAGTGAACGGTCTGGTGTTCCACCTTTAGAGCAGCTTGAATGTGGTAGAGACTTGAGGGAGAGGAAGGGGGGGGTGGTCAGAGTTCATGGGAGGTGGAGTTCCCAGGAACAGGGATCATGGCTTGCCTTTTGACCCGCAACAGCGCGTCCCTATTGGTGCGCTAACCAGGCACTGCCACTTTCGACTGTCAGTCATCCTCGAGTTGAGGTCCTCCCCCGAGTCAACGCTACTTCTTTTTAAACGGGTTTTTCCGCCAAGTGGTCTTTCCCAACCAAATGGTTTGAAAACGTGGATGTTCTTTCCCTGAGCATCTGAATTTGAGGCTGTTTGTTGTGAAGTGTCTTAGAATGTGGTTGCGTGTGCTGCTGCGTGAGGGGGCAAATGCAAGAGAACGGAAATTTATGAATCGTGGGTTGCACCCAATTATATACACGAAGACTGTTAAGTGATCATTTGGGAGAGAGTGCCAAATTGTGCTGAGTGGTGCATGAAATGGCAACCACCATATACGAGTCATGAATAAAAGAGGATTTATTGCAGGGATAAAGGAAGGAGAGGAGGGGTATAAAGGTGGAGAGGACCTGCTATAGCCCACATAACGCATTTGTCCTGTTCCCCTCTAGACACTGGGGCTTCTTTGGTGCTTATACAGTTGTAGACAAAGATATTGGTACCCTTGCACTTTTAAAAAATAACTCACACTTTTCGTGAAAAATAAGTTGAAATTGCACAGATGCCAACCCTCCCGATTTCATCGGGAGGCTTCCGAAAATTCACCCAAACTCCCGCCCTTACGATCACTATCCTTATCCTCCCGAAATTTTGATATTTTTGCACTGTTCACTAATCACTTCGAAGTTACCGAAGTAATCGACTTCGAAGTTACCGATGCTTCAAGCCCTCGATGTTGATTACGAAATGGCAGAAAAGAAGCTTACGAAGACCAAGAAATGGTCTCAGAAGTACAAGACCGAATACAGTCTCCAATACCCGTGTATTCAAAAGTCTGAAAGAGGAATTCATCATGCGTATTGTACAGTATGCAGCGTTGATATTTCAGTTGAGCACGGAGGTCGCGATGATATTCGGAAGCACGTTGGAAGCAAACGGCACACAGACATTGCAAAGGAGAGATCTTCGAGCACGCAGTACCGGTACACTTCTGAATTATTTCACCAAACAAGGGACAAGCGAGGAAGAGGATGTTACCCGAGCGGAACTTCTCTTTTAGTGGATTTATTGTGGAACATAACTTGCCCATATCAGTCTCAGATCATGCTGGACCTCTATTTCAAAAGATGTTTCCAGATTCAAAAATTGCTTCAAAGTATGGATGTGCAAGAACAAAAACTTCAGCAATAATTGGTGAGTTGTCAAATGTTACTGCTTCATCTATTGCCGATATTGCTAGACTAGCTCCATTTAGCCTAGCTACAGACGGTAGCAATGACAGTGGTGAGGCCCAGCTATATCCTGTCCTGATTTCGTACTATGACAACAGTGCTGGGATTGTGAAGCAAGGTTTGCTAAGTTCGCCTGCGTGCAAACAAGATTCCACTGGAGAAAACATTTTCAAGCTGCTTGATCATGAGTTCAGTGACAGGAAAATTCCGTGGGGAAATTGTGTTTCCTTTTGTGCTGATAATGCCTCTGTCATGGTGGGCAAGCACAAAGGAGTCGCTGCTTATATCCACAAACAAAATCCAGAGTGCTACATCATGGGATGCCCTGCCATATGATGCACAATACGGCCAAGAAGGCGGCTCAGGCCTTACCCATTGAATTAGATGACTTTCTCATCGATATTTACTACTACTTGGACAAAAGTAGTAAACGCGTCAAAGGAGTGAAAGCACTGCAAGAACTCTGTGATGCCCCGACACACAAGATTCTGAAGCATGTCGCAACAAGGTGGCTGTCCCTTGGTCAGTGCCTAGACAGGCTGGTTGAACAGTGGGAGCCACTTCGCCTCTTCTTCAAAGAAGAAGTACGAAGAAAAAATGCAACCAACTGTAGCCAAGACTCTAACAACGAGCAAGAAGGACGGCACTGTATCTACTGCCAGTACTGGCACTGCAGGATCAAGCACTAGTGGAGCAGCATTCACCACTACCACTGCAGTATCTGCTGCGAAGAAGACAGCAGGGACAGCACCAAAACCAATGCTGAGAGCAGGTAGCATCACCGGCCCTTCATCACGTTCATCTACAAAGCAGATCCCTTCAGAGTCGAGAAAGACTGTGATAGTCCCATCTACAGGCAAAGAAGGACCCAAGTTAAGTTCTGCTTTTGCCAAATCACTTGATAGAAGCTCAGCAAAACCTTCGAATCAGAGGTCTTCTTCCTTGGCTGCACCTACCTCAAGCTCTCTCCTCAAACGTAAAATTGGATCTGGTACTACGAGTCTGACCTCTTCTGCTGGCAGTAAACGCAAGTGTGATCGCCCTGCGACTAAGTGTACTACGAGTTCTACAACTAAAAGCGCATCTTCCTCAAACACTGTGCAGGAATCTAGAGAAAAACGTGTCAACAGGATGTTCTTGTCTCCACAAACAAAACTCTATTGTTTCTTCCTTCGATATGCCAAACAAGCTTTTTGAGAAGGGGAATCTTCTGCTCCAAAGAGACGAACCCTGTATTCATCTCCTGCACGGAGAATTGAATGGTCTTCTGAAAGATATCTTCGTACGGTTTTTGAAACCATCGGTGTCATCGGTTGCTCTGGTAAATGTACCCTTCTCTGACAGACATCATCAGAAGAATGATGAGGACCTCATGATTGGGAACGATGCCAAACTGTATATAAGGGAACAAAGGAGTCTCAAGAAATCCACCTTCACTCTGAGTGAGTCAGACATCCAAGGTTTCTTCAGTGCAGTTCGCTCATATTATGTGAAAGCCTGCAATTACATCTTCAAAACCTGGCCGCTAGATGATGAATTAGCCAAGCATGCTCAGGTGCTGGATGTTAAGCTACACCAAGAAGTGGGGTTTGACTGTGTGGAGTTTTTCATCAAGAAATTCCCTGTCTGTTCAGTGGCGGTGATAGTGACATAGACATTCTTGAGAGTGAATTCGCTCACGACCAGGCACACGCCTCCATAGCTACAATTGCTACTGAGACAGTGAGAGTGGATGAGCAGTGGCATCGGATTTCACAGCTCACAGATCCCTGCACTGGTGCCAAGAAGTATCCTAATTTGAGCAAAGTGATGAAGGGAATCTTGGTCATTCCTCATTCGAACGCATCATGTGAGCGGGCACTCAGTCTTGTACGGAAGAATCAAACTGAATTTCGTCCCAATTTGAGTGTCAAAACCCTGGAAGCTCTCTTAATTGAAAAACTAGCTCATAGCACCCCTTGCTACCAGAGAGAATACAGCAAAGACATAATCAGAAGGGCTAAAAGAGCCACACAGCTGTCACTCAGCAAAGCTGCCATGGAAAAAGCAAGCAGCAGTAGTACCAGCCAGTAAGGTAAGAAAAATATTGCTTCTTTTGTGCTTTTTGTTAATCTTTGATTGTCCCCTAACTTACTAATATTAATATACATGTAACATTAAAAAGTGCACAATTTTCCCCTTTTTTTGTTCAAAAAGTGGGAATTCTTAACATGTTAAATGCTCCAAAATAGGGCTCAGAGGGCACTAGAGAGCGTCTGGAACCCCAGAGCTTCCAGGGCCCTAAGGCGGGCCCTGGACTCCGCCGCAAGGGTCGAGCGCTCCGCGCTCGAGATGTGCGCTTAGCGCACATTATTTGGTGTCGGTTGCAAATCCTCCCTAATTCTGATTTCCAAAAGTTGGCATCTCTGAAATTGACAAAAGTATTTGGTCTCCACAATTCTTTATTTCACTGTAAATATTACAGAACCTTTTTTTGATTCATAACTTAATATATCCTTTTAAATCAGAAAATAATAATAAATGGCATTGACAAAATTATTGGCACGCTCGACTTTTGAAGTACAGCCTTTGGACAAAATAACTGCAGTCAAGCGCTTCCTATAGCCTTGAATGAGCTTCCCACACCTCTACTGGCAGTTTGGCCCACTCTTCTTGTGCAATCCATCCATCCATTGGGAACATACTCTGTGTAGAGTGTTGGTGCTGCCAAAGCAGTCTCCTGGGCTATTGGGCACAATCCTGGATGGGTCGCCACTCCGACACAGTATACCAGCATGCTGGTACTCATTTTGCCAACCTCAGAGGACGACAGGCAGAGTCAACCCCACCTGGTATTAATTCAACAGCCGAGCAGGATTTGAACTCAGGATCCTTGGATCCCAGGCCCACCGCCCTAACCATTAAGCCAACAGCAGGTATCTTCTTGCTCCAGTTCTCCCAGATTTGAAGGGTGCCTTCTCCCAACTGCTGTTTTCAGATCTCCCCACAGGTATTCAATGGGGTTTAGATCTGGACTCATTGCTGGCCACTTCAGAACAGTGCAGCATTTTGTCTTTTCATGATGCCATGCATACATTCAAGACACCCAGTGCTGGAGGCAGCACAGCAACCCCAAAACATCACTGAACCACCTCCATGTTTGACTGTAGGGAAGGTGTTCTTTTCCTTGAAGGCTTCATTTTGTTTTCTGTTAACATGGAGATGATGTGCTTTTCCAAAGAGCTCTAATTTGGTCTCATCTATCCACAGTACATTCTCCCAGAAGGATTTTTGGCTTGTTTAGGTGTGTTTTGGCAAAGTCCAGTTGGACTTTCTACTCTATCTCTATCTCTGTCTCTCAACAGTGGGGTCTTCCTGGCTTTCCTACCATAGAACCCCCATTCATCGAGTTAGCGGCAGGTGGTGCGAGTTGAAACTGATGTACCTTGTGTCTGAAGGTCAGCTTGAATCTGTTTGGCAGTTGATCGAGGTGCTTTCTCCATCATTCAAACAATCCTTCACAGCAATCTTCGATCAAGTTTTCTGTTGTGAACATGTCCAGGGAGGTTGGCTACAGTGCCATGGGCTTTAAACTTCCTGATAACATTGATATGGTGGACACAGGAACATCAACGTCTCTGAAGATGGACATGTAGCCTTGAGATTGTCCATGCTTAGCTACAATCTTGTGTCTGACCTCCTCAGACAATTCTCTGGTTTTCTTTCTTCTCTCCATGCTCATTGCGGTACACACAGTGACACAAAACAGCAGAATGATTCCTTTTCTCCATTCAAACTGGTTGAATGAGTGATTTTTATATTGCAGGCACCTTCAACTCATCATGGGTGAGTTCAATTCCAATGTAAAGGAGAATCACCTGCTTGAAATATAATTTTCTAACAACTTCTAAAAGGTGCTGATAATATTGTCTGGGCCATTTTAGAATTTGTGTGTGGAATAAGCTAAGATTTAGTCATTTTTCAGCTTTTCTTGTTTTGTTCCACTGCAAACCAAAGAAATACATATCAGAGGTGCAAATGAACGGTCGCCAATGGCGCCTAACTTTTGTGCTGGGCAGGTACACAATACTGCCTTTCCTGTCCGGCTGGCGAATCACCGGTGATTCCTGTTATTTTGTAGTAGCTTCTCTACTAGTTTTCTCAACTAGAACTACTGTTTTTTGTCCGCAGAAATCCGTAGAAATCACCGGTAATTCTGCGGCGGCCATTTTTAGTTTTCATCTTGTTCCAAATCGCGCGTGATTGCGTGAGATTTGACGGTTTGGCATGGTTTGGACGCATTTTCTCATGCCCAGGTTGGTTAAATGAGTGAATTTGGGTGAATGGGTGAGTTTCATTTGTGAGGTTAGGTGAATGAGTGAGTTTGATGAGGCTTTTGGGTTAATCAGTGAGTTAGATGAATGAGTGAGTTTGATGGGTTAGGTTGGGTGAACGAGTGAGTTTGGGTGAGGTTGGGTTAATGAGTGAGTTTGATGGGTGAGGTTGGGTGAATGAGTGAGTTTGATGGGTGAGGTTAGGTGGATGAGTGAGTTTATATGTGATGTTGGGTGGACAAGTAGTACCCCCACCATTGTCCATCACCCACAACCCCCCCCTCTCCACCCCATCGTCCATCACCCACAACCCCCCCTCCAATCGTCCATCAGCCACAACCACCCCATCATCCACAAAAATGCCTCCCCCCAGCACTACTCACAATCCCCCTGCCCCCCTGCATCACCCACACAAAAAAGGTCCCCCCATCACCCACAACCTCCTCCTCCCTGCATCATCCCCCCACCCCCACCCCACTCATCAAACTCACTCATCCACCCAACCTCCTCCATCAAACTCACTCATTCTGCAAACCTCCTCCATCAAACTCACTCATCCAACCAACCTCACTCATCAAACTCACTCATGTGAGTATATTAAAAGTGTTTGATATCAAATTTGTGACTTTTGTCTTTATTTTATCGGGCCGGTAGAAATTCTGCTGGGCCGGTAACTTTTTCTAGTCACCGGCCCTGCTGGCCGGTGGATAAAAATGTTAATTTGCACCCCTGCATATGCATACCAAAATATTTTTTAATTTCAACAATTTTCTGGAAGAAGTGGTGCATTATTTGAAAAAGTGCAAGGGTGCCAATGTTTTTGGCCACGACTGTACTTACGATATAACTGATTGGACATCTCATGGATGTTCATTCACCCAGGGGCCGGTTTCATAACCGTCACAATCATAAAGATTTTTTTGC
This sequence comes from Eptatretus burgeri, assembly GCF_056783735.1. Classification (NCBI taxonomy): domain Eukaryota; kingdom Metazoa; phylum Chordata; class Myxini; order Myxiniformes; family Myxinidae; genus Eptatretus; species Eptatretus burgeri. Next base: position 39,619,256 of record NC_140976.1, on the reverse strand, counting down.
ATGTGGAAAACGGACGGTGATGCCGCAAGATTGTATGTACAGGATTACTCCTTTTTTATTTTTAAAGAAGAAGACGAAAGAGTTGGGTGTCCGATCGTAAATGAGCAGTGTCATACGATTGGCAGTCAATACGTATCCTTAAATGGCTATTTATAAATTTGAGAATGCAATGTGTGTAGTTGTAGATGACATATGTTATATCTATGGGTAAGAGCCATGTTTTGCCTGTTTTAGATCTGGCAACATTGAGCGTATGATGTCAGGAGAGCAGTTCCAAGATGGCGGCTCCCTTAGAAGCATGCACCAGGGAAGAGCAATGTTCTGTCATCCATTTCTTGGGAAGTGAGAGTGTGAATCCCAGTGAAATCCATTGCAGAATGAAAATGCAATGTGGTGATGCATGTTTATTGCTGCAGCAGGTGTACAACTGGGATAGAAGTAATTAAAGTGGAGTTCTTTCAGTTCAGGTGAGTTGTCTTGGCACCCACCTTGCAGATACTTTGCGGAACCCCAGCACATTGTGAATTATATGGTGTGATGAATCATGGCTAATGTTCAATTCGGATACCACTTCATCCAGTGTAATGCGACAGTTTTCCCTTAGCATGTGCTCAACTCCTGCAACCATTTCTGGTGTGTTGGCTGTGTGAGGCCAGCCCGAGCGAGCAGTGTCTGCCACAGTGGACACTCCACTTTTAAACTTCCTGTCCCAGTCGTACACCTGCTGCAGCGATAAACATGTCACTATATTGCATTTTCATTCTGCGATGGACTTCACTGGGATCGCACCCTCAGTTCCCAAGAAACGGATGACAGAACGTTGCTCTCGCTCTTCCCTGGTGCATGCTTCTGAGGGAGCCGCCATCTTGGAACTGTTCTCCTGACGTCATATACTGTACTTCATGTTGCCAGATATAAAACAGGAAAAACAGGACTCTTACCCATAGATATAACATATGTTGTCTACAACTGCACACATTACATTCTCGAATTTGTATTGCCATTTTAAGGTTACTTATTGACTGCCCCTCACACATACATTCACAGGTATGAAAAATGGTTGTGCAGCATTTATGCGATGGATTTACATCAGGATTTATTTGTTCCATATGACGTTACGTCATGCTGGTGATGGCCATGATTTTATCTTTTAATATCAATTTTATTATGAACCAGAAGGGTTACCTGGTGTTGCATGGATTGGGGGGGGGGAGGGTTCTGAGAAGGAGAAGCAGGAGAGTGGAAGGGCTGAGAATGGGGCAGGTGGATCGAGGGAAGGATACCCGACGGGATGTGGGGAGGGAACTGTGTAGGGGGCATGAGAGACAGAATCCCAGAAGGAAAAAAAGTCTTGGAGTCTTCAGGGTCTTGGGGGTTTTCAAGGATCTTAGGGATCTTAACTGTCTTTGGGGTCCAAAGGGTCTTTGGGGTACTCGGGGTTTTACAGTATCTTAATTGTGTCCGTGGAATTCAATGGTCTTGAGGGTCTTCGGGGTCAGAAAGGGTCTCATCTCTCAAGCATGTAAAAAGTCTACTCTCAAGTATGTTTAAAAAAAAAAAAAGGTCATGTTTCTTCTGCGTCTTTAACTGCTGAGGTTGTGGATGAAAATACACTCAGGACAACCCCCTGGTCGGACTTTTGCTGTGTGCCAAATTTGGTGGTTGTCGGCCCAGTGGTCTTGACATACAGACAAACACAATAAATGTTATTTATTTGATATGAATTACAGTCATGGCCAAAAATATTGGCACCCTTGCACTTTTTTCAAATAATGCACCATTTCTTCCAGAAAATTGTTGAAATTACAAAAATCCTTTGGTGTTCACATATGTATTTCTTTGGTTTCCAGTGGAACAAAACAAAAAAGCTGAAAAAAATTACTAAATCTGAGCTTATTCCACACAGAAATCCTAAAATAGCCTGGACAATATTATTGGCACCGTTGAGAAGGTTTTTCGAAATAATTGGATTTCATGCAGGTGATTCCCCTTTACTTTGGAATTGAACTCACCTGTGTTGAGTTGCAGGTGCCTGCAAAATAGAAATGTCTCATTAAACCAGTTTGAATGGAGAAAAGGAGTGATTCTGCAGTTTTGTGTTACTGTGTGTACCGCAATGAGCATGGAGAGAAGAAAGAAAACCAGAGAATTGTCTGAGGAGGTCAGACACAAGATTGTAGCCAAGCGTGGACAATCTCAAGGCTACATGGCCTTCTTCAGAGACGTTGATGTTTCTGTGTCTGCCACACGCAATGTTACCAGGAAGTTTAAGGCCCATGGCACTGTGGCCAACCTCCCTGGACGTGGCTGCAAGAGAAAACTTGATCGAAGATTGCAACGACGGATTGTTCGAATGGTGGAGAAAGCACCTCAATCAACTGCCAGATTCAAGAATATCTCTTGGAGCAGTCAAAACAATCATTAAGAAGTGGAAGATGGATGGTACCACCAAGACCCTGCCCAGATCAGGCCGTCCCTCCAAACTGGATGACCAATCAAGGGGGAGACTGATCAGAACGGCCACCAAGAGGCCTATGGCAACTTTGAAAGAGCTCCAGGACTTTATGGCAAAGACTGGTCACTGTTTGCATGAGACAATATCCCAAGCACTCCACAAGGCTGGCCTGTACTGTAGGGTGGCAAGAAGGAAGCAATTACTCAAGAAAGCCAAGCTTGAGTTCCATTTGAGGAATGCAAAAAACTACTCCAGAAATTCTGAAGCCATGTGGCAAAACGTTTTGTGGTCTGACAAAACCAACACTGAACGTTTTGGCCTAAATATAAAACATTATGTTTGGCGCAAACCCAACACAGCACATCACCCAAAGAACACCATCCATACTGTGAAGCTTGGTGGTGGCAGCATCATGTTATGGGGATGTTTCTCATCAGCAGGGACTGGGGCATTTGTCAGGTTAGAAAGGAAAATGGATGGAGCAAAATACAGAAGAATCCAAGAGGAAAGCCTGCTGCCCTATGCAAGAAAGCTAAAAATTGGAATGAAAGTTCAACTTTCAGCATGACAATGACCTGGAGCACACAGCCAAAGCTACACTTGAGTGGCTAAGGAATCGAAAGATAAATGTCCTTGAGTGGCCCAAGTCAGAGCCCCTACCAAAATCCAATCGATAATCTGTGGCACAACTTGATTGCTGTCCATCAACGCTCCCCACACAACTTGACTGATCTTGAATACATTTGCACAGAACAATGGACAAATATTGTCCAATGAAGCTGTGCAAAGTTGGTAGAGACCTATCCCAACAGACTCACAGCTGTAATTGTTGTCAAAGGTGCTTCCACCAAGTATTATCTCCAGGGGGTGGACACTTCTCTAACCAAGATATTCTAGTTTTGTATTTTTATTTAATTTTCCAAAATGTTTAGAATCTGTTTTTCATTTGGAAGTTGTGGGTAACAATGTATAAATAAAGGTGGAAAAAGTTTGATTTAATGAAATTTCATTCCAGGTGATAAAGCATCAAAAGGTGAAAAATTTGAAAGGGGGTATAGACTTTATATTGGCACTGTGCTTAGATACTTGTTTAGAGTTTATTGGTAGCACTTCACAATTGATTCTCTAAAAATCTGTTCTGTTGAAAAAAAAATAAAAAAATATTTCCACCTATTAAATTTCCTTCCACATGAAACATCACATTTCATCATCTCGAGAGATCAGATGTTTCCTGTTATTATTTTTTCCTTTTTGCACTCCAGCATTTGTGTAGACTGTAGATCAAGTTGAACACATATTTATTTATTTAACTATTTATTTTTAATAAAGCACTATCAATTTTATTTTTGGCATGCAAAGGAATGCGGGATGATGGGTTTGGTGGTGGTGGTTTTGGTGGTGGCTGGGGAAGAGGTGGAGGTGGCTCACGGGGCCGTGGTGGCAGTGATCGCCGAGATGCTAGTTTCAGTGGCCGTTTCCGAGATGCGCCGCTGCCTCGTGCCGCATCGTCCGATTTCCCCGAGCCTTCAGACGGTGAGAATTTGCCACCCCCTCCCATTAGTCATCCTCTTTCAAACGTGACACACACCAACGTTTGTATGTCTCTGCCATACTTTATTATTATTATTATTATTATTATTATTATTATTATTTTTTAATCCAGTTTGTCACCATTCTTATTTCTCTTTCCAGAGGAGCGTGCCATGCGGCCACGCTTGCAGCTGAAGCCCCGCACAGTGTCCGTTCCAGTCAATCAGGTGGCTAACCCTAATTCGGCCATCTTTGGTGGAGCGAAGCCTCGTAACGAAAAAGCCGATAAATGATGCGACTTCACCACATCTCTGTACACCGCACCTCTGAACACTGTCAAACACTCTGCATGGGGGAGGGGTGGGGGGCTTCGGCAGCATCTGCTGTTGTACAACTTCCCAAATGCCTTTGTTAATCACAGTTTATGTATTCCTGAGCAAGATTTGTAACTAGCACATACAACATTCACACAGACACACAGGCTCCTTGATTTCCTCCTTCCCATGCTACCATTTCTTCCTGTTCTACATCATCCTTGTACCTGCTTTCTCATAACCAGCACTCCTCTTCCTATACTTTTACAATTAATGAATTGGATATATTTAGTTTTGAAGAGGGAAGTACTAAATCTTTACCAATCACCTTTTGACTTTTTAAATGAATTCTCATCCGATTTTTTTTTTTTTCATCGCTTTCCAAAAAAACGTGCCAACCCCATCCCTGTTGCTCATGTCTTTATTTGTGAGCCACGTATTTCTGGAGAGAGAGGGCTGAAGGGTTTTTTTTAAAATTTGTATTGGCACCTTTAAAAGAATCCATTATATTGCACATTGCATCACTTTCCATTCGTGCTTCATCATCGAAGGTGTTGCTCTTAAACTGCACTCGGGTTATGGAGATTTTTTTTTCTTTTTTTTTGGAAGTTATTGCCACCCAGGGGTTTCCTTTCTTTGAGGTTCGACGCTGTGTTAGGGAGCATGCTTTTGGCGTTACTCTCGCTTTACGTGAATCGGGGCTTGAGACGCTTCCTTACCCTTGAATTTGTGGTTCCAGATTATTCAAACTGTTGCATGTTGGCTTCATACATAGCACCCAAAACAGGATTTGTCAATCAAGGAGGAAAAAATGCCAAAAACAACAGATACCTTCTTTCTTAGATACTTATGGCACACAGTGTGTTTTTTTTCCCTTCCCCCTTCCCCCCAAAGTGTAATGGGTTGATTGCAGTTTGCAGACACTGGTTGCAACATTTTGCTACATATCTTTCTAATCTTCACTGAATTGGTTTGGCAGGATGAGCATGTTTTCATTTCTGAAGCCTCGGCACTTTGTAGAGCCGTTGGTATGTACATCATTCTACTCGCTGTGCTGCTGTAATGTGCTAAAGGGGCTTTTTAGGAAATGACTTGTGCCAGCAGTTTTACTTAAGAATTTGGAATGGAGAGAGAGAGAGCAAAAAAAAATAAAGTTTTTTTTTTTTTTTTTTTTTTTTTTTTTTTAAAAGCCTCAGGCTGTGTTAGTGCTACTTGCATCGGTGTTTTTTGTGGGAGAGGAGGAGGGGGAGGGTGTTGTTTATGGGAGTGGAAGAAAGGCGGTTTCAAATGATTGAGTGTGTGTGTGTGTGTATGTGTTTACATGTTTGGAAATCTGCACTTTTTTCCAAATTCACATGACTCGTTGCTAATCCTTCAGGGTGTCTGGTGTTCGCGGATATCCCTCGACCCCAGGTTTCACTGCTTGCTATCACAGGAGTGCGATTGCTGTGCGGCTTGCAGCAGCTCCTACACCAAAAAATAAATAAATAATCCACACCCAGGTGTTCGCATGTCACGTGTGTGAACGGCTGCCTTCGGCAATGAAGTTTAGCTGAAAGGGATCGTTGAGGATGGCTCAAGTTTGACCAGGATTTTTATTTGTCAAAGATACGGTGTGCTGGTGCTTGCAAATTTGCTTTAGGTGTTTGTAATCGATAGCCAATGTCACGTTTCCTGCTTTCGTGCATGTGCTGAAAATCAATATGGTGGAAAATGGGATAAAACTTGGAAGGGCAAGGAGTTGTGAAATTTCTGATCGATTACAACAACAAGCCTGTTGACGTTTACAGACGATTGGCTGCACAGTATGGTGGTGATTGCCTGTCAAGGACTTCCACATTAAAGAGTACCGTGGAGATGCACGGTATCAATGCTGTGAATGAATGAGGCTAATAAGAATGATAGGCTGGAGTGGACATCGTTCTTCTTCTTGATCCTGAAAACTAGACCATTTAAGGGAAATGAAAACTTCAACTCTGATGGGATGAGTATGTTCAAAGCTGGAGACTTCCTTTAAAAGTTAAAAATAAAAATAAACATTTTCAGAGATGGACCTGTGACATCAAAGATGCATCTTTCCCAAAGATGGACAGAGGTGATGTTTTCATCCCTGTTTGTTAATTGCCGGAATCCTTCGGATTTCGGCAATTATGTTGGTTGTGTGTGTCTGTCTGTCTGTTTGTTTGTGTGTTTGTTTACGCTGTAGCAGCCACACCGTTTCAGCGATCATGACCAAACTGGGTACAGACGTCGGCCATGGTCTAACTTAGACACTTGTCGTTTTTGTGAATCTAGGTCAAAGGTCAAGGTCACCGAAAAACCGAAATTCTTATTTTCGCAATAACGTTCGCTAAAATGGTCGTATTGACTTCAAACCAAATCGAAAATGTGCATCTTCCGAAACTGCATCCAACCATGTCTCATTGGGATGTTACACCAACACCCTTCTTAGCGGTCGGGGGTCGAATGTCAGGGGGGTCGGGTCAAAACTTTCAAATTGCGATAAAAATGCCATTTCAAGTCTGATTGACCTCCAAGTTATGATCGTGACCAAACTAAGTGCTATAACTCATTAAACAGTAGCACTATCGACTTATAAGAACCAAATTGATTTCCAGGTTTTGTTTTTTCAGAGATCATGGAGATGTGACAAAGTTATTCTGGCAATTCCTTGCTCAACAAGCAATTTCATTAGTTTGTTTGTTTGTTTATCTGTGAGCAGGATATCTCAAAAAGTTATGGAGAGATTCTGACAAAACGTGGTGGATAGGTTCGGTGTGGGTCAAGGACAAACTGATTAGATTTCGGTGAAGATCTGGATCGAGATACGACAATTTTTCAAGTGATTCTTCTCCATTGAGAAATAGGGCCAAAAACTATGGAGCACGATATCTCAAAAGGTTGTGGATGAGTTGGTTCGGTGACGAGAACAAGCCGATTCGATTTTGCTTCAGGTTCAGGTCCGAATCCAGATCCGGCCAATCAGTGGGATATAAAACGTACTGTTGAGCCTGGTGGAGGTATGCGCTGTACCGAGTGCCGTTATGTTTTTTTTTTCTCCCCCTTATTTTGTGTATTTAGCCAAGACTTGTGGAAGAGCGAGAGTGTAATGAAATGGATTTTGTTTTTCCTTTGAATTTGTTTATTTATTTATTTATTTTAGTTTCAGGAAAGATTAATTAATTATGTAAACCACAACACTCCTTTTTGAGGTACGAGTATTTTGTGTTTGTTCGTGGGTTCATACAAGTTGTGATTATCGGCTTTTTCATGGTCACATGCCTTCGTGTTGGCTTCATGGTTAGGGTGGTGGGCTTGGGATCCTAGGATCCTGAGTTCAAATCCCACTCGGCTGTTGAATTAATACCAGGTGGGGTTGACTCTGCCTGTCATCCTTCCTGGGTCGGCAAAATGAGTGCCAGCTTGCTGGTACCCTGTGTCGGAGTGGCGACCCGTCCAGGATTGTACCCAACAGCCAAGGAGACTGCTTCTGCGGCACCAACGCTCTGCACAGAGTGTGATCCCAATGGATGGATGGTCACATGTTCACATTGTTACTAAATTTATTGCAAAACAATTCTTGTTTTGACAAAATGCTCAAACATATGAGTCCTGTAATTGGAAACTGCAGATTTTAATTTTTGTGTTATAAATTTGAAGCATTTCTACAGTATCAACAGGAAAAAAACCCCAAACCTAACTAATAAAAGTTGTAAGGGGTAATTTTTTTTTTGAATGATCCATGGGGAGGTGGATATTGGAAATGTCAATGTACTCTGATGCGAGGACAATGCAGTCTCAAGGATGTGAGGTGAGAGTGGGGCTGTACCAGGGATCATTGCACATCCCCTTTATTCCAATGGATGTGCTTTGTGTAGATGCACGAAGAGGATACCTGAAATTATCATAACGAACAAGTCAGGTCAGGTATGGGAGTATGCAATTATCACGTCGCTGCGTCCACTTTCCGCCGGTACTTCAAGGGCCTCCTGGCCATCCCCCAGGCAGATGCCTGGCCCATCCCCCTCTCTTTGAGATGATCATCAACCTGCTGCAGCCATGAGGCACGCAGTCGTACCGTTGGCTTCCTCCCCTCATGAGGTTCCCGTGCTGAGAGAATCTAGTGAGCAGGGTCAGGAAAACGAGCCCCATGTCCATACAGCTACAGCTGAAACTCACAGGTTACAAATTTCATCTGCGTCTCTCTCAGCAATCGCTCGTTGGACACAAATTCTGATAGCCATGGATTCTCCGAAGAGACCTTGTACCAAATGAGTTATGTCTTTCTCTCAGATCCCTGGTCAGAGTCCAACTCTCATATCCGTAGAGCAAGACTGGAAGCACCATCGACCTCAAGATTTGGACTTTCATCCTGCATTGGTACCGACCCCATGGTCCAGTGAATCCACGACTCCCCAGGCCCGACACAAATGTCGAAGATCCTCTGGCTCACAGTCAGCGGAGACATGAATATCACTACCAAGGTAAGTGAATCTCTGCCTGACCTCAACATTCTCACCACAAACAGGTACCGACAAGGTATTGGAAGATGTTTTGACCCAGGAAACCCGTAATCCCATCAGCCCCGACTCCTCATTCAGCACCTCGAGGACCTCCAAAAGGATATCTAGTCTCCGCAAAGATGACTGTATCGTCTGCAAAATCAAGGTCAGAGATCTTGACACTCCCAAACGATGCTCCCAAATGACACTCCCAAAACACTACTCTGACATCCTCCCCAGAATCCAGTCCATACAAGTGCTGAAAAGTGTGGGGGGCAGTATAAACCTCTGATGAACTCCAGTCACAACTGGAAATAAGTCAGAGATGGTACCACCACACCTCACAGCACTCTCAATTCCAGAGTGAAGTTGAGACATCAGGTTGATCAGTTTTGGTAGGGCATACCGATTTACTGAATCGAACACTGCAGAGATCAACATAGGCTACGAGCAACCCCTGCCGAAACTCTCGTCTGCATTCGGTGAGGACCCGAAGAGCAAGGATAGGGTCAATCGTTGACCTTTGGTGTAAAGCCTGGCTGCTCTGGGTACTGGTGCTCAAGCAGATGATGGCAAACCCGAGCAAGAATTATCCGAGCAAAGACCTTGCCCAGCACTGAAGGCAGGTCACCCCTCGGTAGTTGTTGCAGTTATGATCTTACTCCTATCCCGTCTCCAATCTCAGAGTGCTGCAATACCGATGTTCAAATGCTGGAGCTCAGATGATAATAGAGACAGGTGGTCATCCTCTCTTTGGCACAGGACATTCCAGGTACCCATCTGAAGGGACCGTCTGCTGGCGTTGTGGCTGAGCCGCTGACGCAGTGCCCTCTGGTGGTTAGAGGAAGAATTTAATAACTTGACTTCCCAAAGGAAACCGTGGCATCTTTGATGTCCAACAATAACTACTGGCAGACGGGACCCAGTTTACCATCCTTTTCAGGGGTACGGAACATGATCGTTCTATGTGCGAAACACCAGTACGGCAACTTACAGCTGGACAGCTCAGAGGGGGAGTGTACCTCCAGTCTCGGACTCTTGCCTATCCTTTTTCTTTCCCGGCCACAATTATTCCCACCTTCTGGTGGCGTTGGGTGGGGAAAGCTTGGCCCAAGTCTTTCACGAACTGGCTGGCCAGGTCTGCCTTTCGATTAAGGTTAAGACAGGAATTTGTAATTTGTTCAGGGTGTCTGTGATAGCTCGCCTACTCGTCTCGAGGGACAACGTGGGATCTTTAACATCCACCAACTCATGTCGGCGTTTGGGCGGTCAGTTTAACGTCCATCCGAGGGATGGAGCACACACATTGATGAAGCACCCAAGCTGTGAAACACTGGGCTTACGGTTTATAGATGGGTCGGGATTCGAACCCAGGTTAGATGGCTTTGAGGCGAGTGTGCGTACCTCTTACTTGATCTAGCCTATCCTGCCAGACCATCATGATGGGTAGTGGTCGAGGAGAAAGGGAGTTGAATTCAGGGAATAGTTGTGAGGAGCTCATGTAAACTCAAGAGTTTAAGAGTGTTGGTGTTGAATGCTTGATGAGCAGAGGTGGATGCCATGAGGAGGTCAGAGGTCTGTCAATGTGACAATCAATTAAACGTGCTGTTGATGTCACGTCGGCACCATGGACCAAATGGCCTCATCCTGCGTCAAAGTTCCTTGCAATCTTTATTCTGCAAAGGTACGAGATCTGGTTTTTAGATCCTCGTGGAGGATCTCTCAGTCTTACTCACGTTGTTGTTCTTCATCTTCTTTTGGACTTTTTTGTTTCACAGCCTTCAGTTTTCATCGAAACTTCCTGAAACTTGGAATATATATGTAAAAATACCCTGTGCAGACAGTAACGATCTCCGATTTCGAAAATTCCTCCCAGAAAAAAAAGTTATGACGTCAAAATATCTCCGCTAATGGGAATCTCCTAAAAAATTATCTCCGAAACTAGGCAAGCTTTTTGAATTCTATTTGCGGGAATCGAACAGGGCATTAGCAGAGATGAATTACCGCACATATGATACATTACTATGACGTCATATCAATATTTATGACGTCATTCCTATTTTTTGTTTCACAACCCAGAGTTTTCATCGGATCTTCGTGGAACTTGCCATGTATATGCAGAAAGCCCACGCGCAGGCAGTAACCATCTCCGATTTTGGAAATTCTTCCTAGAAAAAAAGTTGACGTCATAATATTGCCGCAAATGGAAATCGCCCAGACCATTATCTCCGAAACTAGGCAAGCTGTTTGAATTTTGTTTGCGGGAATCAAGCCGGGCATTAGCACATAACTTATCGCAAACCTGATGCATCACAATGACGTCATATTCGTTTTTATGACGTCATCATTAAGAGGACGAGGATCTTAGCTCATTTGAGCTTGTTTTTCAAACACTTGAACGGAACAAATTACTTTGTTCAAACGTTCACGATTTCCTGCGCAAAAAAACGTTTGAATCTCAATGACAAGATATTTCGTTCACAATGCTCGGCAGAGTTGGGGATGGAGGGTTTTCAGAGCTATCCCATAATTCCGTGCGCGCCGCCGTGCTGGTTGTATTCACTTCCATGGCAACGACAGCATCAGCACCTTCACAATCGAGAATGTTTATCTCGTTATTCTGACTCACTGCAATGGATGGTTACGCTAATTATTTGTCCGTGTTCGGTGTTGTTTACTTTTTCTGGCTTGTTTGGCTTGCCAACCAATATGGCGCCCGCGCACTGCATCATGGGTACTGAAACCCCCCTCGTTTCCGAAAGTTCCGTCATCGAACACGGCATCACGACGCGAAAATTACCTCAGGAAACACTTAGCCAATGGGAGCGCGTCTTCCGACACGCTGCGGCTGATTCGACCAATGGCTGGACGTGATGGTGACGGGTGATGTTGGCGCGACCCGTGCCGTTATGAGGTTGGTCATTCCGGGCTGCAATGTGAAAGGTACGGGTACTTGTGAGTAAGTTTTGTGTAAATACCCAATCGAATCGTTTACAGTAATTAATACGTGTTTACGAGCATGTGTGTGTTTTCCGTCCGATACGAACAGTGTTCGGGAGAGCGGTGCACTCATTGGCGAAGTTTGGAGACGAACTCTATTTCGAGTCGCTTAAAGAAGGGGTGAGTATGATGAAGATGATGTTGATGATGATGATGATGATGATGATGATGTGGAGGTTTTTAAACAATCTCTCACACACTCGATCTTCCCTTTCACACGTTGTTCCTCCAGCTCTCGCTCCGCACTGTGAACTCTTCACGCTCCGCGTTTGCCTGTTTCCTCCTCTCTCCTCTGTTCTTCCAAATCTTTGAATGGAATTCGACACAGAACAATGATCAGGATGACGAGCAAGACCAACATCAGGGATTTAACTGCCGCCTCAACATGAAGGTGTGTGTGTGTGTGTGTGTGTGTGTGTGTGTGTGTGTGTGTGTGTGTGTGTGTGTGTGTGTGTGTGTGTGTGTTTCTGTGTATATATGTGTGTGTGTGTATATATATGTATATATATATATATATATATATATATATATATATATATAAAATTGTTTATTGTTACGGAAATGGCCCTTGATGGGAATACTAAATATAGGATGAGCTCAGATCCCCCATTAAATTCATGTATAGATAGTTTTTTTTATTTCTTTTGTATACCTTGTCGAGGCTCGTATGAGAGTGAACACACAACGCACAGCAAGGGGGCATGAGACAGGAGGGGCGGGAGTGGGAGGGACAAAACAGTGGGGAACAGACACATTAGGAGATCTGTGGAAGGGAGAGGGATGGGATAGGGAACATGGGGAAGAGAAGATGGACATTACAGGGACTTTCAGGAAGGAAAACGGGAATTGAAGGAAGTGGGCTTGGGTGGATTATCGGGGGTAGAAAAGATCGAGGATTTGGATGGGGGATGATAAGAGGTGGTGGTGAACAGCTGTTTTGAAAGCCTGGAGGGAAGAATGGGAAAGAATAGAGTGAGGGAGTTTATTCCAAAGGCGGGAAAAAAGAGGAATGAAAGAGTGAAGGTGAGTAGTGATTCGTGATTTTGGTAGTTTTACCAGAAGGGGTTTGTTGGCGGACCTTGAGCACCCTGTGGAAATGTGGTGGGGACAAATCACAGAGAGAGCAGGGGGGCAAGGCTGGAGAGGAGAGGGTAGAAGACAGAAAGACCACCGACCAACCTGCGGTGATTGAGTGAGAGTCCAAAGACTCAGCTTCATTGCGGGAGATGCCGATGATCCTAAATGCCCTGGTTTCGACAGCGTGAAGCCGAGAAAGGTGGGAGGCAGGAGCACCAGCCCAGAGGGGAGAGCAGTACTCCATCATGCTACGGACAAAAGCTTTGTAAGTGGTCAGGAGCTCAAGAGGGCCGAGGAAGGACTTTGCACGACGGAGGATTCCCAGTCGGCAACTGGCTTTGGAGGCGAGGTTGGAGATGTGACTTTCCCAGGAAAGGTCATGGCAGATAGTGAGACCCAGAAGCTTGAAAGAAAAGACTTCTTCCAGAGGATTGTTGAGAAAGTGGATGGGGGGGTTTTCTAAACGGTCCTTTCGAAGAGACATAGTGAGAGTGTGAGATTTGTCTGGATTGAAAGACATGTTCCACGTGTTGGACCAGTTTGTGACTTTATCCAGATCTGCAGAGAGCGAAGAAGCTGCTGCTTGCCGGTCTGAGGGATGACAGATGGTACGGCAGAGGGTGGAGTCATCAGCAAAGAGATATAGAGGATTTTCCAGAGAGTCGGAGACATCATTGATGAAAACCAGAAAAAGAACAGGGCCCAGAATGCTACCTTGAGGAACTCCAGCCTGGACAGGAAGAGGGGATGAAAGAACTCCATTTAGGGCCACACGTTGACTACGACAGGAGAGGAAGTCTGTGAGCCATGAGTGGAGATGGCCTTGGATACCATGGGAAGAGAGTTTGGTGAGTAGGGAAGGGTGCCAGACTGTCAAAAGCATGTGATATGTCCAGGGATACGGCTCGGATTTCCTGTCTGGCATCGAGGACCTCCATCCATTGATGGGAGAGCAGAAGCAGCATATCCAGGGTAGAGTGACCTGGTCTGAAACCAAATTGATGATCGGAAATCAAGCCATTGGAGAAGAGGAAGGATTTAATGTCTGAAGCGATGATGATTGGGAGAAGGCTGATTGGACTGTTGTTGCAGCGATCTGTTTTGGGAGGCAGCTGGAGGGAGGCAGCTTGGTGGATGAGAGGGGGGGGCAACTTTGAGGGGGATGAAAGGTGGGAGAAAGATGAGGGGGGAATTTTTGAGAGAGGTGAGAGGGAGGCTTGGTGGGAGAAGAGTGGGATGGTTGCTTTGAGAGTGAGAGTGAGGGGTGAGGAGGGTGAGTTTGCACTGAAGTTGGAAAAAAAGAATGGTTGATGGAAAGCGAACATTCATAGCAAACTGGGGTTTTAAAAAGTTTTAGGTCAGAGATGCGATTTAACACAATTCTTGATGGATGCAATTAAGGCGAATTCAGAGAATGGAGAGAAGAAGCACTGTGACAGTTCGATTTTTTTTAGGCAAGGAATGAAGGAGAGGTCGAAATGAGAGCAGTCTGTTAAAATAGCAGAAGAGTAGTGCATTATGAAACAGTCAAGAGTGCCACATGTGTGTGGCACTGTCTGGCATCGAGGACCTCCATCCATTGATGGGAGAGCAGAAGCAGCATATCCAGGGTAGAGTGACCTGGTCTGAAACCAAATTGATGATCGGAAATCAAGCCATTGGAGAAGAGGAAGGATTTAATGTCTGAAGCGATGATGATTGGGAGAAGGCTGATTGGACTGTTGTTGCAGCGATCTGTTTTGGGAGGCAGCTGGAGGGAGGCAGCTTGGTGGATGAGAGGGGGGGGCAACTTTGAGGGGGATGTCAAGAGTGCCACATGTGTGAGAGAGGAAGATGAAGCATTATAAGATCGTTTTTGTTATTATTATTAATGTTTGAGAGAGTTTTCAACAGATTAGGTCATGGAAGTGTTGTGGAAAAAAATCGAGGAGGAAGATCTGAGGAAGAAGAAGAAGTAGAATCGGGAGAAGGTTAGCGTGTTGTTGTTGTTGTTGTTTTTTTTTGTTTGTTTTTTTTTCTTTTTTTTGAGATATGAGATAGAGAGATTAGTTGGGAGAATGGGGGATGTTAGGAAAGTGGGGAGGATAGAAATTGAAAGTAATAGGGAGAAAGAAAAAAGGTTGTTTGGTATAAGGGACGATATGTGTGTGTCAGGAGGTGTAACAGACTGTTTTGTGTTCATACGGTGGTGAAACGAGAGATCGCTCTTGTTACTTCCTCATCCGGGATAGGTCCCACCCAGTCAGTGACTCGAAGGGGTGTGGCGTAGGGAGAGAGGTGTGGCCTGGACAGGAAGTGACGTGAAGGGGCGGAGCCTTTGGTCACTGAGTCGCATGGAGAGGGGTTGGTAAAAAGGAAACGAAAGGAAAAAGGAGTTCTCAGTTGGAAGAGACAGTTGCCAAACGAAAGGGAAGAGGAGAAACAATATCGGGGTGTGAAAACAGCCGCTCTCGAGACGCGATGTGTGTCGAAGGGAGAGACGCTGAACTGACCTGCACGTCGGTGATTCGACAGAGAGGAACTGAGGGGACAAAGCGGGAGTCGGGCTTCGAGGCGGGAAGGCCGGAGAGGAGACGCCGGACCTTCGGATGGTCCTTGCTCACCTCACGGCTCGTCACGTTTGCCATTCCGCCTGTGGAACTCGGACCTCGACTTGGGCCTTGTATGGAGAACAGGCTAGGCTGGGATTCGTGTGCTAAACCCTGGAGAGAGATTGGCGATCTCGCATCGTCGACGTTGTTCGGAGCCAGAACGCGCTGAGTGAAAGTGCGCACGCGGTGACTAACAAGAGGCAACGGGAGTTGCTGCGCCGCGATTACTTGCCATGCGGGACGTTCGAGCGGGAGTTTGAATCCATGGACACCCGCTTGTTTGTTACGAGCGACATTTGTGCTTTTGGACACAGTCCTCTCGTCCATGAGCCATCACCAAGTACTCTGTGTGCATGCATGCTGTTTGTTTGAACGTGTTGTATAAGGCATATTTCGTAGAATCCCCTCAACCTTTAGCCGTGGTCCCCTAGTGAAGAACGGGTTGATTGTTAATAAAACCATTGTCATGTATATTGCTTGTGTTGTGATCCCTGATGTCCCCAATAAATCTAGTTAATTCGTATGCAGTTGCCGCTACGGATTATTGCGTGTCTCGTCGAGGAACGATCCGTTTGATTGGCATATAAAACCAAAAAGTGGTTACAGACTGGTAGACTCCGCTCGGTTTCTGACAAAGCCAGTCTGTAACTCGGGGTTCTATCTCCCTAACTGGTAAGGTACAGGATTACGTTGGTATCGCGATTGAAGACGCGTGACCCGAGGCCTGTGCCGAGCCGGCCGGCGTTATAGACTCCCGGAGACGGCGGTGGCGAGGCTGGCACCTCGGACCGGGTCAGATTCCCGCCACCCCGGATTCGCAACAACTGTCATCAGGAGCGGGATATTTGGATCTGTCGTGCATTTCGCACCCCGGACATTGAGTACAAAAAAAAAAAACGGCCCAAATTGGATTTGATTTTATGCTTGAGCGGATCGGAGGAAAAACTTGCAAATTATAAAGAAAATGGACTCTCAAAATGGCGGCGCGGCTCCATCTCAGCGCGACACGAGCGAGAGAGGGCTAATTATAGCGCAGCGAGCCGCAAGGCATGAAGGAAACGCTCCCGCCCACCGGTTCAGGCCGCATTGACACGGTATACGCCGGGGCAGACGGTGTACGCCGGGGCAGACGAATGAGGACGCCAACGCATACATTGATGAGCTTCATGGACGATTGTCGGATGCCTTGGACCAGTGGAGGTGTGCTGATGACTATATTGAGGAATAGCAGATTGAATTGGACGAGGCACAGCGGCGCGCAGACGAGGTTCAGGAGGATTGTGTGCATGGGGAGTCACAACAATTGGACGAGGAACAGGAACGAATTCGGGGGCTGGAAAAGGACTTGGCCAACACAGATTGGGTTCATGAGGATTATGTGCACACGGAAGCACAACCATTGGCCGATGCACAGTAACAAGTTCAGGAGCTGGAAGAGAACTTAGCCAGCACAGTCGAGGAACTGCATAAGGAAACGACACAAGTAGATTGGTTGTGTGGGTTTTTGTTACAAAAGGCGAGCGAACTGAATAAAAGAAAAGAGGAGGAGCAAATTAGTAATTCCCGGAATAGGAAGAACTTGGAGGAAGAATGGGAAACAAAGCTGGAAGAGGAAAAACGGAAACACAATTTGCAATTGGAACTACTGAAGGAAGAGGTAAGATCAGGCAATCAGATAAGAGAAAGCCTAGAACAGAAGATAAAAAGAGGAGAGAAATCTTTGGAGCAAAGGTAGGAAGATTTGTTGGAAAAGTCAAGACAGTTCAAAACAACTACAGGAAGAAATGAAGAAAGTAGAGGGGAGTACCCATAAGTTGGAACAAGAGAAGAGCAAACTGAACAAAAAAATAGAGGAGCAAATTAGTAAATCCCAGGATAGGGAGAACTTGGAAGAAGAATGGAAAACAAAGCTAGAAAAGGAAAAACGGGAACACTATTTGGAATTGAGACAACTGAAGGAAGAGGTAAGAACAGGCAATCAGGAAAGAGAAAGCCTAGAACGGAAGATAGAAAAAGAAAAGGAATATCAGGAACACCTCAAGGAATACGGTAAGAGAACGGACGAATTGAGGAAGGGAGGTGGAGATGGTCAAGGAATTATGGAAAAAAGCTTCTGAATTACAGAAACACCAAAACAGAGAGAGGGAATTACAAAACGAACTGAGGATGTTAAGGGAGGAAAGAAAGAGAACGAAGAATGAAATGTTAAGGAACCACACTGTGCAGATCGAACAGCAAGAAGCCAAAGCAAGACTAAAGAATGAGATACAAGAAAGAGAAGTGAAAGAACAACGAATGAAACAGGAAAGGGAGATCAGCCAATTGGAGAATGAAGAATAAGAAACAAAAAGAACATGAATTTGAGGTTGATCAGCTAAAGGAGAAAGCAAGGTTCGAGTACGCGATGTTGGGAGAACAACGAATGAAGCAGGAAAAGGAAATCAGCAAAATGAAGGAATCGATGAAATTAGAGAATGAAGAACATGAGAAACAGTGGGATAAGAAACAAAAAGAACAAGAAATGAAGCAGGAAAGGGAGATCAACCAATTGAGAGAAGCGATGAGATTGGAGAAGGAAGAACAAGAGAGACAGTGGGATGAGAAACAAAAAGAACAAGGAATGAAACGAGGAAGGACAAGAACAACTAAAGGAGAAAGCAAGGTTGAAGTACGCGGAGATCGTGAAAGAACGACGAATGAAACGGGAAAAGGAAATAAGCCAATTGAAAGAAACTATGAGATTGCAGAATGAAGAACATGAGAGACGGTGGGGTAGAAAACAAAAACAATATGAGATGGAAATTAACCAACTCAAGGAGAGAGCAAAATTGGAGTCCATGGAGATGGAAAAACTCCGGAAAGATAATGAACAACTCAAAAGGCTCGGAGAGGAAGAACGACTCGAATGGGAAAGAAAATGGAGCCAGGAAGTAGAACAGCACAATAATGTGGGATGTGTGATATCACCACAGGGAGTAATGTTTGTGGTGCGGGGCTTGATTGACATCACTCGTCGGATGAAACAACAATTAGAGCAAACTCTGGTGAAGGAGACATTGAGGGAGCATGCGGGGTTGTTGACGAATGAAATACATTTTGAGCAGGTCCAGCATGTGGAGCTGACAGCCCTGGAGGAGTGTGGCGAATCAATGATGAGTAACCTGCTGGAGAGAAGCGACCGGACAGAGGTGACTCTGGAACGAAGCAGGTACGTGGGCACATGCATACATGGTGCGGACGAGGAGCTTAAGGTAGAAATTGAATTTTACTTTAATGAAGAGACTCTGTCCGATGGGGTGCACATATGTGTGACCCGTGTG
This sequence comes from Eptatretus burgeri, assembly GCF_056783735.1. Taxonomy (NCBI): domain Eukaryota; kingdom Metazoa; phylum Chordata; class Myxini; order Myxiniformes; family Myxinidae; genus Eptatretus; species Eptatretus burgeri. Next base: position 39,600,467 of record NC_140976.1, on the reverse strand, counting down.
TGTGTGTGTGTGTGTGTGTGTGTGTGTGTGTGTGTGTGTGTGTGTGTGTGTGTGTGTGTGTGTGTGTGTGTGTGTGTGTGTGTGTGTGTGTGTGGAGTGCCTGTGAACGAATGCTGTGAGCCCACAGTCCAGAGTACAGCACCAGTATGTGCTGCCGAGGCCGAAGTGTGTGTGGGTATTCACCTGGCGGTCGAGAATGTTGCCCTGGAGTGCGAGGCAGTTGGTCAGTACACAGGCAAGGTTGAAGGTGTGGAATGTCAACACATAACTGTGTGCAGCCTGCTGTGTGTGGGAGTCCTGAGCGTGGAATGAGTGGTGACAGAGGAAATAGGTTGGAGGTGCAAGGGGAAATTGAAATGCCACCAGGACAGAATTTGAGCCAGGGGACGGAAACCATAATGGACAGCTCCGCGAGGGTTCTTACAGAGTTGGAGGTGCTGCATCCAGGAGCAGTTTTAGATTGGATTTTAGAAATCCAATTCAGAAATTGGATTTTAATTTCTCTATCAGCCTCACAGGAACTTTTGGGTAGAGCGCAGATGAGTGGCAGGCGGCACTGGCTTGTGTCACTTGGTCTTCAGACCGTTCTGAGCACATGAGTGGTTTGGCTGGCTGAGTGGGGTTTATCTGTCTTCAGGGAGTTATGGAGAAGAGGGGGAGGCCATTCCACCGGTTGGGGTTTACCTGATTTCCGTGAGCCCTGGAGAAGAGGAGGAGGCCATTCCACCGATTGGGATTTACCTGACTTCCGTGAACCCTGGAGAAGAGGGGGAGGCCGTTCCACCGATTGGGGTTTGCCTGACTTCCGCGAACCCTGGAGAAAAGGAGGGGGTAGATCACAGCCCCCATTGAGGCGTGACCCCTTTGAGCCGTGGTGGAAAGGCGGCGGGGTCATGTAATGGGAAATGAGGGATTCGTTCCCTCACCCCCCTTACCATGAGCCAAAGAAACAGGCCATATGGGGATGTGAAAATTTTGATTGGAAATTGTACCGAAAGTGATTGCAAATTGAGAGATGACAGAAAGCATGAGTGGCATGAGTAGATTTGGGTGATTATTAAAAAAAGTGGTGGAGACATTACAGACAGAGCGTTAAACACACCTGAAACAAGTGGATGACAAAGAGTGGCTTGTTTGAGGGAAGGATTGAATTGCCTGGTTAGAACCATGCAGAGGTTCATGGGACTGGTGAAGAGATTTTGATGTCTGGTTTAAACTGTTGGAAATAATCGATTCGGGCAGTATGGAGGAGGCCAACAGATGACGGACATAGTGACAAATTAATGGGGGTTTGATGAAAAAGTGTACCAGTTAAATTTGATGACCAAGTGGTATCTGAGGGACTGGTGTGTTGTTGTTTTCACATAAACATGAAAGGTGTTGGATGGTGATGTGGACTGGGTGTGCGGCACTGTGGAATGAATGACTAAAGTGTTTTGGTTAATGGCGTGATTGTGCAGATGAGGAGAGTGAGTGCGAACAACGTACCCTGTCAGTAGGAGTCTCTTAACCAAGTTAGTGTAGGTTAGGGGGACTTCGAGGATTCGACATTGATTCTGGCTGCTGTTCCATTGTGCAGGTGGACTGCGAGGGGTAGGTGCAGGCCAAGGTATGGGGATACTGGTTGGTAGTGTGACATGGTATGGGAAGTTGTTGAGTCGGGAAACAGGGCAGCAGGGCTTTGGGGGTTCCTGGCAGGTGAAGGCTGTCAGAGGTGCCAGGAGAGCACCGTAGGGTTCAGTGCCAGGAGAGCACGGTAGGTTCAGTGCTATGAGAGCACAGTATGGGTGCTATGAGAGCACAGTATGGGGGCTAGAGAGAGCCACTCCTTAGTTAGGAGCACCAGAAGCACGCTCAGGTGAACCCCGAGGTCGCTGGGTGTCCTCCACCCCCGATTGGAAGCAGGCAAAGAGGCCTAGTAGTATTCACACTCCCCAGCCAGCGAGTTATGCCTAGCACCACTAAATGGAAAAAGACAAAGAAGGGCCTTGCCCAGATTTAATAGAATGGAACAGTGTGCCAGGTTGGAAAAAAATGGGTCATTAGGATCATTCTAGCCATAGCAGGGTTTGTTGCATTGTCTAGAACTAAAAGTAAATGGTTCGGTTCGATGGACTCTCCTCCGCACCATTCATGTGTGACACCTGGTACGAGTAGTGTTGATGGGGGAAATTGTTGGCAAGGGCCAGGCTGGGTCACCCTCTCCAAGTGCCAGATAGGCCACCAGTATGTCATGAGTACACATCCACGAAGATAACAATTGAGTAAGAAACACACCATCCTGTCTGTGAAAGAAAAAAAAAAAGAGAGAACTTAACCAAAACAAGTCAGGCAAGGAAGGTTAAGGGCACACTCCAACTCAACTGGTCTGAAGTCATCACACCCAATTGCGTCCTCAAGAATGCCTCCGAACTGCATTTGTTTACCATCGATATCACCATGCCACCATTGCTGTGTCACCTGCTGTCCAATGCAGGGCTTGTTGCCTGCTGCTGCTTGTGAGTAGGCCATATGGGCCGAAGCATTTTTGTGGGCCTTGGAGGCCAAAGTGCTTTTGTGGGAGTTGCGGCCGAAGATTCATGTCATTTTGTGGGCTCAGTGAGCCAAAGAACTCTGTGAGATTAGGCCACTGGGCCGACCGAACTCACCTGGTGAGAGGCCGATAAGGCCACGAAGTGAGGAAACCCTCAGGGGTGAATGGACAATACTGCCGGGAGGGGGCATGAAGGAGCGAACACGTGAAAGAACTTGGAACCTTTGAATGTTATCCTCCTATGCAAATATTGGTGTTAAAAGTAAAATTGAATGCCCTCCTGTTCAAATCCATAATTAGAATGTTAAGTAACGTGCATAAAGTGTAAATTTGTTTGTTAGATTGGTGACCTGACACACTAGGATAGGGACATGCCAATCTTACTGACACTTTGATTTTTGGAGTTAAGTGCTTCCCATGTTGTGGGTTAGAGTAAATGGGAGATCTGTGCTCTACGTTAGACAGGGCCATTGCCGTGGGCTGCCCCAGATGGAGGCTCGGAGAGCCTCGGGAGAAAGGTGGGGGTGGTGTTACGGAAATGGCCCTTGATGGGAATACTAAATATAGGATTAACTCAGATCCCCCATTAAATTCAAGTATAGATAGGTTGTTTGGTATTAGGGACGATATGTGTGTGTGTTGGGAGGTGTAACAGACTGTTTTGTGTTCATACGGTGGTGAAACGAGAGATCGCTCTTGTTACTTCCTCATCCCGGATAGGCCCCACCTAGTCAGTGACACGAAGGGGTGTGGCCTAGTGAGAGAGGTGTGGCCTAGACAGGAAGTGACGCGAAGGGTCGGAGCCTTTCGTCACTGAGTCGCCTGGAGAGGGGGTTGGTAAAAAGGAAAAAGGAGTTCTCAGTTGGAAGAGAGAGTTGCCGAACGAAAGGGAAGAGGAGAAACAAAAGATCGGGGTGTGAAAACAGCCGCTCTCGAGGCGCGACGTGTGTCGAAGCGAGAGATGCTGAACCGACCTGCACGTCGGTGATTCGACCGACAGAGGAACTGAGGGGACGAAGCGTGAGGCGGGAAGGCCGGAGAGGAGACGCCGGACCGTCGGAGGGTCCTTGCTCACCTCACGGCTCGTCACGTTTGCCGATCCGCCTGTGGAACTCGGACCTCGACTTGGGCCTTGTATGGAGAACAGGCCAGGCCGGGATTCATGTGCTGAACCTGGAGAGAGATCGGCGATATCGCATCGTCGACGTTGCGCGGAGCCAGAACGCGCTGAGGAGAAAGTGCGCACGTGGTGATTAACAAGAGGCAATGGGAGTTGCTGCGCCGCGATTACTTGCCGTGCGGGACGTTCGAGCGGGAGTTTGAATCCATGGACACCCGCTTGTTTGTTACGAGCGACATTCGTGCTTTTGGACACGGTCCTCTCGTCCATGAGCCATCACCAAGTACTCTGTGTGCATGCATGGTGTTTGTTTGAACGTGTTGTATTAGGCATATTTCGTAGAATCCCCTCAACCTTCAGCCGTGGTCCCCGAGTTAAAGGCCCTGTCACACCTTGACGATTGAGCCAGCGTATGCCTGACGTATGAAAAATTTGGCTAAAACGCTGGCACACATCTAATACGTTATGGGTAAGTTTGTATACGTTAAGAGCACGCTGGCATACGTCGTAGTACACCAAGCTGTTAGACAAATTTTCCATGCTTGAAATTTTTTGACGTATGCCAGCGTATGACTCACATGTTCCGCATAACGCTGGCCATAAGTTGTAGGCACGTTACGCGATTGTTGACACACGTCGACACACGTTACTTGTAAGTTACTCATAAGTCGAAACACGTCAAGGTAATGATTAGCGTACCCGAAACTTATTTCTAACCTATGAGTAACAAGTTGTAGGCATGTTACGCGATGGTTGACACACGTCGACATGCGTTACTTGTACGTTACTCATAAGTCGAAACACATCAAGGTAATGGTTGGCGTCAGTGTTCCAGACTCGCTGGTTTTTTTCTTTTCTTTTTTTTTATCTTGCCAAAACGAAGTTTTTGCAAGATATGTTGGTCAGCTTGTATGTTTTTTTTATTTTTGTTTTTTTTGTTTGTCTGTAATCACGTATAAAAAAATTCTGCAGAGCACAGTTATCATTGGAAATTTTTGTAACTTCGCATATCAGAGGCCTATAGAGGTCCCTTTCAGCGCACAAAATTTTGAAGGTCAAGGTCACTTTGTCGCAAATCAGAGGAGTCGACAAAACCCTTATTTTTTGACTAATTTTGATCGGATAGTCTTCAAATTTCATGGGAATATAGTTCATGGTCTGGCACTCAGCTGATTAATTTTTGGTGGCGATTGGCCTTGACCTTCATGTTTTTTTTTTTTTTTTGTCTGTAATCACGTATAAATCACTCTGCAGAGCACAGTTATCATTGGAAATTTTTGTAACTTCGCATATCAGAGGCCTATAGAGGTCCCTTTCAGTGCATAAAATTTTGAAGGTCAAGGTCAAAGGTCAAGGTCACTTTGTCGCAAATCGGGGGAGTCGATGAAACCCTTATTTTTTGAGTAATTTTAATCGAATCGTCTCCAAACTTTATGGGAATGTAGTATATGGTCTGGTGCTCAGCTGATTCATTTTTGGTGGCGATTGGCCTTGACCTTCATGGTTAGCGCCTGAGGTCAAACATATTTGACCCCAAGGTCAAATTTTCAAGTTTTAGGAACCATATCGTGTAGTACCTCAAATTGAACACCTCAATGAGTGCTTTCTAGATATGTCAAGCTTGAGACATTATGACGTCATTTGGTGACGTTATGAGGCAAACACATATTTTTCATGGTTACTCTGTAGAACGATTCTCATCGGAATCTCTCGTAGGCAGATATTCCTCAAGGAGTCGCTCCTGGTGGATAGCAGCTCTGTTCACCGCAGTGTGACCTTAAAGAAGTCACACGTGGTCACCTTTTGGCAAGATTGGTTTATTTTTTCTTCGGTATGACGGTGATGTTGACACTTCGATTTCTAGTGGGGTTATAATATAATATAATATAATTAATAGGCTGCCGCTCAATGATTTAAATCATAACCGCACTAGAAATCGAAGTGTCAACATCACCGTCATACCGAAGAAAAAAAACAAAACAAAACAGGGAGTCTGGAACCCTGACGCTAACCATTACTTTGACGTGTTTCAACTTATGAGTAACGTGTGTCGACGTGTGTCAACGATCGCGTAACGTGCCTACAACTCATGGCCAGCGTATGCGGAACGTGTGTCGTACGTCGAGAATATTTTCAACATGCTGAAAATTTCTCGACGTATGACGACGTATGCCAGCGTACTACGACGTATGCCAGCATGCTCTTAACGTATACAAAACTTACCCATAACATATTCGACGTGTGCCAGCTTGGTTCGGCAAATTTTTCATACGTCGGCATACGCTGGCTGGAACGTCAAGGTGTGACCGGCTTGAAACTTCGATGTCTAGTGCGGTTATGATTTGAATCGTCGAGCCGCAGCCTATTAATAGCCTACGCCACGTGATCGTCGGCAATACGCTGCCGCGCTATGCATAAGTTAGACTATCGTTGGGCATAGGTTGTGAACGCCGACAACACGCTCAGCATTCGTTGGTATAAGTTATCTATATGTGATTGAAACGTTCTGTGTACGTTACTAATACGTTATGCATACGTCCAACACGTTATTATATACCCAAAACTTAAAAAAAAACATCAATAGTTTAGCGTACGCCAGCGTTGTACATACATTTTGATACCTTGCCATACGCTGGCTAAAATGTCAAGGTGTGACAGCCCCCTAAGAACGGGTTGATTGTTAATAAAAACCATTGTCGTGTATATTGCTTGTGTTTTGATCCCTGATGTCCCCAATAATTCTGGTTAATTCGTATGCAGTTGCCGCTATGGATTAATGCGTGTCGCATCGAGGAACGATGCGTTCGATCGGCATATAAACCCAAAAAGTGGTTACAGACTGGTAGACTCCGCTCGGTCTCTGACAAAGTCAGTCTGTAACGAGGGGTTCCATCTCCCCAACTGGTAAGGTACAGGATTACGTTGGTATCGCGATTGAAGACGCGTGAACTGAGGCCTGTGCCGAGCCGGCCGGCGTTATAGACTCCCGGAGACGGCGGTGGCGAGGCTGGCACCTGGGACCGGGTCAGATTCCCGCCACCCCGGATCTGCAACAATATATATATATATATATATATATATATATATATATATATATATATATATATATATATATATATATATATATATATATATATATATATATATATATATATACGAGGTGTGTTCAAAAAGTGCGTAAACAAATGAATCTAGGGAGGTGTGGTTTGGTGCACGTATGTAGGCGATCCTAATTCGTATGCATGAATGTTTTCCCGCCTGCAGAAGTTGTCAGTCACCGACAGACCGCCGATGAGTGAGGAAGTGTAAGTGAGTGCCGTCGGATTTTCCTTTTTGATAAAATGACGGATCACTGTGGTCTCATCGCCAGTGATTACTGTGTTGAAGAAGTTGGGATCGCTGTTCACAGTCTCCAGCATGTCCTGTGCGATCTCCAAACGGAGTTGCTTCTGCTCGATCGTTAGCAGCTTTGGCACGAACTTCGCTGAGATTCTCCTTAAGCCCAAATCCTCAGTCACAATGGAAAGAACGGATCTAATGCTGGCACCCGCCTCGTCTGCAAGTTCTCTGATCGTGATTCGACGATCCTGCATCAGCAGGGTCCTCACTTGGTCAATGACGATCTCATTTTGGGATGTTGAGGGCCTACCAGAACGTGCTTCACTTTCCACTGACGTGCGACCATCTTTTGAAGCGGTTGTACCACTCTTTTATCTGTGTGGTGCCCATTGCTTCGTTCCTGAAGGCCTGTTGAATCTTGCCGATCGTTTCCACTTGGGAATTGCCAAGCTTTACACAAAATTTGATGCAGTAGCGTTGTTCAAGTTTTTTCCGTCATTTTGTCAAAAACGAAAATCTGACGGCGCTCACTTACACTTCCTCACTCATCGGCGGTCTGTCGGCGACTGACAGCTTCTGCAGGCGGGAAAATATTCACGCATACGAATTAGGATCGCCTACATAGTGCACCAAACCAC